>NC_083225.1:7590940-7909804 GCF_032191835.1 Heteronotia binoei | reverse complement strand
AGGGGAGAATCTGAGGGGGGCAGGAGGATGGGAGGGGGGTCAACATGCAATGTTGATGTCACAAAAGGGCAGCAGGAAACAAAATTCAAATTTGGGGATTCCTCACTGGAAAACAAAGTCCAGATCCAAAGGTGGGGAGGAGGGGGGAAAAGTGGACTTGGAAAATGCAGACTCATGGGGCATTCCGTTTGGATCTACTCCCAGGGAAACAAAAAGCTGTATGGATAGTTTTTCAAACTTTGTTAATTTAAGGACACTGATGTGGAGGTTTGCGCCTGTGTGGGAACGGTCTGGGGCAGGGGTGGCCAAACTGGCTCGGGAGCCGCATGTGGCTCTTTCACACATACCGTGTGGCTCTCAGAGCCCCACCACCACCCCGTGGGCCGGCTTGGAGAAGGCGTTTCTCTCTTTCAATCACTTCTTCAAGCCAAGCCAGCCAGCAGCTTGGAGAAGGCAATTAAAGTTAAAGTTGCTTTCCTTCCACCTTTCTATTCCCCTCCCTCATCTACTTTCCTTCTTTCATGATGATGATATTGGGTTGAAGATATTAGATTACATTGGATTCACGTCTGTCTGTCGTGCAGCTCTCAAACATCTGACATCCATGTCTTGCAGCTCTCAAGCATCTGACTTTAATTCTTTGTGGCTCTTAAATCAAGCAAGCCTGGCCACCCCTGGTCTGGGGCAACTCTGCAAGGGATTGCATGATTGCTGTCCAGGGTCCTGATCTTGACTCCAGAGTGGTCTTGGCTCTGGAAAATCAATTCCTGTCCCATGACTGTCTCATAACTTCCTGTCGCGTACTTGCAACTCAGTGGGTCTTGGGCTGTTCTCAGGTGTCAAAGGTGGGCCCCTTGCTTGAACCAATAGAAAACCACTGTCTTAGGGCTTATTTGCAGTTTAAAGGCAGATACAAAAAGTGCTCGGCTTCAGCTGGTAAGTCAGATGAGTGGTGCAGCTCACTGGGAACAGAACCGGTCATGCCTCATAGTGTGCCATTTCTACATAAAACAGTGCTATGTATCACTTTGGACAGGGGTAGACAATCTTGCTTAATGAAAGAGCTGCACAGAATAAATGTCAGGGTGTTTGAGAGCTGCAAGACAAGAACGTCAGATGTTTGAGAGCCAGAATATGGAGGAAGGAAGGAAGGAAGGAAGGAAGGAAGGAAGGAAGGAAGGAAGGAAGGAAGGAAGGAAGGAAGGAAGGAAGGAAGGAAGGAAGGAAGGAAGGAAGGAAATAGATGGGAGAGGGAGGAGTGAGGGGAGGTGGAAAGAAAGCCACTTTAAATGCATTCTCCAAGCCGAAGAAGAAGAAGAGATTTCTGTCAGGGTGTTTGCGAGCTGCAAGAGAAGAATGTCAGATGTTTGAAAGCCACAAGATGAAAGAAGGAAGGAAATAGATAGGGAGGGAGGAGGGAGGGAGAGGTGGAAAGAAAGCAATGTTAAATATATTATCCAAGCTGCCAGGTGGCTTGGTTTGGATAAGTGATTTCAAGAGACATGCCTTCCCCAAGCCAGTGGTGGCTTCTAGAATCGCACAATATGTGTGCAAGAGCCACATGTTTATCTCAAGCCACAATTTGGCCACCCCTGACTTTGGGCAATGATGTTGTGAAGGCAGCAATGGCATGATCAAGCCCAGCTATTTTGCGTGACAACATTTTCAACTGGCTACAATGCTTCAGCAGTAACATATGAATTGGTCCTGTGAATAGTGTTGTCTGGCAAGCAATGTGAATGTTTGGGAGCAGGGACACGGGGCGGGTGGGGGAGGTTTGTGACATCAGCAATGTCACTCTGGGTCCAAATAGGAAGTGAAAATGGGTAGCACTATGAATTTCTGAAAAACCCTATGGTTTCTTGGGATTTCTAGAGCTACCCATTGTCCCTTCTGAGTTGTAATGTTCACAGCTGTGGTGGGTGTCAAGCATCGGTATTTCGAATAACCAAGCTTTTGTTTAATTCAAAGACTCGTTTTATTGATAATCCAATACTTGCTCCAAGGAGTGATACGCTGTTGTAGCGCTTGGCCCAACACGCTAGCATTCAGGCCCCTCTGGAATTGCTCGATTTTCATTAGCTCGTTCCATCCCTGAACCTTAGCCGTGTTTGCTCGAAATTTGGCCGCATACTCACGCACTAATTTCGACCCTTGCTGCATGTCTCGCAAGGTGGTCAGAGCTCGGGTTTCTTGGAGTGGATCTTCATACTGCGCTAGCAACGCCTGGAGGAAAGCGGCCACGGTGTCCAACTCAGGGCTTCTGGTTTCGTACAGACTCACATTCCATCGCTTGGCAGCCCCCTTCAGCTTCGACCCCAAATAGTCCACTCAACTGAATTCATCTGGGAAAGTGTTCCCCTGATAGTACATGTAGCTATTGGCTTGGATTGAGAAGTATTCCACTTCTTCGGGGTCCCCATCGAATGTGGCATCCAGTTCTCTCTCTCGACCATACTCTCAAGGGACGAGCGGCAATGGAGGTTGTGGTGCTGCTGGCTGCCTCACCAGAGGGGTTATTGGGGCCCCTCTGGGGTCTGCCGGCGGTAATACTTTCTCCAGTTGCCTTCTCATCTCTTGCGCCATGAAGGTGGTGTTGGCTTGCATTTCATCTCTCAAACACTTTGCCATTTCAGCCATCTCGCTCCTCACCATCTGGAAGAGCCCTCGATCGTCAGGCTCGGGATCCTCTTCCTCCTTGTCTGGGCACAGGGGTTCAGGATCCTCATTTTCTCCCTCCTCCTCTGGTCAGGGTTCGTCTTGTTCCCCACCACTTCCAGCTTGCCCCCCATCTTGGCCGCTCTCACTCGGCAACCTCACCCGCCGGGAAGGTCACGTCAGGATCGCCTCTCTCCATTGGGGTAGTGGAGGTTCGAGGCTCCCAGCCTCTGGGGGTGATGAGGAGCTCTTGGATGTGCAGAGGAGACCCTCTCCCCGTAACTCTATGGACATCTAGGATGTGCCATGGAGGGGTCCGCACCCTGGCTTCCTCCTCCCTGCGTTCACCTTGTCTCCTCTCCGGGGATGCAGGGGGTTTGCTGTTGTCTGGTGTTCTCTCCACCATGCGGTTAGAAAGTTGCCAGTTTGGTTAAATCCCAAGTAGGATCACTTCCAAAATGTCAAGCATTGGTATTTCGAATAACCAAGCTTTTGTTTAATTCAAAGACTCGTTTTATTGATAATCCAATACTTGCTCCAAGGAACGATACCTTGGAAGTAATACATAGTTTCACATGGCATGGAATCTTAAAGGCTACTTCAAAGGCACAATAGTAGCTAGCTTCAAAAGCATAACATACAGATGTGAATTGCAGAGAAGGTTCAAAGGGTACTATCAACTATCCATTGGGTCACTACAACATCTCCTAGTTCCCACACATTCTTCGCTTACTGATAAGACATATGGATGGGAACTGGTGGGAGAGGCAATTTACTTACAAAGTCAAGGTTACTTGCATATTCTGAATCCTTTAGAATTACTAGGTAGGGGGGAAAAGCTTTGAAGAGCAGTCTTATGCAGTAAAGGAATAGAGGAAAAAGAAAGAGAGTTCAATAACACATATTGATTCAATAACCAGAAATATCATGCTTGACAGTGGGTAACTGTTGGGTCTGGTTTAGGATGGCTGGACTGGTCAGGCAGCTGTTCTTACCTTAACTCAACAGAGTGCTCCTTCTGAGCTTCAGTGCAGCAGCGTGGCCTAGTCTAATGGTTACCTCACTCTCTCACAAACTGCACAGAGAGCCTTTGCTTTAAGTTAAAAAAAACAATAATAGATTTATTTAAAAGAAAACAAAGCATATAACTATAGTGGAGAGAAAGAGTGACTAAACTGTTCTATTTAATTGGATGGCTTTGGATTGTAGTAGGCCATCTGCTTAGTTCAGAACAGGAGGAGAGACACCATGCTGTTCCTTCGGATGCATGCAGGAAGAAGAAGAAGAAAAGAAGAGGAGGAGAACAAACAGGAAGGAAGTTCCCTGAGTTACATTCTACCAATCAGAGAGGGTGAGCGAACGCAGACAGGAAGGAGACTGATATGAACCTAGCTATCTAGCTTGCTGTATGGTGTTCATAGTCTTGGAGGACTGAGGCAAGAGACATCTCCAGTCTGGTCTTCTAACAGTACCAGCAGCAATCAGCTGTATCAGGAAGCCTAGTAACTCTGACTGTCAGCCATTACACAAACTGGTCATCCCTACTCATTTGGGAAGCAGAAACATTTGAACATATGAAGCTGCCTTATACTGAACCAGACCCTCGGTCCATCAAAGTCAGTATTGTCTACTCAGACTGGCAGCGGCTCTCCAGGGTCTCAAGCTGAGGTTTTTCATGCCTACTTGCCTGAACCCTTTTTTAGTTGGAAATGCCAGGGATCGAACCTGGGACCTTCTGCTTATCAAACAGATGCTCTACCACTGAGCCATCATCTCTCCTCAATTTCTTCTAGATTAGAGAGCATATTTTCAGTGCTTACTTGGGTCCAGAACCTCTTACTGCAGAAATCAAACACTGAACAACTGTCGGTGATTTGGTACATAACACAGCAAGCTTATATCCTACAATCTTTTTCTTTTTTAAAAAAATAAAGTTGTTTAAGCTTTCCTTAAAGCAGTGAGGCAGGGCAAGGATGTAAAAAAAGAGAAAGAAGCGTGTTTCAAATCCATCACCAAATATGAACAAAACGAGACTGTAATATCTCTGCGGAGGCAAGTATTTCAATTTATTTAGGGAAGCCTTGGACAGCCTGTAAAACTCTACATTTTATGAAACCGAGAGTTATTGCTGCTGCAAGTTGCAACAAACGTAACATCCAAGCGCCCGAAGAAAAAATCAGCTAGAAATTTGCTTTCGGAAACAAGATAGCATTCGAGTCTTCACTTTGCAGAAGTGCTGATATTTAAATTCTCTTTCTGAAGAAATGCGTTGGCTGTGAAGGAGTCAAATTGTGTTTCTGTTCCTTTATATAAAATACTTGTGTTCTGTCCCTTTCAGTGCTTGAAGGCATTTCCCCAGAACGTGAGATCTCTGCTGGCTTGGACCAGTGACCCAAATAGTCTAGCATTCAGTCCAACAATGGCAATACACATATCTTTAAAAAGCCCACAAGCAGTGCGTGAAAGCAAGGGGCACTCTCCAGTTGCATACGGAACCTGTGCGGATCGGATGAATACCAACTCGGAACATGAAGCTTAGGGAGAGAGCAGCCAGCCGGCATTGTGCGGTGCCTAGAGTGCTGCAGAAGGACAATGGAGTCCAAGGTTCCAGTTCTCAGTTGGCTGTGAAGCTCAGAGCTGGCCCTGTCACTAGGCAAGCTAAGCAATTGCCTAGGATGTTGGCCTTCGAGGGGCGCCGAATTGGGTGCACCTCATGTGCCCCATAGCGCAGAGTGGTAAGCTGCAGTAAGTGGTAAGTGCAGTCCAAGCTCTGCTCAGGAACCTGAATTCAATCTCGAGGTTGACTCAGTCTTCCATTCCTCAGCATCTGCTGACCATCCCTGGCCTGAAGGATATCCGACTAGCCTCGGCCAGGGCCTTTTTGGCCTTGGCCCCAGCCTGGTTGAATCAGAGATCCAGGCCCTTACTGAATTGTTACATTTTTGTAGGGTCTGTAAGATGGAGGATTCCACCAGGCATTTGGTTGAGGCAGCGGGCGTCCTATGCCATCGGCAGACCCTATGCTGTAATATTACCTCTGCTGAAATACTTTTATACTATCAGTATGTTCAGTATATTACGATGTGCCCAACCAAGCCGCCAAATTGTATTGTTTACTTTTATTGGTTTTAATTGCTGTTTTATTGTTTTAAAATGTTGTTCTCTGCCCTGAGCCCATCTGGGAAAGGGTAGGAAAGAAAGAAAGAAAGAAAGAAAGAAAGAAAGAAAGAAAGAAAGAAAGAAAGAAAGAAAGAAAGAAAGAAAGAAAGAAAGAAAGAAAGAAAGAAAGAAAGAAAAGATTTCAGATTTATACCTCGCTCTTCTCTCTGAATCAGACTCAGTGGGTCACAATCTCCTTTACCGTTCCCCCCAAAACAGGCACCCTGTGAGGTGGGTGGGGCTGAGAGAGCTCTGACAAAAGGTAAGGTAAGGTAAGGTAAAGTTTTTATTTGTATCCCGCCCTCCCCCGCCGAAGCAGGCTCAGGGCGGCTAACAACATTTAAAAGTGAACAATACAATAATAAGACATTAAAATCACATTAAAACCAATCAATAATTAATTAAAACATTTCTAAATCTAACACTATTAAGTCTGGCAGTAAACATTATTGTTTGACGCTATGTCTGTCAGATGGTGTAGTGGTGGTGGATCCCTAGACCAGACCATTTTGGCGTTTCCTTTGTTGTGCACCCATAATTCAGTCATTGATAAACACCTGTTTAAAGAGGGTAGTCTTGCAGGCCCTGCGGAACTGGTCTAAGTTCCGCAGGGCCCATACTTCCTCTGGGAGCTGATTCCAGAGGTGTGGGGCCGCGGCGGAAAAGGCCCGAGTGCGGGTGTTTTGAAGTTTAACTTCTTTTGGCCCAGGGATAGTCAGTCTGTTTTTTCCTACTGACCTCAGTGCTCTCTGGGGCTCATATGGGGAGAGACGGTCCCTCAGGTAAGTTGGTCCTTGGCCATATAGGGCTTTAAAGGTAATGACCAGCACTTTGTACTGGATCCGGTATACAATCGGCAGCCAGTGCAGTCCGCGCAGCCCCGGCCGTATATACTCCCATCTTGGGAGACCAAGTAGCAGCCTGGCCGCCGCATTCTGCACTAGCTGTAACTTCCGGGTCCGGCACAGAGGCAGCCCCATGTAGAGAGCGTTACAGTAGTCCAGTCTTGAGGTGACCGTTGCATGGATCACCATTGCTAGGTCCTGACGCTCTAGGAAAGGAGCCAACTGCCTCACCCGCCTCAGATGGAAAAGCTGCCATTTCAAGGACAACTCCTGTGATAGCTATGGCTAACCCAAGGCCATTCCAGCAGGTGCATGTGGAGAAGTGGGGAATCAAACCCAGTTCTCCCAGATAAAGAGTCCTCACACTTAACCACTACACCAAACTTCTACACCAAACTTCTTCCATTTGCTGTGCATCATTAACTGGAAAGAAAGAGAGAGAGAGAGAGAGAGAAAGAGAGAGAGAGAGAAAGAGAGAAAGAGAGAAAGAGAGAAAGAGAGAAAGAGAGAAAGAGAGAAAGAGAGAAAGAGAGAAAGAAAGAAAGAAAGAAAGAAAGAAAGAAAGAAAGAAAGAAAGAAAGAAAGAAAGAAAGAAAGAAAGAAAGAAAGAAAGAAAGAAATTGGTAAAATGAGTACCCAGCGTGCTGAGGAGGTGAAGTGTAAATGCCTGGGGAAGGCAATGGCAAACCACCCCATAAAAAATAGTCTGCCAGGAAAACGTCCTGATGTGACATCACCCCATGGATTGGAAATGACCCGGTGCTTGCACAGGGACTACCTTTACCTTTTATGTGTGACTGAGTGATGTTATCAGTGCAGGGGGAAGGCAGAAATTAGCCTTGCCTAGGGTGCCAGACAGTCTAGGGTCGGCCCTGGTGAAGCTCACTGGGTTACCTGGGGCCAGTGAATCTCTCTCAGTCTAACCGAGCTCTAAAGATTTGATCCCAATGGAGAAAGGAAGAGTCATCTACATTGCCTTGAGATCTTTGGAAAAAGCACAAGATAAAATGGAACAGATGGCCACACCTCCCTGATGTAGCCAATCCGCCAAGAGCTTACAGGGCTCTTCTTACAGGGTCTGTGACTAGCACCCCTGGGTAGCCTTACCTTCTGTAGAACTATTCAGTTCTCCTCAAAAGCTATCTATGGTCTGGTCTACCTATACAGCAGAATCAGGAGGTAACATTATGAGGTGGCAAAATGTGCTGTACCACTTCAGAATGTAGGTGTGTTAGGTTCACATTTTTAACACTCTGTGGTTCTTTTTTTGGGGGTGGGGGGGGGAGTGCCTTATGGAGAAAGTCTCCAGCCTAGACCTCAGCATGCTGGGTTAGTTTTCCATTCGCTGTGTATTATTAATATAGAGGAACTCTTAAAAAAAATGTAACCCCTAGCCTGAAGTGGCACAATCTATTCTATCATCTCAGCATTTGGCCCATTACCTCATGCTGTCATTCAACGTAGTGTCAGGAAGGGCTTTTTTTGGTAGCAGGAACTCCTTTGCCAGTTAGGCCACACCTCCCTGATGTAGCCAATCCTCAAAGAGCTTACAGGGCTCTTCTTACAGGGCCTACTGTAAGCTCCAGGAGGATTGGCTGCATCAGGGAGGTGTGACCTAATAGGCAAAGGAGGTCCTGCTAGAATTCCTTACAGGGCTCTTCTCACAGGGCCCACTGTCAGCTCCAGGAGGATTGGCTGCATCAGGGAGGTGTGGCTTAATAGGCAAAGGAGGTCCTGCTAGAATTCCTTACAGGGCTCTTCTTACAGGGCCTACTGTAAGCTCCAGGAGAATTGGCTACATCAGGGGGTGTGGCCTAATAGGCGAAGGAGTTCCTACTACAAAAAAAGCCCTGGTGTCAGACAGCACTTCTCTCTCTCTTTTTTCTTGGGGGGGGGGAGGCCTGAGGGGGGACTCTTTAATTATCTGAAAGGCTATCACTTAGAGGAGGGTAGGGAGCTGTTCCTTTTGGCAACAGAGGGTAGGACTCACAATAACGGGTTTAAATTAAGGGCGGGAAGGTACTGGTTGGATCTTAGGAAAACCGTTTTTTACAGAGTTGTTCAGCAGTGGAATCAGCTACCTAGGAAGGGGGTGAGCTCCCCTCACTGGCAGTCTTTAAGCAGCAGCTGGACAAACACTTGTCAGGGATGCTTTAGGTCAGGGGTCCCCAACCCCCAGTCCATGGCCTGGTATCGGTCCATGGCCTGTTAACAACTGAGCCGTGAGTTGTATAATTATTTCATTACATATTACAATGTAGCAATAATAATAATAATAAGATGACATTGGATTTATATCCTGCTCTCCACTCTTAATTTCCGAGTCTCAAAGCAGTTCACAATCTCCTTTACCTTCCTCTCCCACAACAGACACCCTGTGAGGTGAATGGGGCTGAGAGGGCTCTCACAGCAGCTGCCCTTTTAAGGACAACTCTGTGAGAACTATGGCTAACCCAAGGCCATTCCAGCAGCTGCACGTGTTGGAATGGGAACATCAAACCCAGTTCTCCCACATAAGAGTCTGTACACTTAACTACCACACCAACCTAACAGAAATAAAGTGCACAATTGTATCATCCCAAAACCATGCCCCCCTGCCCCCTGTCCATGGAAAAATTGTCTTCCACAAAACCTGTCCCTGGTGCCAAAAAGTTTGGGGACCGCTGCTCTAGGCTGATCCTGCATTGAGCAGGGGGTTGGACTAGATGGCCTGTAAGGTCCCTTCCAACATCGTGATTCTACTGAATTCTCTCTTCATTCTATAGCCAATCAATTCTATCTTCATTCTATAGCCAATCAATTCTATTGATTTTTACTGTTCTATAGAATGTGAAAAACAATATTGTTCAGGAGGAATTTTCTGTTTTGTTTAAATAAAGGGAACAGAGCTGTGGTAAAACTGAATTGTTTTACTGCAGTTTTATAATGAGGGAGAGGGTTGTAGTTTAACACATTGTTTCTTGTATGAATTACCTTGGTTTCTATGGCATTTTTAAAAACTCTGTACACTTACTTGAGTCTCAGTGAGAACGGCAGACTATAAGAAGAACCCTGTTGGATAAGACCAATACTCCATCTATTCCAGCACCTTATCCTCACACAGTAGCCAACCAGAGCCTTTCTATGGCCAAAAAAGGGGTTGAAGGGTCAAGGCTTTCCCCTCATGCTGCCTCCTGGTTGTGGGATTCAGAAGTTTGGTCCCTCTGAATGTGGAGGTTCCCCTCAGTCACCAAGTCTAGTAGCCATTGAAAGACTTCTAGAATAAGTCTATCTAAAGGAAAAAAAGGTAAAGGTAGTCCCCTGTGCAAGCACCAGTCATTTTCAACTCTGGGGTGACGTTGCTTTCACAACGTTTTCACGGCAGACTTTTTACGAGGTGGTTTTCCATTGCCTTCCCCAGTCATCTACACGTTCCCCCCCAGCAAGCTGGGTACTCATTTTACCGACCTTGGAAGGATGGAAGGCTGAGTCAACCTGGAGCCGGCTATCTGAAGCAGCTTCCGCTGGGATTGAACTCAGGTCATGAGCAGAGGGCTCCGACTGCAGTACTGCAGTTTTACCACTCTGCACCATCTGGCTCCCTTCTAAAGCTGGAGGCTAAAAAACTGTGAGCTAGCTCATCACTGGATGGGAATAAGGTTTTTTTCCCTATATATATTTATTGCTCACAGCAAATGGCAATGCAATAGAAAATCCATCAATAATATAGATTTTGCAGATTTTACAAAATAAACGTTTAGAATCAGCAAAGTGCATGACATAAAACACAATTTCCCATTTTCTTTAAATCCTCCTCTTGTCTTTAAATCTAAGATTTAAAAAGAAGAAACTTTACAACTGAAACTATGACGGTTAGATCAAAGCCACCAACCAAAAGCTGGAGTTTATTTGCCACAGGGAGATCAATATCAGAAATCAATGAGTTGATAATCTGTTTTCTTGCCCTTCTGCGCTGAAACCGGCCCCTCAAGGGGCCGGTTTCAGCGCAACGCCAAACAGATGTGTTTAGCAGGATTCTGCTGAATGGGACAGACCGCTCAACCCCAGGGGTTTTCAGCAACAAGAAGACCCATCAGAAACCCAGTTAGGGGTTTCTCAAGGCAGGGGGTTCATCAAGGAGGCAAGTATTGCGACGGTTGTGGCAGTCAGGGCTTTCTTTTTGCACTTTCCTAAGACTGGGGTAGAGACGGGCGCCATTTTAGGCAAGTTAGATGCGATTGTCGGGGAGTGGGGAGCGGTAAAAGTAAAGCAACCAAAGCGAACTTTCTTTTTACTTAGTTTATGTTCTTTTTTCTTCCCTTTGTTTTCTTCTTCCCTCTGTCTGTTTCCCCATGGTGCTGAGATGGTCTGAGTGAGTAATTTGAAGTGCAAAGGGAGAGGCTTTTCCAGAAGGACTGTTATTTTCATATGAAGAACGAAGATATAAAATTGATTCTGTATTTATGGATAGACATAACATTAAAAAGACGAGAAATAAAAAGGGAAAGATCCATAAAGATCTGAAAAAAGGCCAGGAAAAAGGAGAGAGACTATACTCATCAGAGGAATTGTCCCAAGAAGATAAAGATTCTGAGGATGAGAGAGGCGCTAGTGGGCCAATGGAAACAAGACTGCAAAAGAAAAAGAAGGAGCATAAAAATGGTAGTAAAGAATATCAAACATAATGGACAGTAAACAGCTGAAATTAATCTCTGTTAACATCAAGGGACTTAATATACCACAGAAGAGAAAGAAAACATATTTACAACTGGCTAAGATGAAAGCAGATATTATATGTTTACAGGAAGTACACGTTAGAGAAAAGGATAAACATCTCTTGGAAAACAAGAAGCTTGGGAAGGTGTATACAGCATTGGGCTCTAAAAATAAAAAAGAGGGGTTGTGACATATGTAAGTGAAAGATTTAAATCAAGATGTATTTATGCAGCAGAAGATGCGCGAGTTTTAGAGGGCTGGCGATTAGATTCAACTCATGGCAGAGAAAAATCAAGAGGAAGCAATGTGACGATTTAGCTGCAAATCTTAAAAGTAAAGAATAGTCTCTTAAGAACAACCCTAGTATTAAGATTTTGAAAAAAGAGATAAAATACCTCCAATATCAGATGAATCTTCTATATCTAGAAGAAATGGCACGGAAGATCAAATATGTAAGGCAAAGCTATTTTGAACATGCAAACAAACTTGAAAGATGGTTAGCTTATAAATTAAGGAAAGATAAAGGGAAAAATCAAATATTTTCCTTAAGAGACAAAAAGGGTGAAGAGAAATTTAAAAAGGATGAGTTAGTTGAACTGATTTCAGATTTCTATAAGAAACTATATGGGAAAACAGAGATACAGGTGAAAGATCAGAATGAGTATCTATGGGCCCAAGAACTACCAAGTATAAATGAAGACCAGAGAAAGATGTTAAACAATCGATAATGGTCCAAGAGATTAAAGAAGCCTTATCTACCATGAAGAAAGGGAAATCACCTGGACTGGATGGTATCCCATTGGAATTCTATGCTACTTTTAAAGATTGTATTTTATTGCTTTTAAAAAGATTGACGGAGTACATATGAGCCAAAGCTAAAATACCAGAGACATGGAAAGAAGCGAACATAACCCTAATACCCAAACCAGATTCGGATTTAAAGGAAGTTAAAAACTACCGTCCAATTTCACTACTGAACATCGATTACAAGATCTTTGCAACTATATTATCAACAAGACTAAAGAGAATTTTGGCTCAAATAATACATCAGGACCAGAGTGGTTTTCTGCCAAAGAGACAGATAAGAAATAACATTAGGATGGTCATGAATGTATTGGAATATTATGAACAGCATTGTGAAGCTAAAATGGCTTTAGTCTTTTTAGATGCTGAGAAGACATTTGACAATATTGATTGGCAGTTTTTATTGGAGTTGGTCAAGCAGATGAAGTTTGGGGGAAAATTTGTAGCAGCAATGGAGGCTATATATTCCAACCAGAAGGCGAAGATAATTGTGAATGGCACATTAACAGATAATATCAACCTTTGGAAAGGAACTAGACAGGGCTGCCCATTGTCTCCTCTGTTATTCATCCTATATTTAGAAGTACTAAACAGGGCAATCAGGAACAATAAAGATAGCGTTGGTTTAAGAATAAAGGGGGAGGAGTACAAATTACAAGTGTTCGCAGATGATCAAGTTTTCATTCTAGAAGACCTGATAAAATCTATGGCTATTTTAAAAGAGGAATTGGAGAAATTTGGTACAGTAGCAGGGTTGAGAGTTAATGTTGAAAAGACGAAGATCTTGGTAAAAAATATTCTAAAAAATGAACTTACAGAATTACAACGAATATCTAACTTTCAAGTAGTCAGAAAAGTAAAATATGTGGGGATATATCTAACTTATAGATGTAGTACGATATATGAGGACAACTACGCAAAGTTAATAAAAGGAACTGAGCAAGATATGAGTAAATGGGGCAATCTTCAAGTGTCATTTCTTGGCAGAATTGCAGCCCTGAAATTGTCTATCTTAGCTAAAATAATGTTTCTATTTCAAACCATTGAAATACAGCTGAACAAGACCTTTTCCCATGCTTTGAATAAATTAACTAGTAAATTTGTTTGGCAAGGCAAGAAAGCAAAAATAAATCGTAAACTCATGAAAGACTCTAGAGATAGAGGAGGATTATCATTACCTAAATGGCAAATTTACTACCAAGTTAATATGCTCACTTGGCTAAAAGAATGGTTAAAGCTAGAAAATAAGAGGGTATTAATGATCGAAGTCCATGATTTGAGAATTGGTTGGCACGCATTTCTGTGGTACAATATAGAGGGCCACAAATACTTTAAGAACCATTTAATTTGAAAATCTCTGATTATTACATGGGGAAAAATAAGGAGATCTTTATATAGTAAGACTCCTAACTGGGTGACCCCATTAGAGGTATGTACGCAGCCACATCTATCATTACACAAAACTCCTCTAAAATATGAAATCTTATTGGATAAGGATGGGACCCTAAAAACAACTTCTCAGTTGGTAGATCAGAATATATCCCTGGATTGGTGGAGAATGGCACAGATAAAGTCAAAATACAATAAAGACAAAGAAATAGGATTCTATCTGGAAGAATGTATATTTGGCAAGATTTTCATAAAAACTGACATGAAACAGATTAGTAAACTATATAATTTCCTTCTTCAGTTGAATATGCAGGATGAGGTTATCAAAGATGTAATGATCAAATGGGCTAGAAATGTAGGTCATGCAATCAGTCTGGAACAGTGGTCTCAGATTTGGCAAACAAATATAAAAATTACTAGATCATCATCCTTCAAAGAAAATATCTACAAAATGATTTATAGGTGGTATATGACCCCAGCAAAAATGTTTCAGGGAATATCAAATAAATGTTGGAAATGTCAGGACACCTTGGGAACTTTTTTTCACGTTTGGTGGTCTTTTAAAAGGGTTAAGGAATTTGGGGTGAGACTACATGGAATGTTGCAAAAAATGTTGAAAATTGTAATTTTGTTTAAGCCAGAACTCTTCCTTTTAAACTTAATGTCGGACAAAATAGGTAAAGCTGAAAAACAGTTGATAATTCATATTAACACTGCAGCAAGGATGTTGTTAGCGCAGTATTGGAAAAGAAGCGAGCTGCCAACAGTGGATGAGTTAATTGTTAAAATAATAGACACAGCTGAGATGGATAAGCTCTCAAATATGTTAAGAATTAAGCCCAATAAATATGTTGATAAAAACTGGCACTTATTTTACAAGTGGTTAACAAAAGGGTGAAAGGTTAACAAAATGAGAGGGATAAATGTATTCTGCCAGAGTCAGGAAAGTGGATGTTTTTGCTAAAATAAGAGTTAGTAATTTTGTTTTTGATGTTGTAAGGGTTTTTGCAAGGTTATGTGGTTGAAAATTATACCAAATAGAGAGGGGTTTTTACGTATCCTCTATCCCCATTTTATGTATGTTGATGTGTTAATGTCGTGTACGTATGGTGCTGTTGAGTTCTGTAATCAATAAAAACAAAACAAGGATAAACTGTTTTCTTAAGCAGTTATACCTTTGGCAAACAAAAAACACATGTTCTACAGTTTCAACAGAGCCAGATCCACAACCATGTAATCTCTCAGAATAGGGTTTTCTCATGTAGCACCCACTAAGAACAGCAGTAGGGAGCACATTAAACCTGGCTAAAAAGAAGGCTCTTCTGTAGGCTGGGATGGTCAGAAAATCTATATAGGGACAATCGGACTTGGAATATGTAAAACCAAAGAAGGCAGGAGAGCGCCAAGAACGGATAATAGTGCTGTTTAAGTCCCACTGAAACAGGTTTTTTTTTCATCAGGGATTCAGCTTCGGAATTAGACAAAATCAACAAAAAAGCATTACCAATCCCAAGTGCTGAAGTTTAGAATCTACAAATTCAAGCCAAGGGTTAACAAATGAGTCTCTTTGTAGTACAGATAAGAGACTGTCTGCAGGGAGGGCCAGAAGAGATTTTAGCTGGTATCCAAAAATTGCAGCCTGTGCTTTAGCTTCCAAGGTAGTCTAAGGTTTTATTATGACAATTACAATTCAAGCAGCATTTTAAGGCAGGTGCTGAGCTGATATAACAGCATACCTGCCTGTGACATCAGGGGTGTGTGGCATATGCAAATGAGTTGTGCTAATGAGCTCTGGCACCTCTTTTCCCATGAAATGACCCCTGTTCACATGTCACAGTGAATGCACTCTTCGTGTACAGTGCAGGGGTGGAATTCTAGCAGGAGCTCCTTTGCATATTAGGCCACACACCCCTGATGGAGCCAATCTTCTAAGAGCTTACAAGGCTCTTTTTTGTAAGCTTCTGGAGGATTGGCTCCATCAGGGGTGTGTGGCCTCATATGCAAAGGAGCTCCTGCTAGAATTCCACCCCTGCTACAGTGTATAATTCTCATGTTACATTCAACAAATGTACAGATCAATGTATGGTTTAAATCCCATATTCATCAAGGTACTGGATCCTGGTTCCATTTGCAAAGCGAGCACATGTTGTTTCTTTCCTACAAATGTGTGTTCATTGTAACTTGTTGATAGGGCTATGGCTAGAGCGAAGGAGATGTGCATTCTTTATAACCTGTAGTTTGAGTCCCAAGGAAGACAAACACAACTTTTAACAGTGGAATCCCAGGAAGAATCATAGAGCTGGAAGGGACCTCCAGGGTCATCTAGTCCAACCTCCTGCACAATGCAGGGAATTCACAAATACCTCCCCTCCCACATGCCCAGTGACCCCTGTTCCATGCCCAGAAGATGGCAAAAAACCTCCAGGATCCCTGACCAAACTGGCCTGGAGAAAAATTGCTGACTGCCCCTATTGTATATCAGTTGTTTTGACTGCTGGTTTGTTATGTCTGTTAGTTGACCTTGAAGCCTACTTCATTGCCCCCCCAGGATCCTGATGCCCACATTCCGATTGGCTGTTCTTCTAGAACCAGCCAATGGGGACACAAGACATTTCTCTCAGGAAATGCAAATGAAGGATCCTGGAGAGACCAATAGGGTGGGTTGCTGCCCACATAAGGGGGGGGGGGCGTGTTTAATGCAGGCTAAATGGATATAAGGAGTGGTGTTGTCTGCTTGTGTCCAGTTCTGCTCTTGTTCAGTAAAAGTTCTTGCTTACCTCAAGCTGGCTAAACTCACTGTATAATAGACCCCAAAGTGGCTATCATCATATCCCTGGATGTGTAAGAAAGGGCCATTAGAACTAAGCCCTGATGCAACCCTTCCCATCCTCCTTCTCATGATCTGCTTAAGTTCACAGAATCAGCCTTGCTGTCAGATTACCATCTAGCCCAGGGGTGTAAAACATCTGGCCCAGGGGCCGAATCAGGCCCCTGGAAGGCTCCTATCAGGCCCCCAAGCAACTGGCTGTCATTTGCTTCCTTCTCCCTCTCTCTTGTTTCCTTCTGTGTAACAGCTTGTTTTGCAAGGCTTGCTCAGTTGCACAGGAGCTACAGAGCGAAACCTCTCTTTTCTCCATTGGCTGAGGCTCCTCCCTTGGGGACGAAAGGGGGAGGAAGAGCTTGCTTTGCCACACTATCACAGCAGAGCTACTGAGCCAAGCCTCTCTTCCTTCAATTGGCTGAGGCTCCTTGCCTTCCTGGTCCCCTGGGGAAGGCAGGAAAGAGCCAGAGCTTCCTTAACCCAGTTCCCTGGATCCCATAAGAGAAATACAAAGAAAGCACCTTTAAGACCAATGAGTGCTAATGTTTTAAGCATGTTTTAAGGTTGTTGCTTTTTTAAAAATCTCTAATTGTGTTTGACTGCGTCCTTTATAAAGTTTATATCTCTGCTATCTAATATTAAATAGGTACACACATGCCCCAGTCCAACATAGTCCGTCCCGACAAGGTCTCATTTATATCAGATCCGGCCCCCATAACAAATGAGTTCGACACCCCCAATCTAGCATCTGTTTAAAAACCTCCAAAGAAGGAAAGCCCACCACTTCCCAAGGAAGCCTGTTCCACCGAGAAACCGCTCTGTCGGGAAGTTCTTTCTAATATTTAAGCAAAAACTCTTTTGATTGAAGAGACACAGCCTATACAATTAGTTGAAGTCAATATGTTTCAAAGGGTTTAGTTCTGCTTACAATTTTGGAGAAGTAAATCTGCTCTTGAATAATCTCTTTTATATGATTGTTCCGTCAATTTTAGGAGTATCTGAAATAAATACTATAGGAAGGAAGTTATCTCTCTCTCTCTCTCTGTGTCAGCCTTTTAAGTCACTGAAGTAATCAGGTGGGACTATTTAGGATGTCTCCTGTAAGTGTAGATAGCTTTTCTTCTTTCACGCATTCTCTAGAATCAATTGTTACGAGCACTTGGGACAATGATTTATCTGCTTGTTTGTTCCATTTGTAGACTAGTTGGAACACAGAACCCTTCACAAGCCTGTTTTGAAGGGAAACCCCTTATAACGACAATTATTGATTTGGGGAAGGTTGCAATTCGAGTTCTAAGATGAGGTATCACTTCTAACAGGGATGCAGAACCCCGGGGTCAGAAGTGGCCTTTGGTGGAATTGAGCGGGGTGTAATGTGAATTTATGACATCATATGAATTTGCCCCATGACATCATTGGACCTTGACACATCAGCTTCTGGGGCTGGGAGGCTGACAATTTGGGGCAATGCTTGCGGCTCAGATTGGAGTCCAGGGGCACTTTAAAAATCGATAAGATTTCCAAGATATGAGCTTGTGAGAGTCAAAGTTTCCTTTATCAGATAATCTTCAGCAGGGGTCATTTTGTAGAAAAATAGGTGGTGGAGCTCATTAGTGTAACTCATCAACATATGCTACCCCCCTCCCCAAGCCAAAAGCAACCCAATGCAAGAAAGGAGAGCTCCAGGTGAGCAAGACCTGCTTGGGCTGGCTAGAGATCCAGCCAGCCCAAGCAGGCCTTGCTCGCCTGGGCTTCTCCTGGATCGCCCCCGCCCCCAGTCAAAAGACCAGCAAGCCACCCGCCACCCAAAATCACATAAGAAGTGGAGAAAGGGTGGCATGGGATTCTCCAGGGGTTAACGAGGGCTGCTGGGGACATGCCAAAGCCCCTGGTGGCTGGCTGGCTGCCCACTCTCCTAATTCAGGGATTGTTATGCAGCTGCACCTACTCTTCAATGGACAAGGTAGGTGGGGAGGAGGAGGGGGAACCCTCAGAAAAGTTCAGGAGCTGAGCTCCTGTGAGCTCCTGCTGAATCTGAGGCCTGATCTTCAAAAGCTTATAATCTAAAGTCTTGTTGATCTAAGGTGCTACTGGACACGATTCTTGCTCTTCTACTGGAATCCAACATGGCTACCCATCTGAAATTTAGGGCTTCTACAGCCAAGATACAGATCAACACTTTGGCTGTGGTTCAGACAAGCAACAAAAGCCACCCCAGGGACATCAGGCGAGCACCCCCCCAAAACTGCACCCATACAGGCCCATCTGCCTGCCGTCCTGCTCCCACCCCCAAACCATCCTCAACTTACTGAGAGCCAGCTTTCAAAGTGGTGCTTTTTCACTGGGGTACCTCCAAGGCACCTACTAGGCCATCTGGAAAGCCAGAAAGTGCCCAGGGATCCACAGACAGGACACGCGAGCACTCTGGATGCTCCCCTGAGTTGCCTGCAGCCTGTCCCTCTTTCACGGGCCCTCTGGGACTCCTGGGCACCCCTTTTCCGGCCAGCTCACCTCCAGGCCATCTTGATGCCGCCCTGAGCTGTCTGTCTGTAACCAGCCTTTGGATAAATGGGAAAATGCCATGTTATTGCAGAGTTTTTTCGGTTTGCAAGACTGAACATTATGCCTACAATGGTTTTGTGAGAGTTTTTTTGAAAAGGCCCTACACTGATAGAATCTGCCCCCATGGCCTTAACAGGATTGATACAGCCTTTCACGCTGTGCTAGAATGCAGATTTTTTGAGATTATGAGGGATTATTATTTTAAGCCTTATTCAACCCATCATTGTCTCCTTAACTGGAAACCCCAGCTCTGTTGCTTAGTGATAAGGATCCTAAGAACACTCTAGCAATCATGAAATTTGACTGTCCTTTTAGACCTTGCATGGAAAAAAAAATAAGAATAAGCGTCTTCTGTTGCTCAAGGTTTGTGAATCAATGATCTTCTAAGGGCACAAAAGAAAGGATAAATGGAAAATTGCTAGTTCATGCAACCTGTTTGCCTTATAAGAAGAGTCCTGCTGAATTATTTTATTTATTTATTTAATTTATATCCCACCCTATCCCAAAAAGGGCTCGGGGCGGATAACAACATTATAAAACAGTATAAATAACAATTAAAACATATCTTATTAACAAAACAATACAATTTGATCATGAACAGTTACAGGTGGTGGCTCAAATAGGCACATGTTATATAAATGAAGAATCGGGCACAGTAAAGAGGCAGTTTAGTATGACAGCAAGGATGGTGCTGCAGCACAGGGCTGGTCGATGGAAGGAGCGCCCGATAAAGTAGGACGTCCGTTGAGGGTTGCCAAGTCCAATTCAAGAAATATCTGGGGACTTTAGGGGTGGAGCCAGGAGACTTTGGAGGTGGAGCCAGGAGACATTAGGGGTGGAGCCAAGATCAAGGCTGTGACAAGCATAATTGAACTCCAAAGGGAGTTCGGGCCATCACATTTAAAGGGACAGCACACCTTTTCAATTCCTTCCTTCCATAGGAAATAATGAAGGATAGGGGCACCTTCTTTTGGGGCTCATAGAATTGGACCCTCTGGTCCAATCTTTTTGAAACTTGGGAGGTATTTTGGGGAGAGGCACTAGATACTATACTGAAAATTTGGCACCTCTACCCCAAAACACAGCCCCCCCAGAGACCCACAGATCAATTCTTCATGATTTTCTATGGGAATATATCTCCATAGGGAATAACAGAGTTCCTAGCAGAAATTTCCCTCCCCTCCCCCCGCTTTCTGATGACCCTGAAGTGGGGGGAGGGTCTCCAAACCGAGGGATCCCCTGCCCCCACCTGGGGATTGGCAACCCTACGTCCGTTGCCTCAACTAAAGGCCTGGTGGAATAGCTCCGTTTTACAGACCCCATGAAAAGGTAACGGTTCAGTGAGGGCCCGAATCTCCAAAGGGAGCTGATTCCACCAGGCTGGGGCCAAGGTCGAAAAGGCCCTGGCCCCGGCTGAGGAAAGACGGATGTCCTTCGGGGAAGGGGCAATCAGCAGATGTTGTGCACCGGATCGCGGTGATCTCCGAGGCATATATGGGGAGATGCGGTTCCGTAGGTATGTCAGTCCCAGGCTGTGTAAGGCTTTAAAAGTCAATACTAAAACCTTGAAACGGATCTGGTACTCAACTGGTAACCAATGCAGTTGACGCAGCACTGGCGGGATGTGTGTCCTGCTAGGCACTGTTACCAACAGCTGCACTGCTGCATTTTGCATCAGCTGAAGGTCCATGTAGTCCAGCATCCTATCTCATACAGTGGCCTTCCAGTTCCTCTGGATGGCCAACAACAGGGCATGGAGGCGGAGGCCTTACGCAGATTTTGCCTCCTGGCTCTGGGATTCAGAAGTTTGGTGCTTCTGAATGTGGAGGTTCCCCTCAGCCACCATAGCTAATAATCACTGTTAGATTTATCCCGCACAAACCTGTCTAATACCCTCTTCAAATCTGCAGCCGTCGCTACGTACTCCGGCAGTGAATTCCACATTTTATTCATTCACTGTATAAAGTGATATTTCTTTCACTGGATGCCCTCAAGTTCTGGTGTTTGGGGAGAGGGAGAAAACCGTTCTCTTTGCCAACTCTCTCCACCCCATACAACATTTTTAAACCTCTATCATGGCCTCCCCTCGCCCCATAGCCATGTCTTCTCCAAACTGAAAAGTCCCAGACCCGTCAGCTTGTTCTCATAGGAAGGGTGCGCCAGCCTCCTAATTATTTTGTAAAGTCCCCTCTTTTGAAATCAAATGTTACAGCGTTGGACTTTAGGGGCAGCTTTCCATTGACCTGAATGTTGAACTTAATACTATTGTGATCACTGTTCCCAACTGGTATGGCAACCTCTACATCTCTTGCCAGGTCTTGAGACCAGCTCAGAATCAAGTCCAGTTCCGTTCAGCTCAGGCCCTTATTGGCATAAAAGGATCACAATCCCTCGGGTTGGTTCTGTGACTAAGTGTTCCAGTGCACAGCCATGTATAATGTCTAGGAATGTAATTCGTGCTTCATAACTTCATAACATACCCAGTCAATGTAAGGGTAATTTTTTAAATTTTAATTTAATTTTTTATATTATAAAATTTATAACATTTACCGTATTTTTCGCACCATAAGACGCACTCCCCCACCTAAAAAGTGTGGGGGGGAAGTGTTTGCGTCTTATGGAGCGAAGGTACTGGTACCTACCTTCCGGGGGGGGGGGCGATCCGCTGCCTCCACCTCTGATCCCGGCGCTTCCCCTGCGCCTGCCTGCCTGGCTCCAGCTCTGACGCTTACAGCAAGCACCAGGATCACTCCCTTTGCCCTCTGATCCCGGCGCTTGCTGTAAGTGTCAGAGCTGAAGCCAGGCAGAAAGGCACGGAGGAAGCACGCTGCCCCCTCCACAGCCGGCGCTCGCAAAGCGCTGGGTTTGCGGAGGGGGCGGGTGCTTCCTCCATGCCTGCCTGCCTGGCTTCAGCTCTGATGCTTACAGCAAGCGCCGGGATCGGAGGGCAGAGGGAGTGATCCTGGCGCTTGCTGTAAGCGTCAGAGCTGGAGCCAGGCAGGCAGGCACGGAGGAAGCGCCGGGATCGGAGGCAGCGGATCGCCCCCCAGGAGGAAGGTGCGTCCTATCCTGCAAGCAGGTTCAGGGAGGCTTACAACAGTAAAACAACAGTGTTAAAATAATATCATAAAAACAAACATTACAAAAACAGGAGCAGCACAGTAAACAATCTTACAGACATAGGCGGCAAAACCAGCCAACAACATGTGGCTGACAGCGTAGCATAACAACATAATGGTGGAATGCTGGGGGAAGAAGAAGAAGATATTGGATTTATATCCCGCCCTATACTCTGAATCTCAAAGCGGTTGCAATCACCTTTACCTTCCTCCCTCACAACAGACACCCTGTGAGGTGGGTGGGGCTGAGAGAGCTCTGACAGCAGCTGCCCTTTCAAGGACAACGCCTGCCAGAGCTATGACGGACCCAAGGCCATTCCAGCAGCCGCAAGTGGAGGAGTGGGGAATCAACCCTGGTTCTCCCAGATAAGAGTCCACGCACTTAACCACTACACCAAACTGGAAGTGATGACTTTTAAAGGACACCCTCTGGATTAATTAAAAGCCTGGTGGATGAGCTCCATCTTACACCCCTGATATAGCCAATGCTCCTGGACCTTACAGTAGGCCCTGTAAGAAGAGCCCTAAAAGCTCTTGGAAGTTTGGCTACATCAGGGTTGTGTGGTCTAATATGCAAAGGAGTTCCTGCTACAAACAAAGCCCTCGGTGTCTATATGCCAATCCTAGAAGTCTCAGAGCCAAGATGGAGGAGCTGAAGTGCTTGGTGTTCAATGACCATTTAGATATAGTAGGTATCTCACAAAACATGGTGGTATGAGGACCTTGATGGACCCATGGTCTGTTTCAGTATAAGGCAGCTTTGTGTGTGTGAGTGTGTGTGTTTGTGCTGCATGCAGCCTCCCAGCCAAATACTGTGCACAACATGTGGCTATTTGTTGATTTTAGACTGCTTTGAGTGAACACTGCACTTGATTTTTGTGTGTGTGTGTGTCTTATGCATTCGGACCTGTGTGGCAATTAAACAGCCTATAAATGGAACAAATAAACAAACACATAAATAATTGTCCCAATGCCCATAACAATTAGTTCTAGATAAGTGGAGAGAGAAGAAAACTTATTTCCAACTATCTTTTAATAAGCTCTTTGGAGCATGGAGACTTAAAAAAAAAAATCCTTCACAGATAACGTCACAGTGTGAAAGCTGAAACACCCAAGGCATGACCAGCCAAAGTTTTTTTTTTTAAGACTTTTTAGTCTCATTGATTTTTCTAGGAAACTAAAACATAAACCCTCTTCCAGTGAAAACAAAGACACTTGCCTCCAATGTAGAGTTATATGCTTCTATAAGTTAATTTAAGTCAAAGGGCTTAGCTCAGGGATGGCTAAACTTGCTTAATGTAACAGCCGCATAGAATAAACATCATACATTTGAAAGCCACAAGACATGAACATCAGATATGGGAGGGAGGGAGGAAGATACATGGGGAGGGAGGAAGTGGAAAGAAAGCAACTTTAACTTTAAATGCATTCTCCAAGCCATCAGCTGGCTTGGCTTGAATAAGTGATTTAAAGAAAGAAATGTCTTCTTCAAGCCAGCCGACGGGGGTGGGGGGGGCTTCAAGAGCCACACAGTATGTGTGAAAAAGGCACAGTTTGGCCACCCCTGTCTTAGATGCTGGTGTATCATGCCTGTATACATTTGGGATTTTTTTCCTCTGGGGTTTCCAAAGCTGCTCATAAAACCATCATGTTTATTCATCTGAAGGCCATAATTCCCAAACTCTTCCACTTGCAGCTGCTGGAATGACCTTGGGTCAGCCATAGCTCTTGCAGGAATTGTCCTTGAAAGGGCAACTGCTGTGAGAGCCCTCTCAGCCCCACCCACCTCACAGGGTGTCTGTTGTGGGGGGAGAAGATATAAAAGATTGTAAGCTGCTCTGAGTCTCTGATTCAGAGAGAAGGGTGGGGTATAAATCTGCAGTCTTCTCCTCCTCCAAGAGGGGCATGCCTAGGGTTAATGGAACATTTTCATTGTGGCCACAAGAATGCCCCGTTCCCGCTGAAGGGTATCTCTTTGAATTGCAGTTCCTGATGTTCAAGTAAAGGATTTTTCAAGCCCTGTTGCTAACCAATGGCTGGATTGTTCCCTCCCCTGCACTCACACTCAATTACCGCAAAAATGTACATTTGCAGTAAGGATGTAATAGAGCAAATATAACATCGGAAGGGGCTGATTTTTTATTTTGCCAGATTCCCCATTTGACTCAACAGAAAAGGCCATACACTCCCCTTTGCAACTGGGACAAAGCCATACCAGCTGCTTGCCCCTTCTATTAAAATGGTCAATATTCCCTTAATGAGGTTGAAACCGAAATGACCGCTGCTGCTCCTTGGTTCCAAGCCACAGACTGCCCTCATGGAAGCCGGCCACTGCTTAACAATTGCTTTTTGTCATCCATCACCTCTGCTAATGTGCGATCTGGCCTTCTTCAATGCAAGACAAATGAGGAAAAAATGTCCAAGCACCTATGGAGCTCTGGTCAATGATTCACAAAGAATAATGCCATTAAACTCTGAAGTGGGCTCCCTGAAGATGTTTATTCAGGGCATTTTTTGTAGCGGGAACTCCTTTGCATATTAGGCCACACACCCTTGGTGTAGCCAATCCGCCTGGAGCTTATAGTAGGCCCTGTACTAAGAGCTCTGTAAGCTTTTGTGGGATTGGCAGCATCAGGGGTGTGTGGCCTAATATGCAAAGGAGTTTCTGCTACACAAAACCCCCCTGTGTTTATTACTTGCCATGGGAAATTTGACTAAGACACAAATGGATGATGATAAGGACTGACCTAGAAGGGAGGCATAATTGGGGGGGGGGGATGTTTTTGGCAGCATCAAAAATATCCCTTTCAGGGATTTATAGGATTGTCAGGTCCAATTCAAGAAATATCTGGGGATTTTGGGTGTAGAACCAGGAGACTTGGGGGGTGGAGCCAGGACCAAGGTTTGGAGAGGCATAATTGTACTCCAAAGGGAGTTCTATCATATTTAAAGGGACCACACCTTTTAAATGCCTTCCCTCCATTGGAAATAATAAAGGATAGAGGCACCTTCTTTTGTGGCTCATAGAATTGGAACCTCTAGTCCAATCTTTTTGAAACTGGGGTGGTGGTGTTTTAAGGAGAGGCACCGGATGCTATGCTATAAGTTTGGTGCCTCTACCTCAAAAAATAGCCCCCACCAGAGCCCCAGATACCCACAGATCAATTCTCCATTATACCCTATGGGAATCGGTCTCCATAGGAAATAATGGAGTAACCAGCAGACATTTCCCTCCCCCCATTATTTGATGACCCTGAAGTGGAGGGAAGGTCTCAAACCGGGGGATACTTTCTTCTGTTGTCACCTCTTATCAATCTAGCTTGTTGTTTAAAACATCTGTAGTGCTTTCTACAATGCTGACTCCCCCCTGCCCTTTTTCACCATGCAATTCTGCCCCCCCCAATGTTCTAAGTTGAGCGCTATAGCATTCAAGCAATATAGCATTTCAGTGTTACAGTGGCACGTTTGAGATGCCTTGATTCCATTGAGAGACTATATTGCTTTAGCACTACAGCGTTCATCTTAGAACATTCTTTAAAAAGGGCAAGAACAATTGTGTGGTGGAATTTATTAGGGGAAGAAGAAAGGTTAAAACGCTTGCAGCTCTTTAGCTTGGAAGAACATTGACTCAGGGGTTACATGATTGAGGTTAACAAGATAATGCATGGGATAGAGAAGGTAGAGAAAGAAGTACTTTTCTCCCTTTCTCACAATATGAGGACTCGTGGGCACTCAATGAAATTCCTGAGCAGTTGGGTTAGAAACGATAAAAGGAAGTATGACTATCTGCCCACAGGTCAGAAGTCTTGGGTGTGTGCTCAATGCAAGGAGCTCCTGGTTCTCAGGGAACAAGTTCGTACCCTTGAGGCCGAGGTGACTGCCCTGGAGAAGCAGAGACAGTCAGTTAGGCACTCGGAGAAGACTCGGGGATGTATTAGATGAGCCCCACTCTGAACATGGCAGCCTCGTTGCTGCCAGCGGGCATGAGGGTCAAGAGGGAACAGGGCCCCATGCTGAGAATAAGGGGAATGCACCCTCAGAAAGGACCTCTTCTTCAGTTGGTGAGCGGGTATCCTTTTGTGCCAAGGAACCATCACTGGGCAGGGAGAGGGGGGGGGGTCTTGGTAGTTGGTGATTCGATCCTTAGGCAAGTAGACAGATGGGTGCCAAAACCGCATACTGACCGTATGGTGACTTGCCTGCCTGGTGCAAAGGTAGCGAACATTATGCGTGTTGTAGATAGGCTGATAGCGCTGGGGAGGAGCCAGTGGTCGTGGTGCATGTTGGCACCATCGATGTGGGAAAATGCAGTTGTGAGGTCCTGGAGGAAAAATTTAGGCTGCTAGGCAGGAGACTTAAGGCCAGGACCTCCAAGGTAGCCTTCTCAGTAGTGCTACCTGTTCTACGTGCAGGGCTGGAGAGACAGGCACAAATTATAAGTCTCAATGTGCGGATGAGAAGATGGTGTAGGGAGGAAGGGTTTAAGTTTGTTAGGCACTGGGATGCTTTCTGGAACAAGCGGGAGCTGTACAAAAGAGACGGTCTCCACTTGTCCCCGGATGAAACCAGGCTGCTGGCGCTTAAAATAAAAAAGGTGGCAGAGCAGTTTTTAAACTAAATCTTGGGGGGAAAGTCGACAGGAGATGAAATGTCTCTGGTTCGGGAGGACTCATCTCAAAGAGATGAAGGTTTAGCTGTTACTTTTCTACCGGGTAATGGATCAGAGTTGTCCACTGAGATGGTGACAAACAGTATGGACTGTCTGCCAAAGTCTCGAGGCAGCAGGAGAAAGGTTGCGGGCCTAACTTTTCTGGGAAATTATAGATTTTGTAAGCAAATGCTAGAAGTGTTCAAAGTAAAATTGGTGAGTTGGAATGTTTAGTGTTGGGGGAAAACATAGACATTGTGAGAATTTCAGAAACTTGGTGGAATGAGGAGAATCATTGGGACACGGTGATTCCTGGATATAAGTTATATTGGAAGGATAGGGAGGGAAGGATTGGAGGTGGGGTGGCTCTGTATGTCAGAGAGGGTATACAGTCCAGTAAGACTGAGGTCAGAGAATTAGATTCCCTTCTAGAAATGCTTTGGGTCGAAATAGAGGGCCCCAAAGGAAATTTAACTATGGGGGTTTGTTATCGCCCACCAAATCAAAAGATAGAGGACAACTATAATATGATGGAAGGATTACAGATGGTGGCTAAACATAAAAACTGTGTCATAGTAGGTGATTTTAACTACCCTCAGATTGATTGGATCAATATGTGTTCAGGTTGAGAGCAAGAGACTGAGTTTCTAGACGCTCTCAATGACTGTGCTATGGAGCAGATGGCCATAGAACCTACCAGGGGTGGGGTGATCCTGGATTTGGTCCTAAGTAATGCCCAAGACTTGGTGAGAGATGTAAAAGTGATTGCACCGCTTGGGAGCAGCGACCATAACGTTATTGATTTCACCTTTTTATAAATAGGGAGTTGCCCGAAAAGAACAACACAACCACGTTTAACTTTAAAAGGGGTAAATTCTCTGAGATGAGGAGGCATGTGAAGAGGAAACTGAAAGGAAAGGTAAATACAGTCAAAACCCTTGGGGAAGCTTGGAGGCTATTTAAAACTACAATCCTAGAAGCTCAGATAAAATATATACCACAAGTTAGGAAAGGAACAAACAGGTATAAGAAAAGGCCTGCATGGTTAACAAACAAAGTAATCGAAGCTGTAAAAGGTAAGAAGGACTATTTTAAGCGGTGGAAAGCTAGTCCAAGTGAGATTAATAAAAGGGAACATAGGCTGTGGCAAATCAAATGCAAGACTGTGATCAGGCAGGCAAAAAGAGACTATGAGGAGCATATTGCAAAAAACATAAAGACCAACAATAAAAATTTCTTCAAATATATTAGAAGCAGGAAACCAGCCAGGGAGGCAGTGGGGCCCTTGGATGACCAAGGGGTAAAAGGATTACTGAAAGAGGATAGGGAAATGGCTGAGAAGCTGAATGCATTTTTTGCCTCCGTCTTCACTATGGAAGATGAAAAGTGTTTGCCCGCTTCAGAACCACTAATTTTGGAAGGGTTGTTGAGAGACCTGAGTCAGATAGAGGTGACAAGAGAGGAGGTCCTACAACTGATTGATGAATTAAAAACTAAGAAGTCACCAGGTCCAGATGGCATACATCCAAGAGTTCTGAAAGAACTCCAAGTTGAACTTGTGGATCTCCTGACAAAAATATGTAATCTTTCATTGAAATCTGCCTCCGTTCCTGAGGACTGGAAGGTAGCAAATGTCACCCCCATCTTTAAAAAGGGTTCCAGAGGAGATCCAGGAAATTACAGGCCAGTCATTCTGACTTCAATACCGGGAAAATTGGTAGAAACCATTATCAAGGACAGAATGAGTAGGCACATTGATGAACACAAGTTATTGAGGAAGACTCAGCACAGGTTCTGTAAGGGAAGATCTTGCCTCACTAACCTGTTACAGTTCTTTGAGGGGTGAACAAACATGTGGACTGTCATGGGTGCTGGGGACCCTGCAGAGGAAGTTGAGCCTGCAGAAGAAATTGTGCCCCTGCCACCTGCACCAGTGCCCCTGCCTCCTGCTGGAGAAGATCCCAGCCCCCCTGCCTCGCCCTCTTGGGTGGCGCGTGTGCGTGACCGCCTCCGTCAGGACCTCAGGGATCGGAGGAGGGCGGCACGCTCACAAGCAAGACGCTCCCTGAGCCCTGAGTTTTGAGAGGATTCTGGCCCTTCTAAAAGCAAGGATGCTTGAGTTGCAACAGGATCCTGGCTGCCTCTCTGAGCCAGCAATTAGCCCAAATGGGCAACAGCCAGCAGAGGGCTATATAGCTGTAGGCTTTGGGAGGAGGCTTTGTGGAAGCAACTAGTCATCTCCCTGACGTTCTAGCATCCACTCCGGCTTGACTTTGGTTTCTGGACTCCCTGACTTTGGCTTGTGACTTCTGGACTCCCTGACCTCAGACCTGCGATACTTGTACAGTGATTTGGATTTGGCGCCTCGGACCCTCCTGCTTACTGGCTACAGACCTCGGACTGCCCCTGGACTTTGCCTGACCCGGCCCCAGCCGTGACATGGACAAAAGGAACCCAATAGATGTTTACCTTGACTTTCAGAAAACCTTTGATAAAGTTCCTAATCAAAGGCTCCTTAGTAAGCTTGAGAGTCACGGAGTAAAAGGACAGGTCCTCTTGTGGATCAAAAACTGGCTAATTAATAGGAAGCAGAGAGTGATTATAAATGGGCAGTCTTCGCAGTGGAGGACAGTAAGCAGTGGGGTGCCACAGGGCTCAGTACTGGGTCCCATGCTCTTTAACTTGTTCATTAATGATTTGGAGTTGGGAGTAAGCAGTGAAATGGCCAAGTTTGCAGATGAAACTAAATTGTTCAGGGTGGTGAGAACCAGAGAGGATTGTGAGGCACTCCAAAGGGATCCGTTGAGGCTGGATGAGTGGGCGTCAACATGGCAGGTGAAGTTCAATGTGGCCAAGTACAAAGCAATGCATATTGGGGCCAAGAATCCCAGCTGCAAATAAAAGTTGATGGGCTGTGAACTGGCAGAGACTGACCAAGACAAAAATCTTGGAGTCGTGGTAGATAACTCACTGAAAATGTCAAGACAGTGTGCGATTGCAATAAAAAAGGCCAATGCCACGCTGGGAATTATTAGGAAGGGAATTGAAAACAAATCAGCCAGTATCATAATGCCCCTGTATAAATCGATGGTGCAGTCTCATTTGAAATACTGTGTATAATTCTGGTCACCACACCTCAAAAGGATATATAGCATTGGAAAAAGTTCAGAAAAGGGCAACTAGAATGATTAAAGTTTTGGAACACTCCCTATAAAGAAAGGTTAAAATGCTTGGGGCTCTATAGCTTGGAGAAACTCTTCAGCTTTAGGAGAAATGTTGACTGCGGGGTGACATGATAGAGATTTACAAGATTATGCATGGGATGGAGAAAGTAGAGAAAGAAGTACTTTTCTCCCTTTCTCACAATACAAGAACTCGTGGGCATTCAATGAAATTGCTGAACAGTCAGGTTAAAACGGATAAAAGGAAGTACTTCTTTACCCAAATGGTGATTAACATGTGGAATTCACTGCCACAGGAGGTGGTGGGGGCTACAAGCATAGCCAGCTTCAAGAGGGGATTGGATAAAAATATAGAACAGAGGTCCATCAGTGGCTATTAGCCACAGCATATTGTTGGAACTCTCTGTCTGGGGCAGTGATGCTCTGTATTCTTGGTGCTTGGGGGGGGGGGCAACAGTGGGAGGGCTTCTATTGTCCTGGTTCCACTTATGGACCTCCTGATGGCACCTTTTTTTTGGCCACTGTGTGACAGAGTATTGGACTGGATGGGCCATTAGCCTGATCCAACATGGCTTCTCTTATGTTCTCTTAGGAAAAGGGAAGGTGAAAAAGTGGCACAGTTTGAAATGGCCGTTGGCCTTCAGAGATAGCTCATTAACAGAAGTAAGTTTGCTGTATGAAACCCCCATCCCCGTATCGCTTTACTTGGAACTGGTTAGCAACATATCACACCAAATTTTGAACAATAATGTGAAAAGGGCCCAAGACTGTTGTTACTTCTATTTTTATACCATAGAGCCTAGGGTTGCCATTCCCAAGTAGGGAGCAGGGAACCCCCAGTTTGGGAGGCCCTCCCTCCGCTTCAGGTTTATCAGACTAGTCCTTATAGGGTATAATGGAAAATGGATCTGTGGGTATCTGAGGCTCTGGGGGTGGGCTGCCTTTTGATGCAGAAGCACTGGTCGCCGCACCTCAAAAAGGATATTATAGCATTGGAGAAAGTCCAGAGAAGGGCAACTAGAATGATTAAAGGGCTGGAGCACTTTCCCTATGAAGAAAGGTTGAAACGCTTGGGACTCTTTAGCTTGGAGAAATGTTGACTGCGGGGTGACATGATAGAGGTTTACAAGATTATGCATGGGATGGAGAAAGTAGAGAAAGAATTACTTTTCTCCCTTTCTCACAATACAAGAACTCGTGGGCATTCGATGAAATTGCTGAGCAGACAGGTTAAAACGGATAAAAGGAAGTACTTCTTCACCCAAAGGGTGATTAACATGTGGAATTCACTGCCACAGGAGGTGGTGGCGGCCACAAGTATAGCCACCTTCAAGAGGGGTTTAGATAAAAATATGGAGCACAGGTCCATCAGTGGCTATTAGCCACAGTGTATGTGTGTATATAATTTTTTTTGCCACTGTGTGACACAGAGTGTTGGACTTGATGGGCCGTTGGCCTGATCCAACATGGCTTCTCTTATGTTCTTAAGCACCAAATTCTCAGCATAGTATCTGGTGCCTCTCCTCAACCACTACCACCCCAAGTTTCAAAAAGACTGGACCAGCAGGTTCAATTCTATGAGCCCCAAAAGCTTCCCTATCCTCCATGATTTCCAGTGGAAGGAAAGCATTTGAAAGGAGTGTGGTCCCTCTAAATGCAATGGCCAGAATTCCCTTCAGAGTTCAATTGTGCTTGTCACAGCCTTACTCCTGGCTCCACCCCTAAAGTCTCCTGGCTCTATCCTTAAAGTCCGCAGATATTTCCTGAGTTGGATCTGGCAGAGCAGAGGTCCATAAGTGGCTATTAGCCACAACATATTGTTGGAACTCTCTGTCTGGGGCAGTAATGCTCTGTATTCTTGGTGCTTGAGAGGGACAGTGTGAGGACTTCTAAGAAGAAGAAGAAGAAAGAAATATTGGATTTATATCCTGCCCTCCACTCCGAATCTCAGTCTCAGAGCGGCTCACAATCTCCTTTATCTTCCTCCCCCACAACAGACACCCTGTGAGGTGGGTGGGGCTGAGAGGACTCTCACAGCAGCCGCCCTTTCAAGGACAACTCTGCCAGAGCTATAGCTGACCTAAGGCCATTCCAGCAGGTGGAGGTGGAGGAGTGGGGAATCAAACCCAGTTCTCCCAGATAGGAGTCGGCACACTTAACCACTACACCAAACTGTCTCTCTTCTAGTGTCCTGGCCCCACTGATGGAACTCCTGATGGCACCTGGGTGTTTTGACTAGGGTTGCCAAGTCCAATTCAAGAAATATATGGGGACTTTGGGGGTGGAGCCAGGAGACATTAGGGGTGGAGCCAAGATCAAGGCTGTGACAAGCATAACTGAACTCCAAAGGGAGTTCTGGCCATCACATTTAAAGGGACGGCACACCTTTTCAATTCCTTCCTTCCATAGGAAATAATGAAGGATAGGGGCAGCTTCTTTGGGGGCTCATAGAATCAGACCCCATGGTCCAATCTTTTTGAAACTTGGGGGGTATTTTGGGGAGAGGCACTAGATGCTATACTGAACATTTGGTGCCTCTACCCCAAACAACAGCCCCCTCAGAGCCCCACATACCCGCAGATCAATTCTCCATGATCTTCTATGGAAATAAATCTCCATAGAGAATAATAGAGTTCCCATCAGACATTTCCCTCCACTCCCCCCACTTTCTGAGGACCCTGAAGCGGGGGGAGGGCCTCCAAACTGGGGGATCCCCTGCCCCCACCTGGGGATTGGCAACCCTAGTTTTGGCCACTGTGTGACACAGAGTGTTGGACTGGATGGGCCATTGGCCTGATCCAACATGGCTTCTCTTATGTTCTTATGGGAACCCTAATAAATCCTGACCCTGAAGCTGCCATTTTCCCAAGGGGAACTGAGGAGAACTGTAGGCCAAAGCCTGGGTTTGATAACCCTAGTTTAAATGATGATGAATAGCCCTTTGAATATGATATAGGCTTCCCAACCCTCCTGCCCTGGCTGGGGACCCCAGGATTTCCACCCTCTTCCCCGCCCCCCCCAAATGGAAGCGGGGGGGGGAAGGGGGGAAACGGCGCCAAGGAGCTCGCTTGGCTTCTGGAGGCTAAGGGGCCATGGTGGCCACCGAGATTGCGCGCCAGGTGGTGAGTGCCAGGCAGGCGGGAGGGTGCACACGGGACCGGGGTGGGCCTCCCTTGGGTGGCTGAGCTCAGCCATCTCGCCTCCTCCGTCGTCTATCTCGCCAAGGCTGCCGGAGCCGGGGCAGCCTGGCATGCGTCCGGCGACGGCAGATGATGCCGGCTCTCCAGCGGGCGAGCGAGGAGGAGGTGGCTGGAATGTGCAGGGATGAGGCTGGGTGGGCGCCCGCACGGCTGCTCCGAGGGCGCGGGGCTTCGCCTTTCGGAGCCGGGAGGAGGAGGGGGGGATGGGGCAGCCTCTGGGTACCCTGCGAGGACCCTGCGAGGACCTAGCTGTCCAGGATGAACGCCCATGTCCTCAACACACACTTCCTAGGTCACACTGTGACAGTTCCCCCCTCCCCGTTCTTAGGACATGGCTGAGAAGTGTTTCAATAACACTTCCTTTGAAAAATAATCCATCCCACTCTGTTTTTTTGGAAAACTGGGCTGTGGACAGAACAGGAAGAGGTTAATTACTGTCCAGGGGGGTGTGGCTGTGAGTTCCCAAAAGTTTGAAAAAAATGTTTAATTTTTCATGAAAGAGAAAAGGGCTCTGATCTCCGTTGGAATCCCTCCCTGTTTACACAGAGAGTTTCTATTAGCAGAGTCAACAGTGAGACTCCTGATAGCTCCCTGTCTCTGGGGGAGCTGTTTTTTGAGGTAGAGGCACCAAATTTTTAATATAGTAGCTAGTGTCTCTCCTCAAAGTACCCCCCAAGTTTCAAAACGATTGGAGCAGGGGGTCCAATTCTATGAGCCCCCAAAGAAGGTGCCCCTATCCTTCATTATTTCCTATGGAAGGAAGACATTTAAAAAGGTGTGCTGTCCCTTTAAATGTGATGACCAGAACTGTTTGGAGTTCAATGATGCTTGTCACACCCTTGTTCCTGGCTCCGCCCCCAATGTCTCCTGGCTCCACCCCCAAAGTCTCCTGGCTCCACCCCCAAAGTCCCCAGATATTTCTTGAATTGGACTTGGCAACCTATTATGATACTATTCTTTGTCTCCCCTCCAACACAGGAGTGCAAATTAGACCAGATTTTTTTTTTAAAAAAGAAGCTTTATATTGTACTTATGGGTACCAAGGGAATGCAAATGACTTTTAAATTCCTTGTTGTACGAAGTGCCTGACATGCCCTGTCCTCTGGCGTGGGTTTTGTGATAGAAGGCCTCCTCTTTCGGCTGTAAGCCTAACTCCCAAAAGATATATAAAACCATCCTACGAAGCCCATGAAGGAGTTATGGGAAAATAAAATGAATGTTTTTCTCCTTCGACTCTGCAATAATGTAGGTTTTAATTGACCTCTCTGCTGCAAAAAATTTCTTATTCCAAAAGAAAGAAAAAGTGGGAAGTCAAAGGTCTTAAATTTTGAGCTAATAAGTCTTGATAAAAGGAATGAATCATGTCCCTTCTAAGACATGAGAATATTTTTTAGCCATTTCACGCACATTTTTTCCTTATAAGGCAGATGAGTTTCTGTCAAGGTGGCCAAAAGCGCTATTTTAAGCTTCCACTAGTTTTCCATTTGATTTAATTGCTAATGGAATGCAAACACCAGAGTTATTTATTTTCCATTTGCATGTTACTTCTCTGAATGCCGGAAATATGACAAAGGAGCGCGTCTCAAAAATGCTTCCTCACACTTGGGTTTTTTTGAAGCAGGAACTCCTTTGCATATTAGGCCATGTCCCCTGATGTAGCCAATCCTCCAAGAGCTAGAAGGGCTCTTAGTACAGGGTCTACTGTAAGCTCCAGGAAGATTGGCTACATCAGGGGGTGTGGGCAAATATGCAAAGGAGTTCCTGCTACCCCAAAAGCCCTGCGTACACTGGTTATTCTCTGTGGTTCTTTCCCATGCTGTTGCAATGACATGGCTAGAGAGCAATGATTCTCGCCAGCTGAGTGATGTGGCTTCTCAGAATCAAACTAGATGCCATGTTGCCCATGGGTCAGCCCCATGGATGGTGCTGCTGATTTACAGCTGAACTTGGATCACTGGGAAAAATTGCTACAAGGCCCTGTTTCTGACTGGGCTCACAGCACGGCTGCTTGTTTCCCACCACACCTTTTCCAGTGCCAAAAACATCCATGTGTGTTAGAGTTGCCAAGTCAAACTCAGGTAATATCAGGGGACTGGAGGTGGGGATGGGAGACTTTAGGGGTGGAACCAGGAAACTTTCCCTAAAATAAATAAATAAAAACACAGCAGTGCAGTTTCCCTGAATACAGTCTTCATTTCCTCATCCAAGCAGCTGCAAATCATTTCTCTCAACACCCCTCTTCCCTCCCTCACACACACATGAACAGAAGCAAAAATAAAACAGTTTGCAATTCCACACTCATGTGGTCTCACTGGGGCAATTTACTCATGGGTTGCTGAACTTCCAATAACACAGGGAAAGCAAAGGTTCAAGATTACCCTTTACTTTGCAAACAACCTCTGAAAAGCTGGCACAACAAATGGAGGGTCTGAGCTGCTTTCACAGCTCCTGGGAGCAGCCATGTTGTTCTGCCTGGTCACCCCACCCCCATTCAGCCTTAAAGACACAGACACACCATCCAAAAAGGAAGTCTTTCCAAGCTTTCTCCTAGCGTTCTGAAGGGGAAAAACACATGGTAGCTGTGGGGGCGGAGCTTCCCTCCACTGGCCAGCTGACTGGGAAGGAACCTGGGAAAGTAGGAGAATCTCCGCTGGGACCTGGGAGTTGGCAAGCCTAGATGGTGCTGCTGATTTATAGCTGAATTTGGATCACTGGAAAAAAATTGCCACAAGGGCCTCTTCCTGATTGGGCTCACAGCATGGCTGTCTTGTTTCCCACTGCACCTTTTCCAGTGTCAAAACATCTGTGTGCGTATATATATGTACACACATGGCTTTTTTTTTTTTTTGGTAGTAGGAACTCCTTTGCATTATTAGGCCACACACCTCTGATGTAGCCAATCCTCCAAGAGTTTACAGAGTTCTTAGTATAGGTCCAGCTGTAAGCTCCAGGAGGATTGGCTACATCAGGGAGTTGTGGCCTAATATGCTAAGGAGTTCCTGCTACAAAAAAGCCCTGTGTACACAGATGGAGGTTTGGACACTTGATAAGGTGGAGGGAAGAACAAGGGCACCTCATCCCAACTTTCTGTGGCCCCCATCAGGATTAGGCCCTTGTGGCAAATTAGATGAGTTCAAAATGGTAGTGAGACCCATGTGAAGGCCACAAGGATGATGATGAAGAGTTGGTTTCAGTGTTGGCAGTGAAGTTGCCCTTCACTACCCAAAGGAGTTTTGGAGCAGCTTACAGTCATCTTCCCTTCGTCCTCCCACAACAGACACCCTGTGAGGTAGGTGGGGCTGAGAGAGTGGGAGGGCTTCTATTGTCCTGGACCTTCTGATGGCACCTGTTTGTTTGTTTGATTGACCACTGTGTGACACAGAGTGTTGGATTGGATGTGCCATTGGCCTGATCCAACATGGCTTCTCTTATTTTCTCTGTGGCTGGTCAAAGGTCACCCAACTGGCTTTATGTGGAGGAGTCAGGAATCAAGCACAGTTCTCAAGATTAGAGTCCACCGCTGTTAACCAGCACACCAAACCGCCATCATTCCTAGTTTGGTCCTGAGTCCCAGAATACCCAGGGACTCAGGACCAAACTGGACCCAGGAATCCTTGTTTCCCATTTCCTATAACAGAGAAAAAGCCAGGATTGGACTCCTTCCAAATACTACAGGGTACAAGTTTTGAGGTTAATTCCTGGAACTGATCAGGCCTACATTTACAAGAGAGATTATGTACCTCATTTGATTTGCCTAACACAGGAAGGTACAACATAGTTCCAACCAACAGTCGTTTTGTAGAAAAAGAGGTGCCACAGCTCAGTAGCCCAACACATTTGCATATGACACACACCTGGTATTACCAAAAGGTGGACTAAATTATATCAGCTCAGCATCTATCTTCAAATGCTTCTTGAATTATAATTGTTCTAATAAAACCTTACCCCCATCATACTTTTTAAATTACTTTTTCCTATGTGGCCACAATGGCATGATGAAGTTTTCCATCTCTCTGCTTGATATGTTTTGGTTATTTTCCCATTTTGTGTGGGAAAAAGTATTAGAAAGTTTGTCAAATCTTAGAGTTCAGCAAAATTCTCCCAGGAGGGTTGAACAATGGAGCCCAGAAACAAGTATTTTGTGAGGAGAGAGGTAAACATAAGAACATAAGAGAAGCCATGTTGGATCAGGCCAATGGCCCATCCAGCCCAACACTCTATGTCACACAGTGGCCAAAAACAAAACAAAAAAAACCCCAAGTGCCATCAGGAGGTTCACAAGTGGGGCTGGAAGCCCTTCCACTTTGCTCCCCCCCCCCCCGCAAGCACCAAGAATACAAAGCATCATTGCCCCAGACAGAGAGTTCCAACAATGCACTGTGGCTAATAGCTACTGATGGACCTCTGCTCCATATGTTTATCCAATCCCCTCTTGAAGCTGGCTATGCTTGTAGCCACTGCCACCTCCTGTGGCAGTGAATTCCACATGTCAATCACTCTTTGAGTGAAGAAGTACTTACTTTTATCCATTCTAACCCAACTGCTCAGCAATTTCATTGAATGCCCACGAGTTCTTGTATTGTGAGAAAAGGAGAAAAGTACTTCTTTCTCAACTTTCTCCATCCCATGCATAATCTTGTCAACCTCTATCATGCCACCCTGCAGTTAACGTTTCTCCAAGCTAAGGAGCCCAAAGTGTTTTAACTTTTCTTCATAGGGAAAGTGTTTCCAAATCTTTAATCATTCTAGTTGCCCTTTTCTGGACTTTTCCCAAAGCTATAATATCCTTTTTGTAAGAAAGAACACAATAAAATGTAGAGATTCTGAAGCCCCAGTCCTGTGAACTCCGGCTGAAAATGAAGCCGGGTTCTAACTATCCAGTGTGAACCAGCATTTATGCCACAGTACAGCTAGTTGTTGGAGTTTCAGCTGCAATTTTTACCCTTTGGTAAAGATAAATTTGCTTCAGACATTCTCATGAATTGTACCAACCTCCACACTCCTATTCCTGGAAGGCTGCATAGAGTAAAGAAGAGCTTTTTTTTCCCCGAGCATAAATTTTGCCTAGGGAATAATGATATTAGAAGTGATCACAGTATGCAGAATAGATAAAAGCAGCGGCTATTGTGCGATTGATCCATCGGTGTAGAAGCAGAGCTGAGTGGCATGAATGACAGAGTTCTATGATGCACCTGTTTCTAAGTTATATTACATCAAAGAGCAGGTGGGGGATTGAATGTCAGAAATTTCCGCTAATCAAAAAAAAAAAAAAATTCCCAGCATGTACAAAAATAGCGCATCAGGAAGAAAGCTAGCCAAGAATCCTTGTGGATAAGTCAACTTTGTATGTACATGGGGAAAATTTACAGGGAGAGGGGGGAAACTCTATAATACAGTCCCCCATTTGCACCCTGATATGGTATAGTCCCAGGGTGGCCAACCTGTGGCTCAGAAGCCACATGTGGCTCTTTCACACATGCTGTGCGGCTCTCAATGCCCACCCCCACCCCACTGGCCAGCTTGGAGAAAGCATTTCTCACTTTAAATAACTCCTCCAAGCCAAGCCAGCCTGTGGCTTGGAGAATGCATTTACAGTTAAAATTACTTCCTTCCCCAACTTCCTTCCTTCCTGTCTTGTGGCTCTCAAAACATCTGACATTCATGTCTTGTCCCTCTCAAACATCTGAAGTCTATTCTATGTGGCTCTTACATTAAGCACATTTGGCCACCCCTGGAATAGTCTGCCCAGCTCAATTGTGGCTAGGGTTGCCAAGTCCCCCCCAGCTTTGCATGTGCGGCGTAATGACGTCACCCGCAAGTGATGTCATCGTGCTGGCGACATTGCACGCCAGCTGCTCTAGGCATTTCTGGGAAAACTCTATGGTTTCCCCAGATGCTCTAGCATTCTGGAATGGAAAACTCTATGATACCTATTGTGCCACAGAGTTTTCCCTCTTAAATTGCTAGAGCGTCAGGAAAACTACAGAGTTTCCCTGGAAATGCCTAGAGCGACCAGTGCATGATGTCACACGTAAACCTGTGAGTGACATCATCGTGACATTGGGGGAGGCTCCCCCTGCTGGCCCAGACCGGGGGTTTGGCAGCCCTAATTGTGGTAGATCTCGGAAGCTAAGTAAGGTCAGCCCTGGGTAGAACTTGGGAGACCACCATGGAAGATTGTAATGCAGAGAGAGGCAATGGCTCTGAACATATATTTCCTAGAAAACCTTGTGACTGCCATCTTGTCGCCTGGGAAAGGAGAAGGATAGTAGCCATCACACACACACGCACACACGAACACACACACAAAACACCCTTTATTGGCATATATAAGACAGAGGGACAGCCAGGTTACATATTTAGAATGTACAAAATCCGTACAGAATAAAGTTAGGATTACAAAATAGAAACATAGTAGCAACATACTAAAACCTGATTCATAGCAAGAACATAAGAAAATAAGAGAAGCCATGTTGGATCAGGCCAATGGCCTATCCAGTTTAACATTCTGTGTCACACAGTAGCCAAAAAACCCCCACGTGCCATCAGGAGGTCCATCAGTGGGCCCAGAACACTAGAAGCCCTCCCACTGTGCCCCCCCCCCCCAAGTACCAAGAATACAGAGCATCACTACCCCAGACAGAGAGTTCCGGAACTCTTTGTCTGCCCTACCAGAACAGAGGGAATGGCACACCATGCAGCCTGGAAGTTTTGGAGGAAGTTGACTCCAATGTGTGAAACAGGGCTGTATCCTTGCCCCAGCACTTTTTAATCTTTTTTTAAATGATCTAGCCCCTGTTTAATATGCAATCGATGGGCATGCCCCTAAAATTGCTCACCGTCACGTTCCCATCCTTTTATATGCGGATGATGCCGTCTTATTATCATGTTCCCAAATTGGATTGAGGCGTCTATTATACCAAGTTGTGACCTATCTCAATAACGACGAGTTAACCCTGAATTATGGGAAAACAAAGATTTTAGTTTTCTCTAAATCTTGGAAGCAACTATCATGGTCAGTCCAGGGAAACCCTATTGAACAGGTCAAAACTACCAAATATCTGGGGATTAATTTTTCCTATAATGGGAGCTGGGCAACCCATCGCAAGTGCGCTCTAACAGTGGCAAGAACTAGTGCCTTGGCTATTGCCCGTTTCTTTTATCTGAAAGGGAACCGATATGTCCCTTTGGCCCTAAGAGCTTTTAATGCGAAATCTAGCCCCCAACTTTTATATGGTGCCCCCATATGGATCAGTGCCTTTGATTACACCACTGAAGGCCTACAATCCTTCTTTTTGAGGAAAATTCTGGGACTACCCAACTGTGTTCCTTATGCTGCAATTTGCTGCTGCTGGAAACTCGCGCCTGGCTTTTGACCTTTAAGTTTTGGCTGCACCTTTTATTTAACTCTGATCAGAATTCTTTCACCTTTTTGATGCTGATGGACCATCATGCATCCAAATGGTTGACCCTGATCCAAAAGAAAATCACATCCATAGGAATTTCCTTGGATGCATTTTATCTATCCTCTGCTTCTGCGGTATTTCAATCCATCAAACGTAGACTACTAGATATCCAGTTGCAACGTCTAACTGAGGCAGCTCGGAAAACTTGCTCCCCAAGCTATCTGGGTTTATCCCAGATTCCTGGGCTTTTAGCTCCCTATTTCCTCTTTTTAACTGATCCTCACCAAAGAAGAGCATTCATGCTGGCTAGATTTAATGCATTACCATCGGCCATCCTTTTCGGAAGATACCACAGAATCCCCCACAATTTTAGACGATGCCCTTGTAGTCAAGGAGTCATCGAAACGGTCCCTCATGTTCTTTTGGACTGCCCTTTTTATAGCAGTCCACGTGCAAGATACCTAGATGCACTGCTTTCTGACCATCAAGGCCTTTCTGACAATGCCAAGGTTCGTTTTTTACTCCACGGGAAACACAACTTTGTCACTACTCACGTTGCTTGCTTTTTACAGGTTGCGATCCAAATCAGAGAGGCTTTTACTCATGCATAGCCTACTGCTATTTTATGTCATTTAACTTTTGCTGGGTTTTTTAAGGTTTTATTATATTCTATCGTGTCACTGTTGGTTTTAAAGTATATTGTATTCTTGTATTCATGCCAATAAAGGTCTATGGTATGTATGACTCCAATGCAATTATTCATTTTTCTCCCTCAGTGATGTTCCCTACCCAACACAAATGCTCTGTCTGCCATGGAGCTCCATCTCCTTCGCTGTGCTAATTGGAAGTCACATGCATAGTCCAAGAAGGGAGAAAGTTAGTTAGGACGCCCTTCTCAAACCTCCCTGATCTGCATCTCACATTCAATCTTGGTTCTGTTTGTCCTTTGCATTCCTTCCTGCCCCCTCTCTTTGGGTGTAACGTGCTTCCCTGTTTGTGTGTTGACTGCTGTCCAGTCGCTTCTGACTTATGGTGACCCTATGAATTAATGACTTCCAGGGGTGGAATTCTAGCAGGAGCTCCTTTGCATTTTAGGCCACACACCCCTGATGTGGCCAGTCCTCCAAGAGCTTGCAAAAAAGCCTTGTAAGCTCTTGGAGGATTGGCTGCATCAGGGCGTGTGTGGCTGAATATGCAAAGGAGCTCCTGCTAGAATTCCATCCCTGGTGACCTCCAAAAGATCCTACCATCAACAGTCATGGTCAGGTCTTGCGACTGCCTTGATTGAGTCAATGAATCTCATGCTGGGTTTTCCTTTTTTTGTGCTGCCTTCAACTTCTCCTAGTGGGTTTGCTGTTACGAAAATAAAGCATTGCAAGAAAAAAATAAGCAGCCCTCCCCTGATACATGTGCAACAATCATATAAAAACCTGCTGTGTCTTTTAATTAAAAACGTATCCTGTGTTCACCTTAAAAATATGGATCATAAAAATACCTGTCCCATCCACCTGGACAGGTGAATTTCAGCAAGTTTCCGGGGAGGAAAAGGAACAATGATTGATCCCATGTTCTGGAATCACACACACACACACACAAAGAGAGACTTGAGAGTTGTGTGTTAGTTGTACATCTGATTTCCGTGGGTATGCATGATCCTCATCGAGGTAGAGTGATGAATTCTCATAAATATTCATGGCATGTAGAATTTGCATTGAATCTGGGGGTGGGATAAGGGGGAGAATTAAACCAGGAATTGTTAATTAACTACCCGAGAGAGTGCTTCTCAGCGGTCTCTTCGCACTTTTTTTGTAATCACCTTTGATATTTTAGGTATACATATACACCTTTGGTATTTTAGGTACCATACCATACCAAACCTTTAATGGCATAAAAGATTCAGATAAAAATACACAGAATATAAAAATTTAAACATTGGAGATAAAATCAAAATAAAACCGAGCTTACAGATGCATTCAAACATGGTCAGAATTAAATTTAAGGATGTCAGCCAGAAATTTTGCCACAGCCTCACTAACCACCCCCTCAGTATCACTCAATAAATAATAACAGGGTGGCAGAATAGACAAATCTGGAGAAAAAGAAAGCTTGTCAAATAAATCTTTACGGAGGTTATGGTATAAAGAACAATCAAGCAATATATGCTGGATTGAGTCAGGGGTATTTGCTCCACAGGAGCAAAGTCTGTCGGCTAAAGGGACTCGCTGATATCTCCCTTGTAAAACTTTGGAGGGAAACGCGTTTAGTCTGGCCAACATAAATGCCCTGCGATGACTTGGAGTGGTTAGGTCTGATAGATAATTGGGCATTTTGCCACAAAAAGCATAAAGACCTAAGGAAGCTGGAGAGCAAATATAAGGGTCAGTTGGCCGTAATTTCGTTTCCTCCAATTCCCATAGTCTCAGTTTAATACATCTGAAGATATATGACTCATCAGCGGTAGAAAAATCATCTACCTCTAACCCCAATTGATTGAGTTTAGACAGAAGCACTGCTGTCCAGGATGAAATATATGGGTCTCTTTTCATACAATCAAGAAGGCTGTTGGGATCTGTCCTAAAATGAATTTTGAGCCAGAATTTAAACACTGCAATCCAGGCTTTTGTCTCCACCAAAGACTGACCCACTTCAGAGCAGAGAGCAAAGTAGGACACACATTTTGGCAAACCAAGAATTTGTCTAAAGAATGAGGCTTGAATGCCCTCCACTTTTAGGTATACACCTAAGAAACCCAGGTGCCATCAGGAGGTCCACCAGTGCGGCTAGAAGCCCTTCCACTGTGCTCCTCCAAGCACAAGAATACAGAGCATCACTGCCCCAGACAGAGAGTTCCAGTCTAGAGCTAATAGCCACTGATGGACCACTGCTCCATATACTTATCGATTCCACTCTTGAAGGTGTATATGCTTGTAGCCATCACCACCTCCTGTGGCAGTGAATTCCACATGTTAACCACCCTTTGGGTGAAGAAGTACTTCCTTTTATCCATTCTAACCTGACGGCTCAGCAATTTCATTGAATGCCCACGAGTTCTCGCATTGTGAGAAAGGGAGAAAAGTACTTCTTTCTCTACCTTCTCCATCCCATGCATAATCTTATAAACCTCTATCATGTCACCCCACAGTCAACATTTCTCCAAGCTAAAGAGCCCCAAGCGTTTTAACTTTTCTTCATAGGGAAGTAGCCATCATTAGCTTGGAATTAGCTATCATTACCTACTTCATAATAGCCATCATTACCTTGCAGCTGCTGAGGAAGGGGCTGTGGCTGCCCAGCTTGATTGCCCACCCAGTCAGGAACACCTCCTCCAACCCTCCCAAGGACCCCCATTGAGCCGCTGAAGACCATAACTGGCCTGTATGCTTTCTTCCTGGCATGCATGGGACTAGGGCTGGATTAACAATTAGGCCACGTAGGCACTGACCTATGGGCCCCCACACTTTTAGGGGCCCTGGGCCAGCTTCCCCCTGTCAAGCATTGTGTATTCATTATATATTAAAGAAGCCAGATCTTAGAATTGTTACCTTTATATTATAGAATTGTTACTATATTATAGAATTGTGGATTGTAGAGTTGTTACTAACCCGAAGTTAAAAATGTGAGCACATCCAAGTAGCAGCCCCCACCTTTCTTCTTTCGCTTTTACTAACAGATGCAGGAATGTCCTCTTTGAAGATAAGACCTCCTGGGACTTGTTCTCAGGCTCAGCCAGGCCTGAACCCAGGATGCGCCAGTCACAATATAGATAAGGAGCCCAGCGTGTGAATTTCACACGTGAATGGAGAATTGTTTATAGAACCTTTGATGTGCCATTTTAAGCATGTATTCTAGTGCTACAAAGTATCAGTTCCATTCTTCAGCTTGAATGAGCCACAGGGATTATCAATAAACCTAACTTTGTTTCAAAAACCAAGGACTGGTTATTTTGAAATCTCATGCTTGACAAACCCCCCCCCCCAGCTTCCCCCTGCTTGCAGCCCTCCAAGCCTGCATGTGCAACCAGCCACTGAGTCGCTCCTTGCCAGACTTGCCTGGTGCAGCTGCTGCTGGTTTGCCTCTCTCTGCCTCTCTGCTGCAGCTTTGCCAAAGGGGGTTTCGAGAAGGTGCCTGCAGGCTATGAGAGGTGGGGTGGGGTATATGACTCTGAGATAATTTGTGAGGGAGCCCCCCAAGACTTCTACTGCCTAGGGGCCTCCACAGGGTTTAATCCAGCACTACATGGGACAGGCTGGCTATATCTTGGTAAATTTGAAAAAAACTACAAGATGAGAAGGAAGAACCAAACTCCTGTCCTGAAGCACGTGCAATTCATCTGCTACAGGATATCTTCCATTCCAGAAGGAGGGGCTGACATCTCTCCTGCCTTCTCCATGAGGACTAGTGTCCTGAAATAAATTTTGTGCAGCTTCCTGGACTGCAGAGGATGTAGCTCAAGATAGCTGCTCTTAGAAGTCTTAGACCAATTTCCCACTAGCCTTACTCTGCTCTCACTTTGCATATTAGGCCACTCCTCCCTGATGTAGCCAATCCTCCTGGAGTTTACAGTAGGCCCTGTACTAAGAGCCCTGTAAGCTCTTGGAGGATTGGCTACATCAGGGGTGTGTGGCCTAACATACAAAGGAGTTCCTGCTACAAAAAAAAAAAACAAAACCTGGATCCAGACCAAATCCTATCACACTGATGGGCGATAAAAGCTATCCTAGGGAGAAGACTCACCTCCTCTGTTGTCTGGATATCAGCTCAGATTAATGGAATCCCGAAGCAAGTATTGGAGGAGCCCCGAAGCAAGCAAGAAAGAACATAATAAAATGTAGAGGTTCTGGAGCTCCATTCCTGTGAGTTCCTGCCCAAAATGAGGCCTAGATGTATTCAACAATTCCTGACGTGATTAATCCAGAAAGAAGGAAGAAGTAGCAGGTGAGAGCCAATGTGCTTTTAACTATAAATGGAACCATTATATTGGTATTTCATGAAGGAAGTATTTCCCATCTTGAACTACCAGGCTCAAAGATTTAATATAGACTGTGACAACTGTCTACCAAATTCCTGTATGGTAACCAATGCAAGGCTACCTCCAAAGACATCGCTTCCCCAATTGGATTTCCTTCCTACCTTCTTTTTACATATTTGGATTTTTTTTTTTTATCAGGGCCACTTGCTCTTCTCCACTGGTTGGAGAAATGAGTAGAACTCTTCCTTAGACCATGAAATTGGGATCAGATTTGTCCCAGGAAGTCTGCAGAATTATGTACATACTAGGAGTAAAGCCCATGGTGAAGAAAAATACAATAGGCTCTAGAAGGTGGCTCTGGGCGAGTGCCCCCTACCTTTGCTGTCTTCCAACCCACCCAAGTGAAGGCATTTACTTCCCCCCACACTTCGGATCTTCCAATCTCTGACAGGATGGGGCTGGAGCGATACCATGCTGCCTTCCCTCCTGTCTGCAGAATTAGCAATCTCAATTGCCTAATAGCAAATAGTTTCTCAGAAGGACTCATTTCTGTTATGGTGCCCAAGTCCAGCTCTTTCTTTCATATAGGCTTCCCAACCCTCCCGCCCTGGCGGGGGACCCCCGAATTTTCAGCCTCCTCCCCCGCTCTTAAAAAATCTGGGGGCAGGGGGAGAGAGAACATACCTGTAGGCATCATGTTGTTTTACAGCTTGGGATCCGTTTTTAAGGCTGCACAGGAAACAGGAACGGCCCTTTAAGGCTGCACAGGAAACAGGAAACAGGAACGGCCCCTCCCTTCCTTTTCCTGTGCAGCCTTACTTTCGTTTTCCCAGCAAGCACATTCTGCTGGAAGAAGACCAAGTATGGTAAGTGTTTGTGTGTGTGAGAGAAAGAGAGAGGGAGGGGGCAGGGAGGGGGGATTCCCTGGTATGGAGGCCCCCCCTTTAGAAAGCGGGGGGGGGGAAGAAATGTCTATTAGGCACTCTATTATTCCCTATGGAGAACGATTCCCATAGAGAATAATAGGGAATTGATCTATGGGTATTGGGGGCTCTGGGGAGGCTATTTTTTGAGGTAGAGGCACCAGATTTTTAGTATAGCAGCTAGTGCCTCTCCCCAAAATACCCCCCCCCCCAAGTTTCAAAAATATTGGACCAGAGGGTCCAATTCTATGAGCTCCAAAAGATGGTGCCCCTATTCTTAATTATTTCCTATGGAAGAAAGGCATTTAAAAAGGCGTGCTGTCCCTTTAAATGTGATGGCCAGAACTCCCTTGGAGTTCAATTATGCTTGTCACATCCTTGTTCCTGGCTCCACCCCCGATGTCTCCTGGCTCCACCCCCAAAGTCTCCTGGCTCCACCCCCAAAGTCCCCAGATTTTTCTTTAATTGGACTTGGCAACCCTACTTTCATACCCTGTCCTTGAAATATATAAATGTTTCTGACTTAAGCTGCAGACAATTATGCCAAGGAGGCTTTAGAGCCCATGGGGCTTTCAGCATGCAAAGGAAAGAGGCATTTGTTTGGTAGAAAAACAAACAGGCTGCAGTGTTTTAATGTGTAATTGAGGGCTTGCTGCTGCCATATTCGTAGCCCTTTTATTATCTCGAATGGAAACCTCAAACACAGAACCCCTTTTTTTCAAACTGATATAATTAGGTGGCTCAACGTTAACAATTAATTATCACATTAATAAACAGCTATTACTCTCCTTCCACTTTCCACCACGCCAAAGTGGCATGATTATGAATGCATGGCTGTTGGGCAACGTAATTGTCCTTAAAGGAAATCATTGCAATTTAAATAAAATTGGGGAGATGCTGGTTAGGCAAGGCCGGAGGGCATGCATAGCAGATACTAAACCAGGGACTGTAATTTCCCCAAATCACATCTTCCCAGTAATTTCGCATCGCAGAGTTGTATCTGTTTTGTCAGAGGGGGGAAACCGTTCCATTTTGCTTAACAATTTTATAAGGGCATCGCCCACTCAAGGACACAACATGCAATCGCTTTGTAAATATTAAGCTGTCCTAGTGGATCAAACCATTGGTTCCTCAAGGTCAGTGATGTCCATTTAGAGCGGCAGTGTCTCTCCACGGACTCAGGCAGAGGTCTTTTGGATCTTTTAACTGGAGATGCTGGGGATTGAACTTGGGCAGGGGTGGCCAAACTGCGGCTCAGGAGTCACACGTGGCTCCTTCACACATATTGCGTGGCTCTCGAAGCCCCCACTGCCCCTTCGGCCAATTTGCAGATGGTATTTCTCTCTTTAAATCATTCTTCTGAGCCGAGCCAGTCAGTGGCTTGGAGAAGGCATTTAAAATTGAAGTTGCTTTCCTTCCACCTCTCCTTCCCTCCCCGTCTATTTGCCTTCTTTCCTTCCGGCTCTCCAACATGTGACGTTCATGCCTTGTGGCTCTCAAACATCTGAGATTTATTCCATGTGGCTCTTACGTTAAGCAAGTTTGGCCACCTCGGAACTTGAGGCCTTCCACTGAGCTAGAGCCCTTCCCTGGCAAACCATTACCAAGGTTTATTAGTATTAATTACGTGGTTAAAACAATTTTATTTGGTAACATATCGTATCAAATTATATTTCTTGCATCATTAATAACTTCTTTTATCTATCCCATATATAACTTTCTACCCACCCCTCCCCCCGTTACTTGACCCCCGCTGGTGTTATTTACTTAAAGTACTAATGTTTAAAGGTACCCTTAACTAATAAAAACAAAAATTAATATTCTGCTTTTTTCTAAGACTTAATCATTATCAAAATTGTGCAATGTCCTTTTATTTTCCACTCTTTTTCTACATATCTTCTGAACTTTTTCCACTCCATCTTAAAAACTTCTAAATCATAGTCTCTTAAAATTCTTGTTAATTTGTCCATTTCACTCCATGTCATAACTATTACAATCCAATCCCATTTCTCTGGTATTTTTTCTTGCTTCCACAACTGCGCATATAATGTCCTAGCAGCTGAAAGCAAGTACCAAATTATAGTTCTATCTTCTTTTGGAAATTTTTCCATTTGTAATCCCAACAGAAAAGTCTCTGCAACTTTCTTAAATTCATATCCCAAGATCCTAGAAATTTCTTGTTGAATCATCTGCCAATACTTTTTTGCACTTTCACAAGTCCACCACATATGCAAGAAACAACCTTCATGTTTTTTACATTTCCAACACCTGTCTGGCATCTTATTATTCATCTTTGCCAATTTCTTAGGAGTCATATACCATCTATACATCATTTTAAAACAGTTCTCTTTAATACTGTGACACGTCGAAAGCTTCATAGAGTTCTTCCACAAATATTCCCAAGTTTCCATCTGTATTTCTTTATTTACGTTAATTGCCCACTTAATCATTTGAGATTTCACTACTTTATCTTCCATACACCATTTTAAAAGTAATTTATATAATTTTGAAATTAATTTTTCGTGTCTCCAAGCAGAACTTTTTCCATTCTGTTTGCTCTTTTCTTATTCCTTCAGTTTTAATGTCATTCTTTACCAAGCTCTTTATTTGTTGCATTTGAAACCAATCATATTTATTATTCAGCTCTTCAGCAGTTTTCAATTCTATTTTGCCACTTTGTATTTTTAATAGTTGATTATATGACAACCACTTTTCTTCACCCGTCTCAGCTCTTATTTTTATCACTTTGGCTGGCACTATCCATAACTGTTTTCTCTCATCTCCATATTTCTTATATTTCATCCATGTATTTAGCAAGCTGTTTCTTATATAATGGTGATAGAAAAAGCCGTCTCTCCCCCCCCCCCCAATAATACATATAAGTGTGCCAGCCAAATTTATTTCCATGACCTTCCAACGCTAAGAGGTTTTTTTAAACAACATTATCCATTCTTTTATCCATACTAAGCAAACTGCTTCATGATATAATTTTAAGTCTGGTAATTGAAATTCGCCTCTCTTTTGCATCTGTTACAATTTTCATTTTAATTCTTGGTTTCTTCCCCGCACCCACAAACTCTGAAATTTTTCTTTGCCATCTATTAAATTGTTTACTGTCTTTCACAATCGGAATAGTTTGAAACAAATACATTATTCTTGGTAGAATATTCATTTTAATTGTGGCTGTTCTACCCAACAGTGACAAATTAAGTTTATTCCACTTTAACATATCTTCATCCATTTTACGCCATAGCTTCTCATAATTATTTTTGAACAAATCAATATTCTTCATCATTATCTCCACACCCAAATGTTTTACTTTGGAGGTAATTTCACAGCCCGTTAATCTCTGCAATTCTTGTTACTTATTTATTTGCATATTTTTACATAGAAGTTTTGATTTTTCTTTATTAATACAAAGTCCCGCCAACTCCCCATATTCTTGTATTTTGGCTAACAACAAAGGTGTGACTTGTATGGGGTTTTCATTTATAAACATTATATCATCTGCAAATGCTCTGTATTTGTAAGTAAATCCTTTTACTTTTAATCCTTCTATTTCTTTATCTTCTTGAATTTGCATCAGTAATATTTCAAGAGTCATTATAAACAACAATGGGGAAAGTGGACAACCTTGTTTTGTACCTTTACTAATTGTCATATCTTCTGTAAGATCAACATTTATACATAGCCTTGCACGTTGTTCAGTATATATTGCTTTTATCATTCTTATAAAGCTTTCTCCCAGCTCCACTTTCTCCACTACTGCAAACATAAAATCCCAATTTAAATTGTCAAATGCTTTCTCAGCATCTGCAAAGAATAATGCTACTTCCTTTTCTGGATGTCTATCATAATATTCAACAATATTTACAGCAGTTCTGATACTGTCTCTTATTTGCCTTTTGGGAAGAAACCCCGCTTGATCTTCCTTTATAAAATTTATCAAATATTGCTTAAACCATTCTGCCACGATTCTTGTATATATTTTATAGTCATTATTTAATAATGAAATTGGTCTATAATTTTTTACGTTCATAACATCTCTATCTTCCTTTGGGATCAATGAAATAACAGCTTCCTTCCATGTATTTGGTATGTTCCTTTTTGTTCATATTCATCAATTTCTGAAGTTTCGGGATTAACTCCTCTTTGAGCGTTTTGAAAAATTTAGCTGTATATCCATCTGGCTCGGGTGCTTTTCCATTTTCTATTGCATTAATTGCTGCTTCAATTTCTATTTTTTCAATTGGATCGTTCAAAACTTTTCGCATATTTTCTGCTAAGGGTGCTATTTTTATCTTTTGTAAGTACTCATCCATCTTTTCTTTCCTTATTTTAACACTTTTAAATAACTTGGCATAATACTTAAAGAATTCTCTTTTTATTCCTTCTTGATCTACCACCTCTCTTCCATCCGCCACAATTTTATTAATAATTTTACTTTCTCTCTTTTTCTTCAGTTGCCAGGCCAAATATTTTCCGGGTTTATTTGCTCCCTCAAAAGATTTCTGCTGCAATCTTTTCAGATTCCATTCCAGTTCTTTATTTAACAAATGTCTCATTTGCGTTTTTAATATTGTAATCTCCCTTATAATTTTCTTTTTCCCTGGCCTTTTTCTCAGTTCCCCTTCTTTTTTCTTTATTTCATTTTGAATGTCCAACATCTGTTTTTCTTTTGCCCTCTTATCTTTGTTATTCAAATCAATATTCCTCTCATTACTGCTTTATAAGCATCCCAGACCATCTGAAATTCTATATCCTCTTTATCATCTATTTGGAAAAAAGATTTAGTTTCATTTTCTAGAGATGTCACTATTTCTTTATTCTGTAGTAAATCTTCATTCAATCTCCATCTTCTCAACTTCTTAGACAATTTTGTAATCCACATTATTGGGTTATGGTCAGCCCCAATTTTAGGTAAAATCTCTATTTTCTTTGTTATAAGGCCTAAATCTTTAGTGCCCCACAACATGTTAATTCTGGAAAAAAGTTTTATGTCTTGCTGAAAAAGTATAGTCCTGCACTTCAGGATTAAATTTCCTCCATATATCCTCCAAATTTTCTTGTTTGACCAATTCAAAAAAAGACTTTGACAATTTTCCTTCCTTATTTTTTTTACCCCCAGAACGATCCAGTATGTTCTTAAAGTCCCCCATTATCAAAACTTGGTCATAAGTCAGTTCATCAAATTGTCGTATAATGTCTTTTAAAAAAGCATCCTTTGCACCATTTGGTGCATATAGTCCCAATAACAATGGGGTTTTTTTTGCATTTAATATTATTTCTACTACTACAAATCTTCCATCTTTATCTTTAAAAACTAATTTCGGCTCCAATTCTTGTTTAATATAGAAAATCACTCCACTTTTCTTCTGTTCAAATGAATAAAATTCTAGTCCAGTTGTTTATTCCATAAAAAATTGTAATCCTTTTGTTTGATATGCACTTCTTGTAAACAAACTAAGTTACAATTTTGCTTTTTAATCCAATGAAACGTTGCCTTTCTTTTTTGTGGTGAATTTAGTCCATTTACATTCCAAGACAATAATTTGTAATCCATCATGGTGCAAATTCTTTATGTTCTTCATAAAACCTACGTAGTTCCCGTGTGCTTGTAATTGTAATCCTTTTTCTTGCAGCTCAAAGCTCAGACCTTCAGGTATTATCCATCTATACCTCATTTCATTCTCATGTAGTTTTTCTGTTAATTTTTTTTATGCTTTTCTGTCATTTATCACTTGTCTTGGCAATTTTTTCATGATTCTTACTCTGCTGCCTCTCACTATCAATGTCTTTTCAAAATTTTTATTCAAGATTTTTCCCACCATTTCTTTTGTCATATATCTTATAATCACATCTTTTGGTAGATTATTTTTCTTGGCATATAGTGAGTTCACTCTATACATATAGTCATATATGCTTCTAGTTCCTTCAGGATCTTCCTCCAAAAATTCTGCAATTATTCTTATAATATATCCTTTCAAATCAGTCTCTTCATCCTCAGGTACTCCTCTCAGACTTATCTGGGTTTCCATCAATTTGCAGCCATGAATTGCCACCTTTTCTTGATTTTTTAGCAAGGTGGAATCATGTACTTTCACTCTCTCTTCCACCTCTTGCACTTTCTTTGATGTTACCACAGTCTCATTTCTGAGATCTTCTATATCTTTCCTTAGCTCTTCAATGTCTTTTCTAATTTCTTTTTTAGAAGCAGTTATCATATCTCTCACCCCTTTCATCATCGTGGCTTCCATTGCTTCTAATTGCTTTTGCATTTTCTCCATTGAGGCAGTCCTTGCACGGGTTAACTTACGCTCTGACATTTAAAAAAACACTGAAATTTTTGACCTTTCCAAATTAAATTTAAACTATCAGGTTTGATAAAGTAAGGCTTACCCTTTTTAATAAGCCTAATTTCACCATCCTCAGAGCCTCCTGGGCTCAGATATTAATTTTTGAAGTTTTTATTTCTTCCAAAATGGCAGTCGCGACTTTCTGCTTCCCTTTTAAAAAAAATTCCTACAAAAGACTTCTAAAATAATTATCAGCAATAATGTCCAATAGTATTTATCTTATAATTGTCACCACTGTCAGCTTCACCAATTTTTAATGTCCCGAACACTTTAAAAACTTTATTTAAATTTTGACCTTCTAGCAATGGCCGCCAATGTTTTTCTATGATTTTATAGTCCTAGAATAGGCTAGCTGCTTCAATGATTTCCCTTTTCCTTCTGACACTTCCTGCTTTTCTTGCCACCAAATCCCATTTTCACTGGTTAAAAGATCTCACGGTGTTTGACGTATTTCCTGTGATGACTGTGAGAGCTGCAAATCTGTGACGATGGGGCTTTTTCACCAAAACCGCAAGTAGACAAAACAATAAATTCCTTTCCACTTTTTAGCACTGTCCTTTAAATTTACGAAATTCAAATTTCTCCCCTTCTCCCCTTCTTTTTCCAAGCTTTCTGAATCTCTATTTCCCACCTTCTGATTTTATTTTGTTTAACTTTAAATAGTCCCGGAATGAAGATAGTCATCAGTACCTTTTTCTGCAGTTATTCAGATCCAACACCGGTCTTGTATAGCTTTAGATGTTTAGCAGTCTCAAAGAAGGTTAGGATCCTGTCGAGCTTATGTCAAATAAATGACTCTGGAAACTTCTGCAGATGATGAATATGCAACTTGTCTCCGGAGACCCCTCAAAGGAGCCCCCCCCCCGGGACTCCCTTTTAGCCAAGGTAAATCTCCTTAGAGTTTCCTGTGCATATCTTGGACTGATCTCTGACTGAGAAAAGTAGGCAGTAGGCATTAAATTGCCCTCCACTACCCCAAACAGAAGCCCCAGCCTGCTCCCTTTCTGAGAAGCAATTCAGCTTGGCATTTTCCAACCCCGGAAGTTTGTTAGTATTAATTAAAGTTTAGAACTACTTGTTTCCAGGCCCACAAGAACATCTCCAGTATGGTTCCTGCTGCCCTATTGTTCAAAGATGCTCTTTGGCGTGGATTTGGTGGTTAAGAATAAACATTAATCCATGGGCAATTGGTACAGCAGATCTGTTTGGAGATCTGCAAGTTTGTGTTTTTTTTTTTTAGCAGGAGCCCCTTTGCATATTAGGCCACACACCCCTGATGTAGCCAATCCTCCTGGAGCTTACTGTAGCCCCTGCACTAAGAGCCCTGTAAGCTCTTGGAGGATTGGCTACATCAGGTGGATGTGGCCTAATATGCAAAGGTGTTTCTGCAACAACAACACCCCCCCCCCCCGGAGATCTGGATCATTAGCAGCACCAACAGGGCAGTCAGAGAAAGGTTGGAAATAGGTAAACCCATGCTTTGCTGTTCAGACATCCATAAATTGAGTTTATTGGTCAAATATCTCACATGTAGTTTCCCAACAGTGAAAAGCAAGCTGATAGGCCTATAGTTACATGGGAGATGGCAATCACCTTTTTTTAAATACAGGGACCACTACCGCATTAGTCCAGGCTGCAGGTATTACACCTGTCATATTTAAGGTCGTAAACAAGGCAGCAAGGCAGTCAGAAAAAGCTGCTTTTGTTTTACTTAAAGACTCCTGGATACTGAGTTTGCAAGACCTGCATGGCAGTGCCTCTGGTAGATGTTCTCCTCTGAGATTAGGGATTCCTCCTATAAGGGCGATAGTAATGTACTTTTTCTCCCTTTTCATATTAGGCCACACGCCATGACACCAAGCCAGCCAAAATTGCATACCTGTGCATTCCTGCTAAAAAAAAAAAAGCCTTGAGTATGCAAATTTTAAATACAGGAAGTGTGGCAAGAAACCTGCACAAGGAAGTCAGTGTGAGTCTGGGAGGTTGTCAGGAGATTTCTGGCTGTAAGAAACTTTACTAGAACAGTTTGCCTATGGATCCTTTGATACTTTTAGCAAGCTGTTCAAAAGATATGCAGGAGGGTGATATGGGGTTCTAAAAAAAATGTACTGATACTAGGTGATGCTGAAATTGCACACTGTTGGAAGATTTCAAAGGCTACTATGGAAACCGAACTTTTATTGAAGTCTTGGGGCTCAGCAGAGATGGCAGTTAAAGCCTAAAGAGTTACTCCAGTTTAGACCTAGGGACTACAGTGAATTTAGACTAAAGTCATTTTGCATAGGATTGCTGTGTCTGATAACTGTCATGATCTGAGGCCTCTTGTGACCTAGAGGGCAGGGAGAAAAAGCAGTGCCTCCATGCTACTGCCATTGGCACAAGCAGTACATTAGAACAAACTAGAGCATCTCCCTCATTCAAAAATTGGGGTGGTGGCTCTCTGTGAGGACTGCAGATGCCACTACAGTCTTCTAAAACACAGTGAAAGAGAACCAAGCTAACACAGGGGCAGAACAAGACCACTGAAGAACAGAACAGCAACCCAGCAACAATGCCCGCCCTCCACACACAATAAGGCCAAATCAGCTGAACCTGACTTCAAACTGCAACAACGTTAGAAAGAGTCAAGTCAGGCAGCCAGAGGAAGCAACTCACAAAGAGTAACACAAGACTGTAACAGTAACACCAGCTGCAAGGCCCACCCAGGGAAAAAGGGCAAAACCACAAGTGTGTATAAGACAAAACAACACAGAGAAACACAGCAACTCACTGACACTCACCACCAGTCCCCTCCCCAGCAACTAGAAGGGGAGGAGGAATTTTAAAAATCCAATCCTAAACTCACAACAAATCACACTGCAGCAAAACAAACAAACCCCCAACAACAGTATCCAGAAGAACCAAGCCACAAGATACAACCCCACAACAGCAGCTGCCGATTTGCAACAAAGGAAACACTAGCAATCTCTTCAAAAATATCTGTCAGCATCCACAAAACTGTAACAATAATTAACAGCTACTAACACAAATTGTGAGCAGAAATTTAAGCAAACAATTAGCAACAGTGAACAAAACATCCTGCCTCCCACCCAGAAGCAAAATAATAACAGCAATAGTTCAGTAATATCTTGAATGAAAGTGTTGAACTGTTAAACCCTGCACAAAATTTTAACTTCTAAAGAATAAGCCAACCGCCACCGCAACCAAAAGAAAACCCTAACCCACCCAAAGCAGGTCACTCTCCCTAACAGGATAATGGACACTAAATTTTTTACTTTTACTTATCTTTTTACTTTTTACTTTGACCTTTTACTTATCTTAAAACCTACAAAAAAAAAATCTCCCCAAAACTTACTTGAAGATGTCTTCTTCAGACGTCACTCTCAGGAGAGCAGTCCATCCGCAGCCAGGCAGGCCAAGGCACACAGAGAGAACAGCAGCAGCTGAAGCCACTTGCCAGCAGCGACACTGGTCTGTCTCTCAGCCAAACTGCCAGCCTGCAACAGAAGCCAGCCTAGGCTGCAGAACTCCTTAAATGCTCTCTGCCCATGCACAGAGCTGTTTCAAAAAGAACACTGTCCTGTGATTGGACAGAAAGCATTACAATTCTATAGGCAGAATTGCAAACAGGGGTCATTTTGCAGAAAAATAGGCGGTGGAGCTTATTAGCATAACTCATTAGCATATGCCACCCCCCACCAGACAAAAGCAACCTGACCCAAGAAAGGAGAGCCCTGGGCGAGTGAGGCCTACTTGGGCTGGTTAGAGAGCCAGTGAGCCCAAATAGGCCTTGCTCACCTGGGGCTTTCCTGGGCCACCCCCTCCCCCAATAGTCAAAAGGCCAGCAAGCTACCCACCACCCCAAATCACATAAGAAGTGGAGAAAGGGTGGTGTGGGTTTCTCCAGGAGCTGGGGGTGTGGCAAAACTCCTGGTGGCTGGCTGGCTGCCTGCTCTCCTAATCCAGGGATTGTTATGCAGCTGCACCTACTATTCAGTGGACAAAGTAGGTGGGGAGGAGGAGGGGGAACCCTCAGAAAGGTTCCTGAGCTGCACTCCTGTGAGCTCCTGCTGAATCCAAGGCTTGATTGCAAGTAAATAATGTTGCTTAGCTGGGCTAGTATAGCCGAGCAACAACAGCCTTGCAAAGTTGCATGCATTTACAATTTAAAAATGAATGCCCTGGTCCAATCTTTTTGAAACTTTGGGATTCTGGGGGGAACAGGCTCCTGCAGCCCCCTGCAAATTTGGAGCCTCTACCTCAATTTCTCTCCCCTCCACCTGCCTTTCATTATACCCTATTTTGCCATTGACTTCAATGGCTTATAGGGTATAATGGCAGGATAGGGAAACCCTCTTTGGGTGCTCCTAAAATTGGACCTCTTGGTCCAATGTTTTTGAAACTTGTGAACTCTGTGGAGGAGTAGGCTTCCCAATCCCCAGGTCTCAGAGGGGGATCTCCCGGTTTTACAGGCTTCTCCCCTCCTCCAGCCAGCCTGCTGGTGGGGGAAGCCCCACCCCCACAACCATCATGCACCTCCATAAACGATTCCCATAGGGAATGACGGGGAATTGATCCACGGGTATCGGGGGCTCTGGGAGGGGCTGTTTTTTGAGATAGAGGCACCAAATTTTCAGTATAGCATCTAGTGCCTCTCCCCAAAATACCTCCCAAGTTTCAAAAAGATTGGACCAGGGTTTCCAATTCTATGAACCCCCCCCAAAAAGGTGCCCCTATCCTTCATTCTTTCCTATGGAAGGAAGGCATTGAAAAAGATGTGCAGTCTCTTTAAATGTGATGGCCAGAACTCCCTTGAAGGTCAATTATGCTTGTCACACCCTTGCTTTTGGCTCCACCCCCAAAGTCTTCTGGCTCCACCCCCAAAGTCTCCTGGCTCCACCCCCAAAGTCCCCAGATATTTCTTGAATTGGACTTGGCAACCCTATGGAGGAGAGCTCTGTGGAGGAGGTGCCCTGCAAATTTGGAGCCTCTACTTCAAACCTCCTCCGCGCCAGCCGCAATTCATTACAGTTTATTTTGCCATTGCCTTCAATGGCCCATAGGGTAAAATGGAGCTGAATGGCCACCGAGTTTCGGTGGCTGCTGTATTTGGCACTGGGATCAAATCAGAGAATGTGATTCAGCTCTTTAGAGCTCAAATACAGCCTAATCAACTGTTTTTCGGTGCAGTATTTGGTTCGGCCGAACAGAACACATATCTCTATTCTTGACTAGGATAGGCATGGAATGGGAAAACGCTAGTTCGTGTTGGTTCATGGTTCATTTGACTGCCCGAACCAGAATTCCTCAGAAAGGCAGCGTGGAGTAGTGGTTAAGAGCGGCAGACTCTAATTTGGAGTGTTCATTTCATTTCATGATTTGGATGGTTGCCTGAAATGGCTTGTGGTTCATTGGTGTGTTTGGTTTGGGAAAACTCACTGGGAGTCCTCAGCAGGCTCTCCTTCACCCACCCTCCAAGCCTGGCAAAGATTGGATTTGGAATGTCCAAGTTACAGCCATCCCAGCAGGTGCCCTCAGGAAAGCTCAGCTTCAGCTCTCATAAGGCCATAAGAGAAGCCCTGTTGGATCAGGCCAGTGGCCCCTCCAGTCCAACACTCTGTGTCACATAAGAACATAAGAGAAGCCCTGTTGGATCAGGCCAATGGCCCCTCCAGTCCAACACTCTGTGTCACATAAGAACATAAGAGAAGCCCTGTTGGATCAGGCCAATGGCCCATCCAGTCCAACACTCTGTATCACACAGTGGCCAAAAACCCCCAAGTGCCATCAAGAGGTCCATCAGTGGGGCCAGGACACTAGAAGCCCTCCCACTGTGCCCCCCAAGCACCAAGAAACAGAGCATCACTGTCCCAGATAGAGAGCTCCAACAATAAGCTGTGGCTAATAGCCACTGATGGACCTCTACTCCATATGCTTATCCAATCCGCTCTTGAAGCTGGCTATGCTTGTAGCTGCTATCACCTCCTGTGGCAGTGAATTCCATGTGTTAATCACCCTTTTGGTGAAGAAGAGTTTCTTTTTATCAGTTCTAACCCGACTGCTCAGCAATTTCATTGAATGTCCGCAAGTCCTCGTATTGTGAGAAAAGTACTTCTTTCTCTACCTTCTCTCAGAACAACTAACTCGTCTCTCTTCATGCTGCAAAGTGGAAACAGTAGGAACAGGGTGTCTGTTTCCATAGAAAAAAATGGGAAATCTGTGATTGGCTCCCAGAGCTGCCAATCAAGCTGTGGACCACTGGTAGGGGTATTTCTAGGGCTCCCAGAAGTCCACCTCCAGCAATGTCTCGGAATTGATTGAATCAGCACCAGGCTATCTGGGAAAACGAACCACTGTTTGTTTTTCAGCTTGGGCATGGCACGATCACCAAATCGGTTTGTGGTTCATTTTGTGCCTATCTCTACTCTTGATATAAGAGCCCTGTGGTGCAGAGTGTTCAAACTGCAGTCCTGCAGTCCTAAACTCTGCTCACGACCTGAGTTCGATCCCTGTTGGAAGCTGGGCTTTCAGGTAGATGACTCCAGGTTGAATCAGCCTTCCATCCTTTCGAGGTTGGTAAAATGAGTCCCCAGCTTGCTGGGGGCAAAGTGTAGGTAACTGGGGAAGGCAATGGCAAACCACCCCATAAAAAGACTACAGTGAAAACATTGTGAAAGTAATGTCACCCCAGAGTCGGAAATGACTGGTGCTTGCACAGGGGACCTTTCCTTTCCTTTCCCTGCTCTTGACACATCCTCAGACGTGTGCAAAAAGCAAATTTTTCTTCTGCATGATATTTTCAAACCTTTTTAAAATGACTCAGGTTGGGCTGATTTGGTTTAATCTCCTTGCTTTCAGCTGAATTGCTGAGCTTGAATATTTCTGGCCTTTTCCCTTGATTGAGAATTAATGAGTGCTTTACAAGGCCTTCTATAGCTCTTGAAGAGACTGACTCATGTTCCAAGCAAGGAGTGTGTGTGTGTGTGTATGTTTTAAAAACATGTGTGGGCATTCAAAAGTGTCATATTAATTAATCCACAGCTCAGGGTTAATTAATGAACAACTATGCAGCCAATTCTTAACGCCTAATGAATTCTTTTGGAAGTAGAAACAAAATATGGTGGGTTTTTTTTTCCAATTTCTAGTCCTGGATTAAGAATTTTAGTAAAGAAATCAGACAAATGTCCAAAGCAAGGTAACACTATTTGTCTGTGGAATGGCGCTGATATAATTTTGTTTGCCCAGTGATCATGTCTGTGACTATATTAGTGGTATATCTGCTTCTCCATCACTAAGTGTTGCCTTTGAGTTGGAAACAATGAAGACTGTTGAAGCTACCAAAGACTCCTTAAACTTACCTACAGAGTAGGGGGGAAGAAGAAGAAGATGAAGAAGATGATGAAGATGAAGAAGACGACGACGAAGAAGAATTAAGAACATAAGAGAAGCCATGTTAGATCCGGCCAATGGCCCATCCAGTCCAACACTCTGTGTCACACAGTGGCAAAAAGAAATTATATATATATATATATATATATATATATATATATATATATATATATATATATATATATATATATATATATATATATATATACACATATACACACTGTGGCTAATAGCCTCTGATGGACCTCTGCTCCATATTTTTATACCGCACTTTTCTCAAAGCAAAGTCAAAGTCTCAAAGCAGCTTACAATTGTCTTCAAGGGCGTTTTCGCACTGACCTTACTCGGGAGCGACGTCCCTCTTCACCGCGCAGCGTCTGCGCGGATTTTGCACTAATTGCTCCGCAGAACCCGGAAGAGCCGCAAAGTCCAGCGGCTTTTGCATCGCAAATGTAAACTGTTTTTTGGCCAGTTTACATTTGCAATGCAAAAGCCGTGGGACTTTGCGGCTCTTCCGGGTTCTGCGGAGCAATTAGAAGAAGAAGAAGATATTGGATTTATATCCCGCCCTCCACTCCAAAGAGTCTCAGAGCGGCTCACAATCTCCTTTACCTTCCTCCCCCACAACAGACACCCTGTGAGGTAGGTGGGGCTGGAGAGGGCTCTCACAGCAGCTGCCCTTTCAAGGACAACCTCTGCCAGAGCTATGGCTGACCCAAGGCCATGCTAGCAGGTGCAAGTGGAGGAGTGGGGAATCAAACCCGGTTCTCCCAGATAAGAGTCCGTACACTTAACCACTACACCAAACTTCGAATTAGTGTGAAATCCGCGCAGACGCTGTGCGGTGAAGAGGGACGTCGCTCCCGAGTAAGGTCAGTGCGAAAACGCTCTTCCTCTCCCCACAACAGTCATCTTGTGAGAGAGGTGAATATGAGGGAATTCTGAGAGAACTATGACTGGCCCAAGGTCACCAGCATGCTTCATGTGGAGGAGTGGGGGAATGAAACACAGTTCTCCAAATTAGAGTCTGCCACTCTTAACCACTACTCCATGCTGCCTTTCTGAGGAATTCTTTGAACACAAGGTAGATAAGCAACCCCCCGGCTACTATGTCTCATAGAATATTGAATCTTCCACATGTCTCTCAGCAGTTGTATATTTAGACTTTCCCAGTGCCCATGACAGCAGGCAAACTCCCAACCCTGTACTTTGGCCCTCATGCTAACCCAGTTTCCATGTTACAGTGATTGAATGTACATCTTGCTTGTATATGCATACATCTCTTTGTGAGAAAAAGTCAATGTATGTAAACTTTACACAGGGGCTTTTTTTTTTGTAGCAGGAACTCCTTTGCATATTAGGTCACACACCCCTGATGTAGCCAATCCTCTGGAGCTTACAATAGGTTCTGTACAAAGAGCCCTGTAAGCTCTTGGAGGATTGTCTATGTCAGGGGTGTGAAGCCTAATATGCAAAGGAGTTCCTGCTACAAAAAAGCCCTGACTTTACAAAAGAAATTGGGGGCCATTGCCCGAATAAATCTAGTTTCAGTTACCAGTTCAGCTGTATGTGTGTTCAAAAGGGCTTCCAACCCTTCACATGGGGCCTGGAGTTTTCAGAGATCAGTCCCCCCCGGGAGAAAATGGCAACTCATGATGGTAGACAAGTCTATCAAATTCCTTCTGAGCTTCCTGCCCTCCCCTCTCCGGAAGTTTCTCAAGCCAAAGTTGGCAACCTGTTGCAGAATATAACATGAGAATTAGTCAATGTACATAAGAAGAAAAATCAAAATGGCACTGTCCACAGATTTATTTATTTATTTAATGTTTAGGTCACCCGTCCCGTAGAACAGGTTCAGGGCGGTTTGCATCATAAAAACAGTCAACAGTAAAAACAGTAAAAGACCAATTTAAAATATATACATTCTAAAATTACAAAGACTAAGATGGCAGATTCCCCTCACAGACAGGGCCTATTGTCCAGTCCAGCAGGTCTTGTAGTGCTGGGATGGAATGAGGGGGGGAGGCCAGTAACAAGTGACGTCCACTGCCTCAGCTGAAAGCCTGCTGAAAGAGCTCTGTTTTACAGGCCTGTGGCATTGAAGCAGATCCCACAGGGCCCGGAACTCCAGGAGGAGCTCATTCCACCAGGCAGGGGCCAGGGCTGAAAAGGTCCTGGCCCTCATTGGGGCCAGATGGATTGTACATGCATTCATTGTAACTTGTGAATTGGTCTCCAGCGGAGCAGTGGAAGCCAAGATGGTGGAGGGAGACAGCATCCCACAATACTATTCTACAGCTGGAAGCAATGTTGTGTGGTGAAGTTTCCCCTAGTTTCCATCCTCAACTGCTCCCATTCCCTAATTGCTCCCAGCTGAATTCATTTAGGGCCTTTTCACACTTACCGGTGGAAACCGGAAGGGAGTCGGTATTGTGCCGCTTGCAGTAATCCGAGACAGCGATGGGAGTTTTCATACACATGTTTTTTTTCCCTGGTAGGGTTCCGTGATTGAAGCGTGATTGAAGCGAGCCATTTCACACTATTCCGCTCTTATCTCGCTTCCACCAGCGCCAGCCGGTTTCACGCCGTTTTTCGCCTGCCGGCGCGCACGATCTCCGGCTTTTTTTTTTTTGGGAACGTCAGTTTAGATCGATATAGCGATATATCGCTATATCGACCTATCAAAACAGCACCACCATAGGGATCTCAACGGAGCCTAGCCATCCCTATGGTGGTGCTGTTTTGACAGGTCGATATAGCGATATATCGCTATATCGATCTAAACTGACGTTCCCCCCCCCAAAAAAAGCCGGAGATTGCGCGCGCCGGCGGGCGAAAAACGGCGCGAAAACTGCTCCCGGGTTAGATACTGGACATTTCACACAGCACCCCATAGCGATTTCAACCCGGAAGGAGGGGTTGAAAAGTGGAAGAAGCTGCTCTTTGTTTGTGACGACTCAGGCACGCCTCACTACCGGGACAGCCGCGGGAGTGTGTGAAAAGGTGAGAGTATTCCGGTAGCAGCCAGTTACTGAATCGGGTCTGTCTGAAATGCCAGCAGAAACCTGTTACTGTTCAGTAACTGGCCAGCTGCTATACCGGAATACTTAGGCTGTGTGAAAAAGCTCATAGCCTCTGAGAGAAGCAAAAAGGTGTGTCTTCACAAGACAGAAAATTCAGTTGCAAGGTTTGGCCCATCCAACCAAGCAAAGTTCCGTTCATTTCAATGAACCTGCTTTCAAGAACCTGCTTTACGTACACACTTGCAGCCCAACTCTATCAAGGTTTTCTCTGAAGCAAGTCCCATTTGTTTCAACAACAGGATTTTCTTCCTAGGAGAGGGAATGTTTCAGCCTTTAACACCCAGCTCCAGCACTACGGGATGTTATTTGTGGCCAACAGGTTTTCTCTGCCAGTGCTCCAAAACTCAACACAATGCAGATGGAATTTAAGGTTTCTGTATCACTCTCCAAAATCTCAGCAAGGGAGCTGGGCACAGCTCACAAAGCTGTTAAATCTGCCATTGTGCCTTCTGCAGTCGACAGTGACAGAATATACTACTCCCTGCTGATAATAACCAGTTATGTGCTGGTGATCCGTAAATGGATCGAGATAGCCACAAGCAGATGTTTCTTGGCCTGGGGCAGAGTGCAGGATATTATGCCCTCCCCCAGACTGAGATTATCTGGGGCTAAAGTGGGGGAAACAGTGCCTAGTTCATGAGGAAGAATACAAGACTGTGAAACCTAGTAAAATGCTTTAGAAACTCACTATCCTGCACAATGGAATGGAATGGCATCAGAGCACAACTGGTAGGGGTTTTTTTTAAATTATATTTGTATTTATCTATTGAACATATGAAGCTGCTTTCTACTGAATCAGACACTTGGTCCATCAAAGTCAGTATTGTCTACTCAGACTGGCAGTGGCTCTCCAGGGTTGGACATATGGACATATGAAGCTGCCTTCTACTGAATCAGACCCTGGGTCCATCAAAGTCAGTATTGTCTACTCAGACTGGCAGCGGCTCTCCAGGGTTATAGCGAAATGCTGTTTTCTTGGGTCTGTATGTATGGTGAATGATTTTATATCCTTGTATGCTTGTCTCTAATTTATAATAAATACCATTGATTATTAGACAACATCTCCTCATTATTGGGTGACTTCCAAAGGAGACATCTTCTGTATACATAGATCCTGATCTCGCTAGAGCCTAGTTGCCCACCAAACTAATTCCCCAAACCTCTTTTGAGGGCAATTTGGCTTACGGGGTCTCAAGCTGAGGTTTTTCATAGTTATTTGCCTGGACCCTTTTTAGTTGGAGACGCCGGGGATTGAACCTGGGACCTTCTGCTTACCAAGCAGATGCTCTACCACTGAAATAGAATCACCTTAAAATCATTAAAATAATTTCATACAATTTCAATTACAATCCCTAGAATCCAAGACGGTGTCATTTCTTAGTTCTTATTTAGTGCTCCATGTAACGATGTTGTTAGATGTTATTTGGTTATACGAGGGAAGAAACATTGGCCGTTTTCCCACTTACCTTACCCCAGAGCAACGTCCCTCTTCACCGCGCTGCGTCTGTGCGGATTTCGCACAAACTGCTGCGCGGTTTACATTTGCGACGCAAAAGCCCCGGGACTACGCGGCTCTTCCTGGTGCTGCGCAGCAGTTTGTGCGAAATCCGCGCAGATGCAGCACGGTGAAGAGGGACGTTGCTCCGGGGTAAAGTAAGTGGGAAAACGGCCATTTTTTTAAAAAAAAACCTGGAACAAATCCTGTTGGTTACTACATTCAAATTGTACAAGTTGATGAAGATAGAAGAAGATACTGGATTGGATTTATACCCTACCCTTCACTCTGAATTTCAGAGTCTCAGAGCAGCTTACAATCTCCTTTACCTTCCTCCCCCACAACAGACACCCTGTAAGGTGGGTGGGGCTAAGAGAGCTCTCCCAAAAGCTGCCCTTTCAAGAACAACTCCTACAAGAGCTTCCTTCTGTATCACTGCTTGCTTGGCCGGGCTTGCTCAATCAAGCTACAGAGCAAAGCCTCTATTTTCCCCACTGGCTAACCAGCACTTATGTACAAAAGCGCACAATGCCCGGCCGTTTCATGTTTTTCACTGTGTTTTAGGCTCAAAGCAATGACCACGAGATTTCTGTAATGAATGTCAGTAAATCAAAAGTAGATTTGCAACTTACAGATGCACATCTGAACAACACCTGAACAGCATATTCAGGATCGCTACAGCATAGACATTGTCCCCAGGTTTTGATTTAATAATTCAGAGTAAGAGATATTAGTTATCAGAGACTGTTAAATACACAGAATATTGCAAGAGTGCTGATGTTTTAAGCATATTGTATTTATTTATTTATTTATTTATTAAAAATATTTAATTGTGTTTGTCTGTGTCTTTTATAAAGTTTATATCACTGCTACCTGGCCCAGCCTGAGATCTCATTTATGCAAGATCCAGCCCTCATAACAAATTAGTTTGACACCCCTCCTCTAGAGAGTGGAGAAATGACCCATAAATCTTGTAAATGTATTTGAAACAAGAGGTTGCAAATATGAGAGCAAACTTAATGCATATTACCCAATCTACATGTTAAACTATGAATTGCCAGGAGAAACCAATGCAGGAAGGCAAGACCTACCAGAGTCCTTCACAGCAGTTCCATTACTCAGCTTATCCAGAGGCATGAATCAAATCTGGACTGGAACTGCTTCAAATGGCATTCTAGAACTAATATAAAACACAAAAAAGGATTCCAGTACATCACAGCAGCAATACTGTCCTGTGAGGAAATGACTGTATAAAGGAAATTGCTTTATAGCTCAAAATACGCCCCATTTAGGCTTGCTAGCTCTGGGTTTGGAAATACCCAGAGATTTGGAAGTGGGTAGAACCTGAGGAGAGCAGAGTTTGGGGGAGGGAAGACCTCAGCATGGTATGATGCCATACGGTCCAAAGGTGGTGTGTTCTCCAGGGAACTGATCAGGAAGTCAATTGTAATAGTGGGAGATCTCCAGATAACCCCTGTAGGTTGGCAATTCTAACCCCAATCGAGAATGGTTCAAAATACCTTGGACTTGATTAGTTCATAGGCAACAGAATTTGTGAACCTCCCCGAATATGTGACCCCCTCAAAAAAAAACCCAAATGGTCTCTGCAACTTATTTCTATGAAATTACTCAAAAAAAACCACACCCGCCCCCATTTTCTTAACCATCCTTCCATTTTAACCAGTTTAATTGTCTGCTAATGTCTGCCCAACCACCTAGTCTTGGCATCCAGATATAATGAGCTCTACATTGCTGTAAAAGGCAATTCAGATTTAATGGTCCAGAAAACTCTTTTGGTGGCTCTGATGTAACTTGTCATTGATCCCTTCTTTGCAGGGGGGGGGGGGAGTTAAGCTACAAGGGGAATTTTGCAAGTCTCTGAATTGCAGCTTCCATTTCTTTCGTTTAGAAGACTGCAACACACACAGACATTGTCTCCCTTTTTTGCTTAGTGTATTTATTTGTTTGCTGTTTTTAATTAAAAGGAGAGGTAAATGAAAGTAAGGGGGTAAGCTACTCTTTTGGATGTGCATTTAAGCTTGTTGTCTGGTTGACAGGAGAAATCAGAAAAAAAAAATGTGCGTGTGTGTAATACTTGGATCGGAGTACTACTGTCAGAGAAATCCATTATCTCCAGCGATTATTGGTATTTCCAAGCCTATGATTTCCTGCTAGTGCGGGGAACTGTGACCTCACCTCCTGCTCTGCATACCCTGCCTTTCCGTGCCTTTCTGGAACCCACAGTAATCAAGGCTGAGATTGGGAGGTTGTGTCAGTCGTGGCTGGTGCAAGCTGGGGGATCAGGAACTTGTGATTAAAAGGCTGCTGTTGCCTAGGAATAGTGTCAACTAAGCAAAGTTCAGGTTATTTCTTTCAAAAGGACACAGGACCCTGACTTTACCATGCTAATCTCAGTAAGGCTCATGCTGCGGTGCTTAAATAATACAGTGCAAGGAGCCAAAGGAGATGTAAACAACATGAAGAAGAAGACCGCAGATTTATACCTCGCCCGTCTCTCTGAATCAGAGTCTCAGAGCAGCTTACAACCTCCTATATCTCCTTCCCCCACAACAGACATCTTGTGATGTGGGTGGGGCTGAGAGGACTCCCCCAGCAGCTGCCCTTTCAAGGTGAATTCCAATAAGAGCTATGGCTGACCCAAGGCCATTCCAGCAGGTGCAAGTGGAGGAGTGGGGAATCAAACCCGGTTCTCCCAGATAAGAGTCCACACACTTAACCACTATGGCTAACCCAAGGCCATTCCAGCAGGTGCAAGTGGAGGAGTGGGGAATCAAACCCGGTTCTCCCAGATAAGAGTCCACACACTTAACCACTATGGCTAACCCAAGGCCATTCCAGCAGGTGCAATTGGAGGAGTGGGGAATCAAACCCGGTTCTCCCAGATAAGAGTCCACACACTTAACCACTATGGCTAACCCAAGGCCATTCCAGCAGGTGCAAGTGGAGGAGTGGGGAATCAAACCCGGTTCTCCCAGATAAGAGTCTACGTACTTAACCACTACAGCAAACATAGTCTCATTCTATAAAACAGAAGGCATGGGTACCTGTTCGGACATCAGGAAAGCGGGACGAAGATATTTAAATGTGTCTAGGGCAAGATTTCCAGAAGGAGTTCTAAATCTGTTGCAGAGTATATTCAACAGTAATTTCTGGAAAACCAAATGTATAAGACTAGCAGAATGAACCTGTGAGTTGGCCAGAGACGATAGGTGTTCCCAGGGGTCATTTTATAGAAAAATAGGTGGTGGAGCTCATTAGCATAACTCATTAGCATATGCCATCCCTAGCCAAAGGCAACCTGATACAAGAAAGGAGAGCCCTGGGCAACTGAGGTCTGCTTGGGCTGGTTAGAGATCCAGCCAGCCCAAGCAGGCCTCGCTTACCTGGGGCTATCCTGGGCCACGCCCCCCCCCAGTCGAAAGGCCAGCAATGTCAGGCAATGCTTCATTGAAGTCAACTGTGCTTATTAATAATGTTTAATCCATGCTTACTAACCCTAATGCTTAATAAAATGTTAGCTATTAATAATAGAGCCCTGCACGAAAAGGAGGGGTGGGAAGAGGGTTGCCAAAACTCCAAAGAGCAGCCTGGCCTTTGAAGTGTAAAATACCAGGCTGACCGCTCTGGCGCCTCCCGGGTGAGAGCAAGGACACCAGCAGAAGGGAGCATGTAACTATGCCCGAGGGAAAAGATAACCGGCGTGTGAAAGTAACAAGTGCAGGGACGAATGTAGATTTATTATGAGAAGTAGTTTGTAGCCCCAGTCTTTGAAGTATGTTCATAAATACCAATGATTCTGGTTACTCGTTATCCGTTTCAATGAACATGTGCAGAGAGCAACATTGTTGTAATCAATAAATGAAACTTAGTTTTGAACAAAGCCAAGTCTGATCATTTTGGATACCTCAATGAATTCTTTGCTGACAAGCAAGCCATCTGTTGCCCAAAATCACATAAGAAGTGGAGAAAGGGTGGTATGAGCTTCTCCAGGAGTTAATGATGGCTGCTGGGGGTGTGGCAAAGTCCCTGATGGCTGGCTGGCTGCCCGCTCTCCTAATCCAGGGATTGTTATGCAGCTGCATCTACTATTTAATGGACAAGGTAGGTGGGGTGGAAGAGGGGGAACTATCAGAAAGGTTCAGGAGCTGTGCTCCTGTGAGCTCCTGCTGAATCAGAGGACTGGAAGGTACACATCCATAGAAATATTGCTTGCTTTATTAAAAACCTGGATTCAGGTTTGTGGAATTTATTATTAAAGCAATTAGTCATTCCATTTCAAAAAATTCTTTAGGTTTAGTGGAAAATACTTCTCCAGCTCAGGTTGCCTGTATTTCCCTGCCATCCTCTGACTCCTGATGCCACTCGGTAGGCTGTTAGAAGTGGGGGAAATAATGCCAAATCACTGTAATGTCATTGGCATGATGTTATTTCCCGGGTGAATCTGGAAATTATGTCATGCTGCTCTAGGAATCAGCTTTATGGTAAAACCATAGTTTCTATTGAACCCTAGAGAGTCATGACATCATTGCTGTGTTTGCCTGGAACTGATGTCATGCCATTGACACCATGCCACCTCCATGCCCCCAACCCTACTCTCCATGTTTGGCAACCTTACTTTCACTTGTAACTTGACCCCATACTAACTGGGATGACATTTATAGAGATTGTACCTCTCACTCAAAGGCCACATTGCAGCCTAGGCTTCCCCATTTCATAGGTAGCTTAAATTCTTATTTCAAAGCAGCTCCAACGAGGTGTCCTGCAACCCAAGACAACAAGCTTGGCAGAATGGGCATAAATATCATATATATGATGAATGGAAAGTTGTATCAGAATGAGAAGGTATTTAGTGCTCTGAGGAGATGATCAAGAGGATCTACAGCCTAATTCCTCTGCCATTCTGGAAGAGGATTAATCTCCTAAGAATTAAATAAGATGGAGCTCAGGATGGTGCCAGATAAGCTGGCAATTGTCCCGATGTCTGACAACCCTAGGTAGATGAAGAGGCTAAGTTTCAAATGCCTCCCAAGCAAGCCTCTCTAATGACTGGTGAACTGGAGGAAGGGAACACATGGGAGAAGCTCGTGACATACCAATGTGCCACGTGATTACTACAGATTCCACATTTCTCCAGGTATGGTCCATAGATGTTTTTTTTAGGACCCTCATCTGGAGCTTCTACGCTCATTGCGAAAATCATACCTTCTTCTTTGAGAGATGCCACACACATGGGTTCTTCATTAAGAACATAAGAGAAGCCATGTTGGATCAGGTCAATGGCCCATCCAGTCCAACACTCTGTCACAAAGTGACCAAAAAAACCCCAGGCACCATCACGAGGTCCATCATTGGGGCCAGGACACTAGAAGCCCTCCCACTGTGCCCCCCCAGCACCAAGAATACAAAGCATTGCTACCCCAGACTGAGAGTTCCAGAACTCTGGCTGCCGTACCAGAACAGAGGGAATGGCACACCACGCAGCCTGGAAGTCCAGGAGAAAGTTCACTCGAATGCAATTATTTGTTTTTCTCCCTCAGTGATGTTCCTTACCTGCTCAGTCTGCCATGGAGCTCCATCTCCTTTGCTGTGCTAATTGGAAGTCATATGCATAGTCTAAGAAGGGAGAAAATTGGCTAGGGCACCCTTCTCAAACCTCCCTGATCTACATTTCACATTCCAATCTTGGGTCTGTTTGTCCTTTGCTTCCTGCCCCCTCTCTTTGGATGCAATGTGCTTCCCTGTGTGTGTGTTGACTGCTCTCCAGTCACTTCTGACATGGTGACCCTATGAATTAATGACTTCCAGGGGTGGAATTCTAGCAGAAGCTCCTTTGCATAGTAGGCCACACACCTCTGATGTAGCCAATACTCCAAGAGCTTACAAAAAAGAGCCTTGTAAGCTCTTGGAGGATTGGCTACATCAGGGGTGTGTGGCCGAATATGCAAAGGAGCTCCTGCTAGAATTCCACCCCTGGTGACCTCCAAAAGATCCTATCATTAGCAGTCATGGTCAGGTCTTGCAACTTCCTTGATTGATTCAATGAATCTCATGCTGTTTCTTCCTTTTTTTACTGCTGCCTTCAACTTCTCCTAGTGGGCTTGCTGTTATGAAAATAAAGCATTGCAAGAAAAAGAAATAAGCAGCCCTTCCTTAATATATACGCAACAATCAAATAAAAACCTGCTGTGTCTTTTAATTAAAAAATTATCCTGTGTTCCCATTAAACATATGGACCATAACAAAAATACCTGCCACATCCACCTGGACAGGTGAATTTCTTTTCTTTACTTTTTTTAAATTAATCAGATTTTTCTTAACAGATTTTCAGTTTACAATAAAAAAAACCACTGTAATCTATCACCTCAAATAATGCAGCCTAATGAGGATATAATAAACAAATAAAAAATCAAGAAACAGAAAGAGTTTTCAATTGAGATTCTTCCAAAGGTTTGGGCGGACCATAATCCAATATGCTGGTCCACAAAATTGCAAAGAAAATCGAGAAGATGGAGAATTAATGAGGATTTACTACAAAATAAAGACACTGTGTCATTCTTAGAAAAGGAGACTGCAGCATTCTTCCAAATAAATGAAACAGATGATATGGAGTATCAAACAGTATGGGACACTTATAAAGCAGTAATGAGGGGTATATTAATTACATTGAATAATAAAGACAAAAGAGCAAGAGAAGAAAGACTGTCAGCACTGCAAAATGAAATAAATAAAAAAGAAAAGGACTTAAAAAAAAGACCAGGGAAGAAAAAATTAATAAAAGAAATTACGATATTACAATCCCAAGTTAAACATTTGTTGAATAAAGAACTAGAATGGAACTTAAAAAATTTGAAACAGAAATCGTTTGAAAGTACAAACAAACCTGGTAAATACCTGGCCTGGCAATTAAAAAAAAGAAAGAAAATAAGACTATAAATAAAATTATGGCAAATGGGAAAACAGTAGTGGATCAAGAAGGAATTAAAAGAGAATTCTTTAAATACTATGCAAATTTATTCAAGGGTGTGAACGTAAGTAAAGAAAAAGTGGAAGAGTATCTACGAAACATTCAGGTGGCACCTTTGACGGAGTATATGAAAAAGATATTAAATGACCCAATAGAGAAAATTGAAATAGAAGCAGCAATAAAAGCAATGCAAGAGGGTAAAGCTCCAGGGCCAGATGGATTTACATCAAAATTTTACAAATCTCTTAAGGATGAATTAACACCCAAACTGTTGAAGTTGTTAAACACGATAAGAGAAGAAGGGAAAATCCCAAAGACCTGGAGGGAAGCTGTAATCTCTTTGATTCCTAAGGAAGATAAAGATAGCACAAACGTAAAAAATTATAGACCAATCTCATTGTTGAATAATGACTATAAGATCTACACAAGAATCTTAGCAGAGCGACTGAAACAATACCTGACCAACTTTATAAACAAAGACCAAGCGGGATTTCTTCCTAAAAGACAAATAAGGGACAATGTAAGAGCTGTTATTAATGTCGTGGAATACTATGAAAAGCACCCGGAAAAAGAAGTGGCCTTATTTTTTGTTGACGCAGAAAAAGCCTTTGACAACTTAAATTGGGACTTTATGTTTGCGGTAATGGAAAAAATTAATTTAGGGGAACAATTTATAACAATGACAAGAGCAATATATACAGATCAGCATGCAAAATTGTGTATAAATGCAGACCTTACCAAAGAATTGAAAGTGAGTAAAGGAACAAGGCAAGGATGCCCGCTATCACCATTGTTGTTTATAATGACTCTGGAAATTCTGTTACAACAAATTCAAAAAGATGAAAAAATAGAAGGTCTAAAAATTAGAAGATTCTCTTATAAATACAAAGCTTTTGCAGACGATATAGTGTTCATAATGGAGAATCCGGTTCAAGTGTCACCACTGCTGTTAGCTAAGATAAAAGAGTACGGAGAACTAGCAGGATTATATATAAATAAGGAGAAATCGAAATTCCTCTGTAAAAACATGCAACCAAATAAAACGAAAGAACTACAAAAGGTGACAGGTTGTGAAGTCACAACCAAAGTTAGATACCTTGGAATAGAGATAACAATGAAGAACATTGATTTATTCAAAAACAATTATGAAAAACTGTGGTGTAAGATGGACAAAGATTTGATGAAATGGAATAAACTTAACTTGTCCTTACTGGGTAGGATAGCTGCAATCAAAATGAATATTCTGCCAAGGATAATGTATTTGTTTCAAACCATCCCGATTGTAAAGGAAGCAAAACAATTCAACAAATGGCAAAGGAAAATTTCTGATTTCATTTGGGCCGGAAAGAAACCAAGGATAAAGATGAAGATTTTAACGGATGCCAAAGAGAGAGGAGGTTTTCAACTTCCCGATCTAAGACTATATCATGATGCAGTTTGTTTGACATGGATAAAAGACTGGATAATGCTGTTAGACAAAAAACCTTTGTGGTTAGAAGCTCACGGAAATAGATTCGGCTGGCATGCATACATGTACTATGGGAAGAATAAAATGGACGGTTTTTTCTCTCACCACTATGTCAGAAATACATTACTAAAGACTTGGATAAAATACAAGAAATATGGGGACGAGAGAAAACCACTATGGATAGTGCCAGCAGAAGTAATAAAAATAACAGCTGATTCTGAAGAAAAAAGAGAAATGTCATATAACCAACTGCTTAAGATTCAAGGAGACAAAATTGAATTAAAAACCTCAGAAGAGTTAAATAACAATTATGACTGGTTTCAAATGCAACAAATTAAAAGTTTGATGGAAAATGACATAAAATCAGAGGGAATTAGACGAGAACAAACAGAACTGGAAAGGGTCCTGTTAAGTGATAATGAAAAATTGATATCAAAAGTATATAAGTTATTATTGAAATGGTCTACAGAAGAAGAAGTAGTAAAGTCTCAAATGGTCAAATGGGCAATTAATGTGAATAGAGAAATACAAATGGAAACATGGGAGCACCTCTGGAAGAACTCAATGAAGATATCAACTTGTCAAAGCATTAAGGAGAACTGTTTTAAAATGATGTATAGGTGGTATATGACTCCGAAAAAATTGGCTAAGATAAGTAAGAAAATGTCGGATAGATGTTGGAAATGTAAAAAACATGAAGGTTCTTTCTTCCATATGTGGTGGACATGTGAAAAAGCAAAAGAATTCTGGAAGATGATACAACAAGAAATTACCAAAATTTTGGGCTATGATTTTAAGAAAATTGCAGAGACGTTTTTACTTGGATTACAATTAGAAAAATACCCAAAAGAAGACAGGACTTTAATTTGGTACCTGTTATCAGCTGCTAGGACTTTGTATGCGCAGCTTTGGAAGCAAGAAAAAATACCAGAGAAATGGGAATGGACCATGAAAGTTTTATCGTGGTGTGAAATGGACAAATTAACCAGAACACTAAGAGACTATGATCTAGAGATATTCAAAAGGGAGTGGAGAAAATTTAAAGGATATATGGAGAAAACTTGGAAAGTAAAGAAATATTGGACAATTTTTTAGTTGTAAGAATATATATACGGAACTTTGAGCAGTCAGAAGTGCCTTTAGTATGGATTTGAACTTATAACCTCGGGGAAGTCAATAGTGGAGGGAGGGGGGATGGAAATGTCATATGGGTTAATGTGAAAAAAGAAAAAATTAAGAAATAGATAAGTTTTGTAACCATATGCTACCAATAAATTGTTTAAAACACAAGAAACAGAAAGAGTAATCCATAAAATAGAGAACCAAGGAGCAGTCATACGATTATACTGAAGAGCATCCAGTGAAAATACGTTCTACTGACTGATTCTACTGTAGGAATGTACAAATAACTGTCCCAATATTCTATTAAGAAATCCAGTTAATCAAACTCAATTAATTAGAGCTCACAGTTTTTTGTATTCAGACCAGAGGAGAGAAGGTGAGCCCAGAACATATTAGAAATAGAGCATATAATGATAAAAACGTTTTTTTGGGGGGAGAATTCTATATTTGGTGAGATATTCCACTATTTGGAACCAGAACACAATAAATTTCTCTTGAGTACGTTCTGTTAGAGCATCAGCACTATACATTGAGTTTTTACTTAGTAGAAAATAATCCCACAGTCGGGTTCTCCAAGCATGTTTTGAAGGCAGAGCCTTGTCTTTCCAGTGTGCAGCAACCTCCAATCATGCTCCTGCCAGCAAGAGGGCAATCCCGTTTACAGAAATTTTGTTTGATGGTGCATTGGGCCATCAGCCAAACAGAACAGTCTCTGGGTGAAAGGGGAGAGATTCTCCAGTGATTTCCTTAATTTCTTTTAATATAAGAACCCAAAAATTATAAATTTTGGACAGGTGAATTTCAGCATGTTTCTGGGGAGGAAAAAGAGCAACGGTTGATTCTGTGTTCTGGAATCACATACACAAAGAGAGAGCGAGAGTTGTGCATTCGTTGTACTTCTGATTTCCGTGGGTATGCATGATCCTTGTCGAGGTAGGGTGATGAATTTTCATAAATATTCATGGCATGTAGAATTTGCATCCAATCCAGGAGTGGGATGGGGGCAGAATTAAACCAGGAATTGTGAATTAACTACCGAAGAGCGTACTTCTCAGCAGTCTTTTTGCACTTTTTTTGCATGCACCTTTGGTATTTTAGGTATACACCTAGTGTAAAGTGTGAATCTGGCAAACATTTGTTTACAAACAAGCAGAAGAATTGACTAAGGGCCAGACTATATATTACACAGCAGATGTGCGTAACAGCCTTCAAATTTAAAAATAAAAAAGGAAAAGCACTTCTGGGAAGATGCTATCTTCATTGGGGAAAAGAGGGGAGGGGAAACAAATAGCCAATTAATTCTTTCTTGCCACTTTTTCTTTTGTTTGGAATGTTTCACCCCAGGGTATTTCTTCTACCCGTAGGGGGAACTGTGTGGCTGGGAAAGCACCGAGGAGCGGTTCTGAGCAAAACCCCAAAACGAATCAGATGGAATGGAAAGGAATTCTCAACAAATGCCCTCTACTCGCCTGTTACGGCTGCTTTTTTATGAAAAAAAGTGCAGTCTGTTATAGGCATCTGCTGTGTAATGTCTGGTCTGGATCTAATTTAAAAAACAAACCTAACACCAATTCCTTAGTAGCAGTTGCTCTACCCTTACAAACAAGATCAGAGGAAGATGTGGGGAAGATTGGAGGGAGATGCAGGTCAAAATGTGGACATGTAGCAACTAGGAGGGGCGGAACCTCGCCCAGTTCTGCAAGGCCTGTAAGACCACTCTTCCGGTTGGCCTTCAACTGACTCTGAGTCACCGTTATTGTAGGAGAAAATTTAAGAAATACTGAAGCCAGTGGAAGTGAAACAACGCCAAAGGATGCTAGCACCAGATTATTTTTAACTGTTGAATCTTGAATTATGACGTATTAATGTTGTGAAATTTTATTTGTTTATTGCAATTTTATTGTTGTGAGCCGCCCTGAGCCTGCTTCGACGGGGAAGGCGGGATATAAAAAGAATGACAATAGAACAAATAAATTGATGGCTAGATCCAGCAAAAGCAGAAGACCGGTGCAGAGCAACTGTTACGGCAGAATCGGTACAGATTTGCAGTGCCAGATTAAACCTTGTGAAGGCCCCTAGGCAGTCAAAATCTTGGGAGGGCCCTTGCAAATTATCTCAGAGTCAGAGCTCCCACCCCACTTCCTGTGGCCCCCGCTGCAGCCTGCAGGCACCTTCTCAAAAGCTCCTTTCACAAAGCTGTGGGGGAGAGGCAGAGAGAGGCTGTGGGGGAGAGGCAGAGATGTCTCTGCCAGTAGCAGCCACTCCAGGCAAGTAGGGAAAAGAACGACTCAGTTGCTGGCTATGTATGCTGGCTGGGAGGGCTGCAAGCAGGGTGAAAAATGGGGGCAGGGGCAGCCCGGGGCCTTTGAAGGTGTGGGGGCCCATAGGCCAGTGCCTACTTGGCCTAATTGTTAATCCAGCCCTGTAGTTTTGCCCTGTATCATGTGCGAAATGGCCGTCAGTGTTTGTAAACTTGCACTGTACAAATTAAGGAAGCTGAATTTACCAGCACAATCCTAAGAAGGACTACTCAGAAGCCCACCAAAGTCTAAAGTGCAGGTTACTTCCAGGAAATCTATCTATCTATCTATCTATCTATCTATCTATCTATCTATCTATCTATCTATCTATCTATCTATCTATCTATCTATCTATCTATCTATCTATCTATCTATCATCTATCTATCATCTATCTGTCTGTCTGTCTGTCTATCCATCCATCTATCATCTATCTATTTCATCGTCATCATTAATCTCTAAAAAAGACTCAAAAGAACTTATTTCTGCTGTACACATCAATGAATCATTGCACACCAAACAAACCGAAACCCACAAAAGAAGTACATCTCAAGGCGGTCCCAGATTCATTGGCTGATTTGAGGACGACAAAGGCTGAAAACCAGTGGTCTAAGAGCCAAAGGGCCAAGAGTCCTTTACCTGAGACAGGAAGGGAAAGCAATTCTTATCCTAGATCAGAGGTCCCCAGAGTGTCAAATGGGCCTCCTGAAGATCTCCAAGGATAGGGCTCCTCTAATCTCTTCAGGGGGCCCTTTCCATGGAGCTGGAGCCATGATAGCAAAAGCCCGGGCTCTAGTTGACACCAGATTGGCCACCCTAAATGGTGGACTAGCCAACAGATGGTTTCGCAATGACCATAGTTGGCTATCTATTCGCCAAACTTGCTTTAGTTATCTACCAGTATATCAAGGCTTCCTTCAAAGAATGCTGGGAAATGTGGTTTTCTGGGCTAGAGATCCTACGCCTTCCCAAAGTTCTCTGGAAGGGGAAAATTACTATTAAAACACTCTTTAAAGTTTGGGGATATAAATATACCTTTGTTCCTTGCACTGTCTGGTTTAGCCAGAGAGGGCTAAATGTGAAGGCAGAACCGGAGCCATGACGGGAAAGGCTGGGGCTCTGGTGGATGCAGGGGCCACCCGAAGGGGTAAAATAGTAGCAGTAGTAGTAGCAGTAGTAGTAACAAGTGAAAAATGAAGTAGTAGTAGTGAGGAGGAGGAGTGGGGGAGGAGGATATTGGATTTCTCCCCTGCCCTTCACTACCCAAAGGAGTCTCACAATGGCTTACAATCTCCTTTCCCTTCCCCTCCCCACGACAGATACCCTGTAAGGTAGCAGGAGCTGAGAGAGCTCTGACAGAAACTGCTGTTAAGAGGAACAGCTCTGTGAGAACTTGTGACTGACTCAAGGTCACACCAGCAGGTGCATGTGGAGGAGCAGGGAATCAAACCCAGTTCTCCCAGCTAAGAGTCTGCACACTTAACCACTGCACCAGTGTACACCAAACTGAGGCCTGTAGTTGTCACCCAGGGACATGTGGAGGAAGACGGTCCCTCTACTGGAACTCTGCTGTTGAAGAAAGAGCAGGAGAAAAAAAAAATCTTCTTAAAAAACCAGAAATAGATTGTTCGGCAGCAACCATCCATGAAACAGTGACGGAAACAAAGTGTAGAAGATCACCGTAATTTCCAATTTGCAGCTTGTGTTCCTGAGGAGAAATTGATTTCTCTAACACCCCTTATCAAACGGTGCTGTCACTATTTGACCCCGAACTTCACGCTTGTTTCCTCGATGTTCCATTTCTTGGAAGATACACAATGTCCTCTTTGCATTGACGAGAAGTTTTTTTTTTTAAAGTCACCTCAAACATTCTGCCTTCCCCCATCATGTGCTTATTTATGCAAAAAAAAATATATAATCTATCGTTTAATGGATTCTGTCTTAAAGTAGGTACTGTTTAATATGCAATTTCTGTACATTGAAATTAGAGTGCGCCTCTAATGCCGTCGCTTTTCACTGGGAGTTGAAATATATAACGCTAGCACTGATATTAATAGAAGAGGTTTGAAAGGGATGTGTCACACTGATTGCATAAGAATTTTTTTTTTAAAAAAAGTGCTACACACCAAAGCTTTTTGAAAAATAAAAATATATACATGGCAGACAAGTCACAGTGGTTCCAAGAGCACACATTTGCAAACAGCATCAGAGTTTGCCATAGCCACAAATTCAAAAGAAAGGGACAAGCAGTGCCGGATTAAACCCTGCGGAGGCCCCTAGGCAGTCAAAATCTTGGAGGGCTGCTTGCAAATGATCTCAGACTTGGAGCATTCATTCCACCGCCCCCACTGCAGCCTGCAGGCCCCTTCTCAAAAGCCCCTTTAACAAAGCTGAGGGGAGAGGCAGAGAGAGGCAAACTTGGCAACGACCCCAGCAGCAGCTGCACCAGGCAAGTCAGGTAAAGATCCGCTCAGTTGCTGGCTGTGTGTGCGGGCTGGGAGGGCTACAAGCAGGCAGGAAACTGAGGGGGAAAGCTGGCCCCGGGTCCTTAAAAGTGTGGGGGCCCATAGGCTAGTGCCTAGTTGGCCAAATTGTTAATTCAGCCCTGGGGACAAGTTGCTGCATTTTCTGATGTACAGAGCAATTCATCCCATCTTGATTTTTCTAAGGCATTCAAAGCATCCAGCCAAACTGGAGATCAACCGTTTACTTTCTGGATTTGATCCTTAATTGGTCAAGTTAATTAATTTATGCCCCTCCTTTCTCTCCAGTGGGGATCCAAAGTGGCTTACCTCATTTCCCTTTCCGCCATTTTGTCCGCACAGCCACCGTGTGAAGGAGGAGAGGCTGAGGAAGTGTGGCTAGCCCAAGTCACACAGTGAGCTTCCATGGAAGGAGTGAAGATTTGAACTGGGGTCTTCTAGAATCTCAGGGGTGTCAAACTTGTGGCCCAGAGGTCGAATGAAGCCCCTGGAGGGCTCCTATCAGGCCCTCGAGCAACTGGCTGTCATCTGCTTCCTTCTCCCTCTCTCTTGCTTCCTTCTGCATCACAGCTTGCTTTGCAAGGCTTGTTCAATTGCACAGGAGCTACAGAGCAGAGCCTCTGTTTTCAACATTGGCTGAGGCTCCTTTCTTGGGGAGGAGGGGGGGGAGGGACATATGAACATATGAAGCTGCCTTATATTGAATCAGACCCTTGGTCCATCAAAGTCAGTATTGTCTACTCAGACTGGCAGCGGCTCTCCAGGGTCTCATGCTGAGGTTTTTCACTCCTATTTGCCTGGACTCTTTTTAGCTGGAGATGCCAGGGATTGAACCTGGAACCTTCTGCTTACCAAACAGATGCTCTACCACTGAGCCACTATCCCTTGCTTTCCCAGGCTTTCTCAATTGCACAACAGAGCTACTGTGCCAAGTCTCTCTTTCTTCTGTTGGCTGAGGCTCCTCCCCCTCCTGGTCCCCTGGAGATGGAAGGAAAAAGCCAGAGCTTCCTTTGCCCAGTTCCTTGGATCCCATGGGAGAGAAACAAAGAAAGCACCTTTAAGACCAACAAGTGCTAATGTTTTAAACATGTTTTAAGTTTGTTTGTTTTTTTTTAAAAAAAAAATGTGTTTGTGTATTTTATAAATCTTACATCTCTGCTGCCTGGCATTACATTTTATGACACACACGGCCCAGCCCGACAAGGTCTCATTTCTGTCAGATGTGGCCCTCATAACAAATGAGTTGGACACCCCTGAATATACTCGTCTGAATCACTTTGTGTGTGTAGCTCACTGGCAGAGCACCTCTGCCTGTGACCCTGGAGAGCTGCTGCCAGTCTGAGTAGACCACACTGACCTTGATGGACCAATAGTGTTATTCAGCTGAACCTAATTTAAAGAGTTTAAGGAGGTTAAAATGGAAATAAAGGGATCATTTACACCAGCAAATCAGAAGAAGGATGGAATAAAAAAGACAGACAGACGGATAGATAGATAGATGGTTTGATGGCTGGGTGGGTGGATGGGTTTGTCCTGCTCTTCCTTCAGGAAGCTCAGAGATGTGTATGTCGCTCCCTTTCCTCTATTTTATTCTCACAATGGCAATGTGAAAGTAGGTTAAGCTGAGAGAGTGCCGGGCCTAAGGTCACCAAGCGAACAGGGCAGAGTGGGTGTCGAACTTGGGTCTCCCTGACCCTACTGTGACAGTAACCACTACACCACACTCACTGTTTTTACAATACCGTAAAATATAACAGTTGATAGAGGGTAGGTTTTGATTAATAGTATAGGCATACAGATGGACAGGCAGGCAGGCAGGCAGGCAGGCAGGCAGGCAGGCAGGCAGGCAGGCAGGCAGACAGACAGACAGACAGACAGACAGACAGACAGACAGACAGACAGACAGACAGACAGACAGACAGACAGACAGACAGACAGACAGACAGACAGATAGATAGATAGATAGATAGATAGATAGATAGATAGATAGATAGATAGATGATATCAAGTGGGTTCACACTCTCCTTGCTGGGAGAATGGGAGGAGCAGAGACTGACAAAAATAGCATCATGCAATGCTGCACTGTCATTTCCAAGTTCTCACCACAGATCAGGGAAATTCTCTAGAACATTGTGTGCAGGGTTGTCAGATACTCCTTGTCAACCAGTGTGTGTGTGGGGGGGGGGGATGTACCAGGAGCAAAGAGAGACCCACGCCAGCATTTCTGGCAACAGGGTGACATCCAGAAGTGACATCATCACATCAGCAGCAAAGTGGGGACATACTGGTATTTGGGCAAAAATACTCTATGGCAGAAGTCATTTTTACCATAGAGTTTTTGCCCAAATGGTAGAACATCCCTGCATCCCTGGCAACATGATTATTTCACTTCTTGTCCTCACCCAGAAGTGACATTGTTTGACACCATTCCCGTTTTTGCTCCCGCTGCTCATTTGAAGACTGGAAGCGGGAGGCTGCCCACCAAAGTGGCCAGTGTTGGTAAGTTGCAACTCTATCCAAAACTCAGGGTGCCTTAGCCACAAACCTCACTTAGCAGGCTTAGGTCTTCCCATTACACAGTGTCAGGGAGGGGAGCCGTGAAACACTGTTAAATTGTGCTAATCCTGACTCAAATCATTTCCAAGGAATCATTTGCAGCAGAAAACAACTGTCACAGACCTTGACACATGCTCTCGCGCTTCAAGTGCGGACGATATTGCTGCTGTTCAATTGCTAAGTAGTTTACTAGGGGCTGTGACAAGAAGCTGCTGAGTTTTGTACTGAAAGAGAGGGAGAGAGATAGAGGGGGAAACCAAATTACACTTTCCTATCAGCGTTTGAAAGGCCTTGGCCTTGGCCTGTTGGAAGGGGAAGACTGACCTGCAAAATGGCACAGCGAGTTTCTCACAGATCAGACAGCTACACTGAGTACAAAGCTCTTTCTTGTGGAAACCTCTACAGATCCAGGGAATGTGAAACTGGGAAGAATGAGAGCAATACTGATACCGGCACATCATTTAAAGGGGAGCGGGGGGGGGGGGGGGAGCTCTTTTACTTTTTCCCAGAATAGCAATAACAATGGATCACACGCTGTAGAAATGAAGAGGTATTTTAAGGGGGTCAATTAATTTGCAAAAATATTCCAGAGGCCAAGGGTGGCCAAACTTGCTTAACTTAAGAGCCATGTAGAATAAATGTCAAATGCTTGAGAGCCACAAGACATGAACTTCAGATGTTTGAGAACCGCAAGACGGAAGGAAGGAAGGAAGGAAGGAAGGAAGGAAGGAAGGAAGGAAGGAAGGAAGGAAGGAAGGAAGGAAGGAAGGAAGGAAGGAAGGAAGGAAGGAAGGAAGGAAGGAAGGAAGGAAGGAAGGTAGGTGGAGAAGGAGAAGACTGCTGATTTATACCCCGCCATTCTCGCTGAATCAGAGACTCAGAGCGGCTTACAATTTCCTATATCTTCTCCCCTCACAACAGGCACCCTGTGAGGTAGGTGGGGCTGAGAGGCTCTCTCAGAAGCTGCCCTTTCAAGGACAGCTCTGCAAGAGAGCTATGGCTAACCCAAGGCCATTCCAGTAGCTGCAAGTGGAGGAGTGGGGAATCAAACCCGGTTCTTCCAGATAAGAGTCCGCTCACTACACCAAACTGGAGGTGGAATGAAAGCATCTTTAACATTAAATGCTTGGCATGGCTTGAAAAAGTGATTTAAAGGGAGAGATGCCTTCTCCAAGCTGGCCAATGGGGGTGTTGGAGGGTTCAAGATCCACACAATATGTGTGAAAGAGCCACATGTGGCTCTCTCGCTGCAGTTTGGCCACCCCTGTTATAGAAAGAAGATAGCAATGTTGCCTAGTAACTAGTTGGGGTCTAGAACAGGAGTCTCCAAGTGTGGAATTATAGCAGGAGCTCTTTTGCATATTAGGCCACACACTTCTGATGTAGCCAATTCTCTAAGAGCTTACAAGGCTCTTTTTTGTAAACTCTTGGAGGATTGGCTACATCAGGGGTGTGTGGCCTAATATGCAAAGGAACTCCTGCTAGAATTCCACCCCTAGGAGTCTCCAATATGGTACTCATGGGCACCATAGGGCCTGTCAGCACATTTCTTGGCACCCACCAACTGTTTTTAGGAAGAGGGTGAGACAAGGTGGGGCTCTTGCCCAGCAAGTTTTCTCAGAGGGTTGCTAGACCCCCAGTTTGGCCAGGGGGTATCCTGATCTCCAGGGTTCCAATCTGCCAGCCCAAAGCTGGCTCGTAGGGGAAGCTGCACCTCCCAACAGAGACATCATCGTCTGACATCCCTGACACAATGATGTCACTCGGAAGTGACATCATCACACCAGGGATGTCATGCCATGACACTCTGATTTGGGGGCACACTCTACGGTTTTGTAGTTTAGAAAAAAAATTGCGTTTCCCCCCCAAACCTAGAGTGCCATGCGCAACATTGGCAACATGATGGCGTCACTTCCAAGAGGCTCCTGGATTTGCCAGCTGGCAACCCACATTTTTCATTGACCACTGCTGAGCCAATGAGGGATACATTGACCCCCCTTACAATAACATTGTTTCAGTGGCAGCCGCCATGGCTGTGCTTATTTTATTTTCTCTCATCCCACTTTCCCAGCGTATTTTTTTATTACCCCAGCCAGCACCTGGGCTTCCTCTGTGTATGTGACTCTACCTCCTGCAGTGCCATTCCTTGTCAGCTCTGAGGGGGATGGGGGAGCTCCTCTGACTCCTCAGAGCTGAGAAAGAACACTTGGTGCTTCCCCTCCCCAGTGCTCTCCAAGTTCGGAGGGTGCTGGGGACGGAAAGTGCCGTTCTTTGTCGGCTCTGAGGGGCTGGGGGACTCCTCAGAGCTGAGAAAAACTGAGTCGGAGGGGCTTCCCTTGCCCCTGCTGGGAGCTGGCACCCTAGGTAATTGCCTAGTTTGTTTATTCCCACGTGCCAGCCCTGGTGCCCACTACTTCATGTTAGAATCCTGGTGCCCACTACTTCAGTGGTGCCCATAGGCTCAAAAAGGTTGGGGATGCTGAGTCTGGTTTAGAATGGCTGGATGCCCCCAATAGATTCTCCTTTGACCAGAAGGGTCCCCAATCTCCATAGGGTGTAATAAAACTGGGAAAAAATGGGGATTCCTGAAAAAATGCTGAATCTATTGGGCCATATCTAGGGCTATTTTTTTGTAGCAGGAACTCCTTTGCATATTAGGCTACGCACCCCTGATGTAGCCAATCCTCCAAGAGCTTACCATAGGCCCTATACGAAAAGCCCTGTAAGCTCCAAGAGGATTGGCTACATCAGGGTGTGTGTGGCCCAATATGCAAAGGAGTTTCTGCTACAAAAAAACCAAACAAAAACGCCCTGGCTATATCAATATTGGAAATTGAGAATATTGGGAAAACCAATATTTTGGGGGGTTTTAATCAGAAAAGTATCACTTTTGGTGCACACCCCTGATTTCCATTTCTTTATCATCAAACTTAAAGTTAGGCAAAAGAACAAAGCAGTAGACAAGTGCTCCTTTAAGACCAACTAAGTTTATTCCGAATGTAAGCTTTCGTATGCTCTTAAGCAGACTTCATCAAACAAAATGGGAATGGCAAGCAGCAATTCTTAGTATAAGTGGGCAGTGAGTTGGTACGTAGAATCATGGGAATGTTTTCAGCAGATTAAAAGAATCACAAATCTGAGATCTGTGTTTGTTAGTGTTAGAAGAAAGCAGGGTTAGGCAGTTCCCCAATAAGCATGGCCTTGGTCTTCTTGATGTTTGGCTGTAATCCTGCCTTGGCAAATTCTGCTTTTTGACCTTCATCAGTAGTCCTTTCAGGTCTTCACTATCTTCTGCCGTAGCTCTTGAATGTATGTGTTCCATGTCTAGGAAGCCTTTAACGGTGGCCGATACCAACTTTGTTTTGAAATCTGTTAGGCAGTCAGAACCATCTGGGCATGGCCGCGTCTCGAACATTGTATTGCTGTACCAAGTTACTCCAGTCTTAAGTCCACTGAAATCGGTGTCAAGATTGGTTGGCACTCTTAGAACAGATTGCCATTGATTGATTATTACTTCCAGGGGCCAGCTTTTAACTAAACCCAATTTACAGTGGAGAAGTTCAGTCATAAACGTTACCGAATAGGAACCGTAGGGATGTAAGCTTGGGAAATGGACCTGCAGTCTCACACATGGGTTTTGAAGGCTCAAAATGAATATGCAATTCAAGAACGTCTTTTTTGACTTTGATCTACTCTGGGCTGCCAATTCAGTCATGAGCTGAGCCCTGGATCTAAGGGAAAGGACCCCAGGTGGAGAGAGATTCTGGTGAAAGCAGGTATTACATAGTCCTTAGGGAAATATAAACTCTACATGTTTTAACAGTCCTTTGGAAGGTTTGCCTTTGAATGGGATTTGCATAATAATTGCCTTTCTTCTAAGCCAATGTTCCTTCACCATTTATCTTGTTTTCTTTTCCGCGCTTGAATAAACTCTTTCCTTTTTAACTGAACTATCTGATTATGCTTTTCAAAACTGCACTCTGCACATCCTCAGGGGCTGCTCAGTAAAGCTACTTTTGAGGCTAAGCAAAGGTTAATCTTTGCTTTAGGTTCTTTTTTGTCTGTTTCTGGCTTATGAAGGGCAGGCTGGAGTGAAACGCAGAGTCTATTTTTTACCTTTCTTTCTTTCTTTCTTTCTTTCTTTCTTTCTTTCTTTCTTTCTTTCTTTCTTTCTTTCTTTCTTTCTTTCTTTCTTTCTTTCTTTCTTTCTTTCTTTCTTTCTTTCTTTCTTTCTTTCTTTCTTTCTTTCTTTTTGCAAAAGAACATAAGCGAAGCCCTGTTGGATCAGGCCAATGGCCCATCCAGTCCAACACTCAGTGTCACACAGTGGCCAAAAAAACTGAGGTCCCATCTGGAGGTCCATCAGTGGGGCCAGGACTAGAAGTCCTCATCCTGTTGCCCCTCCCAAGCACCAAGAATACAGAGCATCACTGCCCCAGACAGAGAGTTCCAACAATACGCTGTGGCTAATAGCCACTGATGGACCTCTGCTCCATATGTTTATCCAATCCCCTCTTGAAGCTGTCTATGCTTGTAGTTGCCACCACCTCCTGAAGCAGTGAATTCTAAATGTTAACCACCCTTTGGGTGCAGAAATACTTCCTTTTATCTGTTCTAACCCAACTTTTCAGCAATTTCGAGTGCCCATAAGTCCTTTTATTGTGAGAAAGGGAGAAAAGTACTTCTTTCTCTACCCCATGCATAATCTTGTAAACCTCTATCATGTTACTCCTCAGTTGACATTTGAAATACAGTGATATTTTGTTTCCTCAGATATTCTAAATGACTGTGGCACTCTATAGCCAATCCTGTTTAAAAAATTCTCCCCCACACAATGTCTTGGAACTGCTGGTGTGGGTGAGAAGTGTTTGTCCCAATATGTATAATGGGTTGGTTGTTCAAGGCTTTTGAAACTGACAATTGTTATTAATTTTTTATGATGTTGATTGTGTTTAATTGTTATTGATGCCTGCTGGAATATTTGTTGCAAGGTGCCTTGAGCTTTCTGAAGAGGAGACAGGATAAATATTTTAAATAAATAAGACAATAAATAAATGATCAGGGCAGATATATGTAGATCAGAGCCAAGAATTGTTCCCATTTGATTAATGTGTTCATTCTGTGAGTATTCAAAAAAAAAAAATACTATGAAGTTAGAATCCAGTGGCCCCTTTAACATTAACAAAGTCTTGTCATCCCAAGAGGTCTGCTGTCTACCGGGAGCATGCATCCAGCATGTGACAGAAAGGATTGGAAGACTTACCAAGCCCACGGATTACTATCCTTTCTTGCTGATCCACGTGGGAATGAATGATACTGCCCATCATAGCCCTGAACGTATTAGAAAAGATTATGTGGCTCTAGGTCAGAAGGTGAAGGAGCTGAGCGTAAAGGTTGTGTTCTCGTCAGTGCTTCCTGTTGAAGGCCGTGGCTTAGGAAGAGAAAGAAGCATACTTCAAATAAATGACTGGCTACGTCGATGGTGTTGTCAGGAAAGATTCGGATTTCTGGACCATGTCTTATGCTTTCAAGATGGTGGTCTTCTATCGGGAGATGGTTTGCACCTTACGGCGGTAGGGAAAAGGGAGTTTGGTAACAGCCTTGCTAACCTAATAAGGAGGGCTTTAAACTAAATTGTATGTGGGAGTGAGACAATAATTCAAAGCCTCGTATGATGCCAGAAACTGGGGATAAGAACATTAAAGATTTGCACAGAGTGGTGCATATGCTAGGTAATGTTAACTTGCAGGCTTGTACAGAAACCAAAACCTCAGGATGCATAAAACATGGATTCTGATGTCTCTACACTAATGCACAGAGTATGGGAAACAAACAGGAGGAACTGGAAGTCCTAATAAAGGAAGGAGACTATGACATAATAGGCCTTACTGAAATGTGGTGGAATGACACTCACAACTGGAATATTAGGATTCAGGGGTACAACTTATTTAAAAGGGACAGGCAAATGAGAAACGGCAGAGGTGTAGCAGTATATATGGAGGAGGTATATACTTGTGAGGAAATATGTGAATCTGAGCATGGCAGCTCAGTTGAGAGTCTCTGGGGGGGGGGGGAAGGAGTAAGAAAACAACAGTGATATTATTGTGGGGGTCTGCTATAGACCACCAAGTCAGGCAGAGGACTTGGACGAGATACTTCTACAGCAGATTGATTGCAAAGTTCTCCAAGAGAAGGAATACAGTGATCATGGAAGATTTCAATTACCCGGACATCTGTTGGAAGTCCAACTCTGCTAAAAATGAAAAGTCAGATAGATTCCTGACTTGTCTTGCTGACAACTTCCTTTTCCAGAAAGTGAAGAAGGAAACAAGGGGATCTGCTATCTTGGATTTGATTCTCACCAACAAGGAAGAATTGATTGAAGAAGTGGAAATAGTGGGCACCCTGGGCAGTAGCAATCATGTGATTTTGGAATTTACAGTCTTAGGGAAGGGAAAACTATACATAGCCAGACTTATAGGTTGGACTTCAGAAAGGCAAACTTCGATAGAACTATGCTGGCTAAAATCCCATGGTCAGAGATACTTAGGAGGAAGGGGGTTCAGGAGGGGTGGGAGTTTCTTAAAAGTGAAATACTGAAAGTACAATCACAGACAATTCCTATGAGAAGAAAAAATGGAAAAAGCCTAAAGAAGCTGAAGTGGTTCCATAAACAGCTCTCTAAAGAATTGAGAAATAAAAAAGACTCTTTTAGGAATTTAAAGGAGGGCCTTATAACCAAGGATGAATATAAACAAATCACCAGTGCTTGTAGAGAAAAAGTTAGGAAAGCTAAGGCTCAGTATGAGCTTAGGCTGGCCAAAGATGCTAAAAACAACAAAAAAGGGTTATTTTCTTATGTTCAGAGTGAGAAAAAGAGCAAGGACATGGTAGGCCCATTGCGAGGGCAAGAAAGTGAAATTGTAACAGGTAATGAAGAGAGGGCGAAACTGCTCAATTCCTACTTTTCCTCATTCTCTTCTGAGGGAAATGGTGTTCAACATGGCAAAAATAGAACATATAAGGAGGATATGAAGTTCCAACCTAGGATCAGCGTAGTGGTAGTACATAAACACCTAGTTTCTTTAAATTAAACTAAGTTCTCAGGGCCAGATGAATTGCATCCAAGGGTTCTAAAAGAGTTTGCGGATGTAATTTCTGAGCCTCTGGCTATTATTTTTGAGAATTCTTGGAGAACAGGAGAGGTGCCGGAAGACTGGAGGCGGGCGAATGTTGTCCCCATCTTCAAGAAGGGGGAAAAAAGAAAATCCGGGTAATTAACAACTTGTCCGCTTGACATGTATACCTGGAAAAGTTTTAGAACAAATCATCAAACAGTCGGTACTGGAACATTTAGAAAGAATGGATGTGGTGGTGTATGAACAAATTATGATAATGGGAGATTTTAATGGAACAGTAAAAAATACTTTGGACAGGTCTGGGGGAAAAAAAACAATGAAGGAAAATTACCAAAGTCATTTTTTGAGCGGGTAAAACAAGAGAGTTTAGAAGACATTTAGAAGGAATTAAACCCCAAAGAACATTATACTTATTTTTCAGCAAGGCATAATTCTTTTTTGAGAATTGATATAATATGGACTACAAAAGATCTTGGACTATTAACAAAAAAAAATAGAGATACTTCCTAAAATAAGGGCAGACCACAACCCAATAATGCGGTCTGCAAAATCAGGGAAGAAGACTCCAAGATGGCGGATAAATGAGGATTTGCTACAGAAACAGGAGATAGCGGCATCTCTGGAAAAGGAAACTAAATGCTTCTTCCAAATAAATGAGAATGAGGACACTCAGTTTCAAATTGTGTGGGATGCCCATAAAGCAGTAATGAGGGGCATTTTAATTACATTGAATAATAAAGATAAAAGACCCAAAAAACAAGCAAATGATGGACATTCAGAAAGAAATTGGAAAAATGGAGAAGGAGCTTAAAAAGCAACCTGGGAAAAGGAAAATTATAAGAGAGATTACAATATTACAAAGCCAATTGAGACATTTCCTGAATAAAGAAGTGGAATGGAATTTAAAAAGACTCCAACAGAAATCTTTTGAAGGAGCGAATAAACCTGGAAATTATTTGGCTTGGCAAATGAAAAAAAAGAAGGGAGAATAAAGTAATTAACAAGATCGTGTCGGGAGGAAAGGGCATTGTTGATCATGAAGGAATCAAAAGGGAATTTTACAAATACTACACCAAGCTATTCAAAAGTCAAAGCGTGGATAGAAAAAAAATTGATGTGTATCTACAGAAAATTAAGGTAAATCCCTTAACAGAAAACATGGAGAAGGTGTTGAATAAACCAATTGAAAGAGGAGAAATAGAGGAGGCGATTAACTCAATGAAGTTAGGAAAAGCACCTGGTCCAGATGGCTTTACGACAAAATTTTATAAAGTTCTTATTACCAAAACTTCAGAAACTGATGAATATTATAAGAACAGACGGGAAAATTCCTAACACGTGGAAAGAAGCAGTAATTTTGTTGATACCAAAAGAAGACAGAGACACTACAAATGTAAAAACCTATAACCAATTTCATTACTTAACGATGACTATAAAATATATGCAAGAATTCTAGCAGAATGCCTTAAACAGCATTTGAACAGTTTTATTAAAGAAGAACAAGCAGGATTTCTTCTCAGGAGACAAATTAAAGATAATATCAGAACAGTTATAGACATTATTGAACATTATGAAAAACATCCTGAAAAAGAAGGAGCATTATTTTTATTTTTCGCAGACGCAGAGAAAGCATTTGATAATGTGCATTGGGACTTTATGTTTGCAGTGATGGAGAAACTGAGACTGGGAGAGGACTTTATAAGAATGGTAAAGGCGATATACTTTGAACAGCAAGCAAGGCTCTGTATTAATGGAAAAAATGACAATAACTAAAGGAACAAGACAAGGTTGCCCTCTGTCTCCATTGATCTTTATAATGACTTTTGCTAATGCAAATTCAAGAAGATAAAGAGATAGAGGGACTGAAAGTGAAAGGTATTTTTTTTAAGTACAGAGCATTTGCAGATGATGTAATGTTTATAAATGAAAATTCCACCCATGTAACACCATTGTTGCTTCGTAAGAATATGGATAATTGGCAGGCTTTTACATAAACAAAAAATAAATAATTTTTTTTGTGTAAAAATATGTCAAAGAGCAAACAGGAAGAACTACAGAGGTTAACAGAGTGTGAAGTTACCTCTAAAGTAAAATACCTAGGTGTGGAAATAACAACAAAAAATATTGATTTGTACACAAATAATTATGAGAAACTCTGGTGTAAGATCAATGGAGATTTGATAAAATGGAATAAATTGAACTTGTCTATGCTGGGCAGAATTTCTGCAATTAAGATGAATGTCTTACCGAGAATTATGTTCCTGTTTCAAAGAATTCCAATAGTGAAAGATAACAAACAATTTAATAAATGGCAAAGGAAACTTTCAGAATTTGTATGGGCCGGGAAAAAACCAAGAATTAAAATGAAAATCCTGACAGATGCAAAAGAAAGGGGCGGATTTCAACTGCCTAATTTAAAGCTGTATCATGATGCAGTATGCCTGGTGTGGATTAAGGAATGGATGGCATTACTAAATAGAAAATTATTAGCATTAGAAGGTCATGGAAATGTTTTGGATGGCATGCCTACATGTACTACGGGAAAAATAAGATGGACGGCTTCTTCTTACATCACTATATAAGAAGTAATCTGTTAAATACTTGGTCAAAATATAAAATTTATGGAGATGAGAGGAAACCGCTTTGGATTGTGCCAACAGAAGTAATAAAATTGTATTCAGATATTAAAGAAGGGAAGTGGTTATCATATAAACAGCTTTTAAAAATTCAAGGAGGCAAAGTGGAATTAAAATTGAATGAGGAAATACAGTATAAATATAATTGGTTTCAATTGCAACAAATAAAGAGTTTGCTTGAACAGGATATTAAGAACTATGGAATAAGACAGGAACAAACAGAACTGGAGAGAATGCTGTTTGGGGAAAATGAAAAGCTGTTTTCAAAGACATATAAACTATTATTGAAATGGTCTATGGAAGATGAAGTAGTTAAAACACAAATGATAAAATGGGCGATAAATATAAATAAAGAAATACAGATGGAGTCATGGGAACACTTATGGAAGAACTCTATAAAAATATCTACATGCTATAAAATTAAGGAAAATTACTTTAAAATATTATATAGGTGGTATAAATTTTGGGATATAGTAATATCAAGAAGGCACCAGATATCTTTTGTTGGGATTACAAATGGAAACATTTTCAAAACAAGATAGAACGATAATTTGGTATATGCTTTCAGCTGCACGGACATTATATGTGCAGATGTGGAAACAAGACAAAATACCAGAAATGTGGGAGTGGACTTTGAAAGTTATGTATTGGAGTGAAATGGACAAGCTTACAAGAATCTTAAAAGAACAAGATTTAGAGAAGTTCAAAAATGAGTGGGGAAAGTTCCAAAAGTATGTTGAAAAACAATGGAACGTGAAAGGATATTTGGCGATTTTTAACAATGGTTAATCTCTAAAGAAACTTTATATGGACTTTAGTGAAAAAGCGAAATTATTGGAATATATCTTTTTCGTTTCTTTGTTAATGACTAAAGGACTATGGTGAAGGTGGATTATAAATATAACATATGGTGTTTTTTTTCTTTTTGAAGTTTTTTTCTATGAAGTAAGATTCTTTAATAAAGTTTTACCTTTTTAACAATTTAAATAAAATACACTGCTGGGAGTCACCAAAAGGGGGGAGGGGTGGAGAAAATGTAATGTATATGTATTAATTTTTAATAACAAATGATAATGTGTTATTACAATATATTACAGCATAATAAATTATTTTAAACAAAAAGAAAGAAAGAATGGATGTGATTACTAAGAACCAGCATGGTTTTCTCAAGAACACGTCATGTCAGACTAACCTGATCTCTTTTTTTGAGAAAGTGACTACCTTGCTGGATCGGGGGAATGCTGTAGACATCGTTTATCTTGATTTCAGTAAGGTTTTTGATAAGGTTCCACATACTATCCTTGTTGACAAGTTGGTAAAATGTGGTTTGGATCCTGTTACCGTTAGGTGGATCTGTAACTGGTTGACAGATCGCACCCAAAGAGTGCTTGTGAATGGGTCCTCATCCTCTTGGAGAGGAGTGACAAGTGGAGTGCCTCAGGGATCTGTCCTGGGACCTGTTTTATTGAACATCTTTATCAATGATTTGGATGAAGGAATAGAGGGAATGCTTATTAAATTTGCAATGATACTAAATTGGGAGGGGTTGCAAACACAGAAGACAGAAACAGGATACAGGATGACCTTGACAGGCTGGAAAACTGGGCAAAAACCAATAAAATTTTAACAGGGATAAATGTAAGGTTCTGCATTTAGGTAGGAAAAATCCAATGCATGGTTATAGAATGGGGAAGACTTGTCTTAGCAGTAGTATGTGCGAAAAGGATCTAGGAGTCTTAGTGGATCATGAACTGAACATGAGTCAACAGTGTGATGTGGTGGCTAAAAAGGCAAATGCAATTTTGGGCTGTATCAACAGAAGTATAGTGTCCAGATCATGTGATGTGATGGTATCACTTTACTCTGTTCTGGTAAGACTTCATCTGGAGTATTGTGTTCAGTTTTGGGCACCACATTTTAAGAAGGATATAGACAAGCTGGAACAGGTCCAGAGGAGGGCGAAGTCCTATGAAGAAAGGTTGAAGGATCTGGGGATGTTTAGCCTGGAGAGGAGGCGGCTGAGAGGTGACATGATCACCATCTTCAAGTACTTGAAGGGCTGTCATCTAGAGGATGGTGTGGAATTGTTTTCTGTGACCCCGGAAGATAGGACCAGAACCAATGAGTTGAAATTAAATGAAAAAGAGTTTCCGGCTCAACATTAGGAAGAACCTGACCATTAGAGCAATTCCTCAGTGGAACAGGCTTTCTCGGGAGGTGGTGGGCTCTCCTTCCTTGGAGGTTTTTAAACAGAGGCTAGATGGCCATCTGACAGCGATTAAAATCCTGTGAATTTAGAGGGAGGTGCTTGTGAGTTTCCTGCATTGTGCAGGGGGTTGGACTAGATGACCCTAGAGGTACCTTCCAACTCTCTGATTCTATGAAAATTTTCTTCAAGGTATGAGCTTTTGTGTGCACGCACATGTCCTCAGATACATAGAAATGGAAGATAACCATTCACACTTATAGACAGAGGCTGAACAACAAATTAGCATGTAACACAATGAAGATATTTTAAGATATGTGGAGACAAAACAGGAATAGCAGGTTAAGTTTATTGGGTTAACAGCTGTTTGGATTTAATTAAGGAAGAACAACAGTGAAGCAATAAATATGTCAAAATATGAGATAAATGCAGGCTTCAGATTCAGCAGGAGCTCACAAGAATGCAGATCCTGAACCTTTCTGAGGGTCCCCCTTCTTCCTCCCCACCTACCTTATTGAATAGTAGATGCAACTGCATAACAATCCCTGGATTAGGAGAGCGGGCAGCCAGCCCGATAACAGCAGCTTTGCCACACCCCCAGCAGTCCTCATTAACCCCTGGAGAAGCCCATGCCACCCTTTTCCCACTTCTTACGTGATTTTGGGCAGCGAGTGACTTGCTGGGCTTTTGACGGTTGTGGGGGGGACAGAAGAGTCCTAGGCAAGTGAAGCCTGCCTGGGCTGACTGGATCTCTAGCCAGCCCAAGCAGGCCTCACTCACCTGTGGCTTGCATCAAGTTGCTTTTGGCTGCAGGAGAGTGGCATACGCTAATTAGTTATGCTAATGAGCTTCGCCACCTGTTTTTTTACGAAACAAACTCTAGATAAATGTGTAAAACAATCCTTTCTAATTGTGGGAAGTTAACTGAGTTAAAAGGGCCACCGGACTCTAGCTTTGTTCTATTGCTTCAGACCAACACAGCTGCCCACCTGGATCAGAAAAATACTAGTTATCCTATTAGACTGTAGTATTTAGAGATGGAGAGGAGGGAAATGTAGTCCTCATTCACGTCTGCCATTGTATATGCCATTAAATGCCAACAACACCCTACAGCTCTCTCCACAGGGCAAACAGGTCAGAACCTATGCCAAAGGGAAAATGGACACGGATCTGACATCAAGAATCTCAAAGCTGAGAAGCCTGTAGGATAACATTTTTTTTTTTTTGCCTTGAGATGTAGATGTAGAATGCTTTCAGAGCACTTGAATTCAGCCTGCAACTGTGCTTGATGGTCTTGTGGCATCAGCACCAGAGGCTGACACTTGTTAGAACAAGGAGAGTGATTCTCTGATGATGCTACCTGGCTAGTGTCAGGCTCTGTGATGCTTATAACTAATAAATGTAACATACTAACCATATGGACTCTTAGTACTAACCCAAAGCTCTTTCCTGTAATGTAGTCACTGTGCATATCAAAAGAGACGCAATTGATGTGTAAACACTCTTGATACTCCCAGGGAACAAAAGAATGCAACCGTTAGTAGATAACTCGGCCGCAAGGCAACTTCTCAGGGAAAGGAGATAAGCTGAAGCCCGTGTGAAAGTTTGCACCTCCATCCCCTTGATGTTGTGGGAATGGGAGCTTTGTTTAGAAAGTCTTTGATGTAGAATCTTTAAAAATAGTTACCGCCTAGTCCCAGGCATCAGTCTCAATCTTTGTATCCAGCTATGAGTTTCCAGTAAAGTATCATTTTGTTTCAAATGAATATTGCCTTGAGATTCCATCGCCTGACAGCTATGTGGAGAGTGAGAGTCAAAACCTTTCTGCTCAGGTGTTCCCTTGACATGGCTCATCTTGCCCAATTGGCTCATGAAGGTGCCCCATGTCCAGCCATTTTGAGACTTTCCTGCCAAAGAAAAAAACACCTGTCACATCGCTTGAAGTAAAAAAGTTCTGGCAACGGAATCATGGTCATTAATATGGAAGCCTAACTGGGGACTATTTAGACCCCTCCCCCCCCCCAAGAAACAGGAGAGAGATTTGTTTGTTTGTTTGTTTAAAAAAAACTTTTTGGTCAAGACCCCCCTCCTGGGGGGGGGGTGTCCTGATCATGGTGATATAGCATGGCACAGAAATGCACAAGTTGTCAGAACTGGAACGAACTTCAGACGATTCCAATACTTGTTGCAAAGTTAGGATCTTTATTGAAGAACTACAGTGCTAGAACAACGAGATAACAGTAATGCCTAGCCCTGGCATTTGGTTACATTTTATGCCATCAGTAAAGCACAATAAAGCTATCATTCACACGGGTTAAAGACAAGTGTCTCTTTTCCCAGGCTTCGTTATCAGAAGGGAGGATGCCTCCCTGTGGTGAAGGCCAAATGGCCTGTCTTCAAAAGGGCACCTGGGGATGTTGAACAGAGACTATCTGTCGCCCGCCCTGGAGCCCTAAATATTTGAAATAGCTAAGAGGGCAGGGTTAATGGCTCAGGCTGAGGACTCTGTGTTAGTGTTAGGTTACAGCATGGAGTCGGTTTGGCCAAGGCAGAGAGAGAGAAAGTTACAAGTTCTGACACAAGTGTTGATTCACAGCCCTTGCACAACTATGGGGTTATGTGAACATGACTAACTGAATTTGAAAAAGAGTGAGGAAACAGAAGGGAAGGTTTATACTTCCCATTTGGCTTGAGGTTGCAACAAAGAGTTCAGACATCCAGAAATGCAGGGTGAAACCAGCTACATCCTTAACAATTGCACTTTCCTTGGTGCTAGAAAACACACAATTGGGGAGGAGTGACAAAGGGAGGCCAATGACTGTGGGACAGGATAGAGACAATGCTGTTGGATCGTGCATTTTAAATTAAGAGCGGAGCAGCACTGATATCAGATCAAACATCCCATCTGACCGCAGCCTATGATAGGTCCAGAGAGTAGAAGGTCCTTTGTTGGTTCGGTGGGTCTTTCGCAGAATTCCAGACTCACAGGATGTTCTTCTCTTATAAGAGTGGGGAAAACATGAGAGAAGAAGAAGAAGAAGATGAAGAAGAAGAGGAGGAGGAGTTTGTTATACCACACTTTTCTCTACCTTAAGGAGTTTTAAAGTGGCTTACAATCATCTTTCCCTTCCCTTCCCCACAACAGGCAGCTTGTGATGCAGGTGGGGCTGAGAGAGTTTGGACAGAACTGTGACCGGCCCAGAATCACCCAGTAGGCTACCCCATGGCAGTGGATCCTACAGGATTCTAGTTGGTTATTTTGAGTTATGGGAGTATCTATCCATCAAAGTAATCGGCTTGGAGATATCAAAAGCACCATGCTCTGATGCGTCAACCCTCTCTTCATATAGGTACCTAAAAGAGACTCGTTATTTACAAGCTGCAAAAGGAAAGCATTTGCTTTGGACAGGAAATGGGGTCCCCCTTTAGAGAGAAAAGTGTTTAATGCATCCCAGGTGCGCAGGAAAAGTGAAAAATTGAAGCTCATCGAACACACTGCTAATGGCTTACTGTACTGCACCGGGTTAGGAGCCTGGGAGTCTTACTGGAGCCTTCATTATCAATGGAGGCCCAGATTGTAGCCACTGCCAAGTCAGCCTTTTTCCACTTGAGGCGGGCAAGGCAGTTGGCTCCCTTCCTAGAGCGCCAAGATCTGGCAACGGTACTTCACGCAACGGTCACCTCGAGACTGGATTACTGTAATGCCCTCTACATGGGGCTGCCTCTGTACCGAACCCGGAAGCTGCAGCTGGTGCAGAACGCAGCGGCCAGACTGTTACTGGGGCTCCCTAAATGGGAGCATATACAGCCTGGGCTGCGCGAGCTGCACTGGCTGCCAGTTACATACTGGGTTCGTTACAAAGTGCTGGTCATCACCTTTAAAGCCCTATATGGTCGAGGACCTGTCTACCTTAGGGACCGTCTTTCCCCATACGAACCCCAGAGAGCACTGAGGTCAGCTGGAAAAAACTTGCTGACCACCCCCGGACCAAGAGAGGTGAAGCTGCAATGCACCCGTAATCGGGCCTTCTCCTCTGTAGCCCCGAACCTATGGAACCAACTTCCAGAGGAAATGCGGGCCCTGCGGAACCTTGAACAATTCCGCAGGGCCTGCAAAACTTTCCTCTTTCGACTGGCTTTCGCTGATGAAGGAAGTGATTGCTGATGAAGGAAGTGATTGCTAAGGATTACCGCCATCATATAAAGAACAAACAGCACTAGCACTTTTATTACTAATTAATTAATCAATTTTAAACTTATTAGAATTTTAACGTTAAATGTAACTTTGTTGTTTTGTTGTTTTTGTATAATTGAATGATGTTGTCAGCCGCCCTGAGCCTGCTTCGGCGGGGAGGGCGGGATATAAATAAAACTACCTACCTACCTACCTACCTACTTACGAGTTCTTTGAATTTAGAGCATGGCCCTGTTTAGGTTTAATTTAATGAACACAGAGAGAGAGAGTAAAATCAAGTGTTTCAGGTGACTCCTATCAGGCAGCTCAAAGTAAGAGATTTAATATATTTACCAATCTTTCCAGTGATATGTAATTTTAAGCATTTCCGTTTCTCCTGCCAACTTTATTGTCCCCTTATCTGACTCCTCGCTGCCATCTGCTTCTGTGTGCTCTGTGAAAATGCAAGCTCATTTTCTTTGTCAGTTTAACAAATTTAAATTTGCACTCCGTGATTAGCAATCGTTAAAAGGGATCTATCGTGAGGAATTGATCAGGAATGGGTTTTTGTCGCCGGTGTTTTGATGTGAGATGGTAATTAGGATTGTCTGAGGAGAGATGAACATTAGTCGGGGGATGTGGGACGCGATATTGATTTAGTAATGTATTTATCACACTCATACCTGCCATTTAAAATGGACATCTCTCCATATATCATGCAATACTGCATTGTAGCTGAAAATATGGATGTTCATAGAGCTCTTTTTCTAGCAGCAGCTCCTTTGTATATTAGGCCACACATCCCTGATGTAGCCAATCCTCCTGGAGCTTCCAGTAGGTCCTGTACTAAGAGCCCTGTCAGCTCTTGGAGTATTGGCTATGTCAGGAGGTGTGGCCTAATATGCAGAGGAGCTCCTGCTTGAAAAAGAGCCTAAGGACTTCTACATATCATATAGATACCTACATAGCCCCATTCAACTAAATTTAAGGAGCAGATATTACTAGGGTTTTGAGGTCGTTCCCCCCCCCCCCCCGGCTACTAGCAAGGGATGGGGGGTAGGGTTGCCAGATCCAGTTTGGGAAACTCCTGGAGATTTGGGGATGCAAACTGGGGAGGACAGGGACTTCAGTGGGGTACAAGGCCATAGAGCCGACCCTCCAAAGCACCCCTTTTCTCCAGGGGAACTGATCTCTGTAGTCTGGAGATGAGTTGCAATTCCAGGGGATCTCCAGGTCCCACCTGGAGGCTGGCATCCCAAGTTACTATAATAAGGAAAGGAAAGGTCTCCTATGCAAGCACCAGTTATTTCCAACTCTGGGGTGACATTGCTTTCACAATGGTCGTTTTCGCACTCACCTTCCGCCGGCGCGACCCCCCTCTTCACCGCGCAGGATCTGCGCAGATTTCGCACTAAACGCTGCGGAGCAGCCAGAAAAGCCGGAAGCTCCCGGCGCAAAAGCCGCTCAAACTGAAACCGCCAAAAAGCAGTTTGGCGTTTGCGCGGCTTTTGCGACGGGAGCTTCCGGCTTTTCTGGCTGCTCTGCAGCGTTTAGTGCAAAATCCGCGCAGATCCTGCGCGGTGAAGAGGGGGGTCGCGCCGGCGGAAGGTGAGTGCGAAAACGACCAATGTTTTCACGGCAGACTTTTTACAGGGTGGTTTGCCACTGCATTCCCCAGTCATCTACACTTTCCCCCCGGCAAGCTGGGTACTCATTTTACCAACCTCGGAAGGATGGAAGGCTGAGTCAACCTTGAGCCGGCTACCTGAAAACCCAGCTTCCACCAGGGATCGAACTCAGGTCATGGGCAGAGCTTAGGACTGCAGAACTGCAGCTTTAACTCTCTGCGCCAAGGGGCTCTATACTGCAATAAAGAAATGTACAGAAAGCTTTGCTAAATTTAAATAGGAGCAATTCTTTACCCATGCTGCAATTCAGTGAAATAGCTTGAGAGGTGCAGAAGGTGCTGAAACCTCTAACAGTAATTGATTGACCTCCTCTAATGTCACGGAACATGCCTGGGTTTCATTGGTTGAATTGCTCAGATATTGGAAGTGGGTTGGACCTAGTTCAGAGGACCTAGGAAAGAAAAGGAAAGCAAAGGCCAAGGGTATAATAGAGAGGGCATGGATAGGAAGAAGAAGAAGAAGAAGAAGAAGAAGATATTGGATTTATATCCCGTCCTCCACTCCGAAGAGTCTCAGAGCAGCTCACAAACTCCTTTCCCTTCCTCCCCCACAACAGACACCCTGTGAGGTGGGTGGGGCTGGAGAGGGCTCTCACAGCAGCTGCCCTTTCAAGGACAACCTCTGCCAGAGCTATGGCTGACCCAAGGCCATGCTAGCAGGTGCAAGTGGAGGAGTGGGGAATCAAACCCGGTTCTCCCAGATAAGAGTCCACACACTTAAGGAAGGGAAGATCCAGGCAGGGACTGGCTCAGCAGAACCAAGTCAAGAATCATAGAATCATAGAGTTGGTAGGGACATCCAGGGTCATCTAGTCCAACCCCCTGCACAATGCAGGAAACTCACAAATACCTCCCCCTAAATTCATTGCTGTCAGATGGCCATCTAGAAGATGAGGCCTGAAAGGAGAACATAAGAGAAGCCATGTTCAATCTAGTCCAACACTCTGTGACACACAATGGCCAAAACCCAGGTGCCGTTAGGAGGTCCACCAGCAGGGCCAGAACTCCAGAAGCCTTCCCACTGTTGTCCCCTCCCCCCAAGCACTAAGAATACAGAGTACCACTGCTCCAGACATAGTTTTCCATCTATACAGTGTGGCTAATAGCCACTGATGGATCTCTGCTCCATATATTAATCCAACCTCTCTTGAAGCCATCTATGCTTGTAGCTGCCACCACTTTCTACAGCGGTGAATTCCATGTATTAGTTACACTTTGAGCAAAGAAGTGCTTCCTTTTATCTGTTTATCTTGAGTGTTCACAAGTTCTTCCATTGTGAGAAAGGGAAAAAAGCACTTCTTTTCCTGCCTTCTATCCCATGCATAATGTTGTAAACATCTATCATGTCACCCCCAATCCTCATTTCTCCAAGTTAAAAGCCTCCCACCTCTTTAACCTTTCTTCATAGGGAAAACGTTCCATCCCCTTAATAATTTTAGTTGTTCTTTTCAGCACCTTTCCAATTACTATAATATCTTTTTTGAGGTATGGTCACCTGAACCGTATGCAGTATTCCAAATGAGGCTGCACCATCGATTTATACAGGGGCATCATGATACTTGCTGATTCATTTTCAGTCCCTTTCCTAATAATCCCCAGCATAGCGTTGGCCTTTTTTTATTGTAGTCTCATACTGAGTTGACAGCTACAGTGAGTTACCTCCAAGATGTCTCTCCTGGTTGGTTATCACCAGTTTGGATCCCATCAATGTTTTTTTGGTAGTTAGGATTTACTTTGCACTTCTCCACATAGAACCTCATTTGCCATGTTGATGCCCACTCACCCAGCCTCAACAGATCCCTCTGGAGTGCCTCACAGTCCCTGATTCTCACCACCCTGAACAACTTAGGTACATCCATAAACTTAGGCAATTCACCGCTTGCTCCCAACTCCAAATCATTAATGAACAATTTAATGAACAAGGAGAGCACATGCTGATGCGCTGCCCTGCCATTCTCGTCTTTCTGGATCTGCAGAGACCCAGGAAGGCGAGAATAGTGGGGTGGCAACGCCCCTGTAGGCCAGGTGGCACCCTAGGTGGCCACCTACCTGGCCAACTCCTACGCGACAGCCCTGATTGATTCAGACCAACATGGCTACTCGCCTGAGGTAAGCTTTGAACATCCTTCTGGATTACAAGAGGAATCACATGCTATCCCTTATAAATCTGTGTTCTGACAACAGAGACAGAGGTTTCTTCTGCCACTGCATTGGGAGTCAGAAGACGGCTTCTCATTTGTTGCAGTAATGTAAAAATCAGTCGTAATCGATGCTCTAATGCTTAATCCTCATATATAATTTATTCATTCCACACGGCTGTTCCTAAATCATTTAAGAATTAAAAAAAAATCCATTGTAAAAGGAATGCTGTTTTAGTTAGATCATTACTGAATTTCCAATTTTAAAAATGTGGCGTACCAGGGAGATGAGAATAGTCTTCGTTTCTCAGGGTTCCATTTTCTACCCCTATTTACTTGTCATCTTTCTGTCCTCTGATTTTTTTTCCCTTGTGTGTATGATTTCAGCAAAACATTTGAAAAGCATCTACTGCTGTTCCATTAAAGTCAATCAAATGGACCTCGGCAGAGGGTTAAAAATAAGTACTCCCACAGAAAGGCTTCACTTTATGTTTGCTAAGCCGAGACTTCATTGAACTCTTCATCCTAGCAAAAAGCGACTCAGCTGTCTGCTTATCCTGTGTTTGGACTTCACACAGTGAAATATGGCACAACTATTTGCACCCATATTAGCCCCCTCTACTTGTGTGAGTAATGCACATCAATCTCACATTGTCAGCAACCTGACTGTGCCATTGCTTTACCAAGTTGTCCGGCCCAGTAAGTAATTTCCTGCCCCTGTACACCAGTTCCTGCCCTACTCTGCAAAGCAGCAGGAGGGGGAAAGGGAGGAGACAGTGCCACATAATGACATCACTTCCTGCTGAGCAGATGGAAATGACATCATGTGTCAGTGACGCTCTAGGTCTTTCTTGGATCTGTAACCCTCTAGCCCTTTTCATTGTCTGATGTACTCAGACAAATGATATCTGTAGAGATATGATTTTAGTTAGTCGATTAGTTAATTAATCAATTAATGTTGTCCTGCTTCTGTGTGGCTCGAGGGCCATAATAACTATTGACTGACTGAATGAAAATGTCTGGTATTTACCACAGAGATTGAGGGAAGTCTTTGAGCATTTCGGGTGTAATGATATCACTTCTGCCCACTCAACTGGAAGTGATGCCATTGCTATTTCATCATTATTCATACCGTTGTTACTGACGGGGGGCAGTGGGTTATGTAACATCAGGACTCTTTTTCTAGCAGGAGCTCCTCTGCATATTAGGCCAAGGCCCTTGATGTAGCCAATCCTCCTGGAGCTTACAATAGGCCCTGTACAAAGAGCACTCTAAGCTCTTGGAGGATTGGCTACATCAGGGGAGCATGGCCTAATATGCAGAGGAGCTCCTTCTAGAAAAAGAGCCCTGTGTAACATCATAATACATGGTATGTAAAGTGCTGATTAGTTTCTGAGCTTAATGCTGCAACTGGTTTTATTATGATTTTTGCTGTTTTAATTGTTTGTTTTATTATCATATATTTGATGTACTCTGCTCTGAGCCCCATGGGGGAATGGGTGGAATAATAATAATAATAATAATAATAATAATAATAATAATAATAATAATAATAATAATAATAATAATAATAATAATAATAAGGCTGGATTGGCCTTGGGTCAGCCATAGCTTGGCAGAGGTTGTCCTTAAAAGGGCAGCTGCTGTGAGAGTCTTCTCAGTCCCACCCACCTCACAGGGTGTCTGTTGTGGAGGAGGAAGATAAAGAAGATTGTGAGCCACTCTGAGATTCAGAGTGGAGGGTGGGGTATAAATCCAATATCTTCTTCCTCTTCCTCTTTTTCTTCTTCTTCTACATTTGCTCTCCCTGCTGCATCAACACTGCTGAAATGATTCTGCTGAACTGACATGCTACCTTAAGGGTAGGTCATCCGTTTTATACCAGCTGGGGGGTTCTATATAGGAGAATTTTATGAATAGATGAAATTCAATATCACCATCTGTAGAATGTTAAGACTTATTAAAATGTGTAATTTTAAAAATTTCGCCGCGTGGTCACTGTCTGGCTATGCCTGGCAGATGGTCACTGCAATGGCCTCTCCTGCATTACTGCATCCGTAGCAACACCTTCTCGCTGGTCCCCCCCGTTTTCACAGAGTTTTCTACGTCATGGTGCGACCAAATGTCCGGCGGTATAACCGGATGGGCAGGCTGGGCCCACCAACCTCGCCAGCCTAAGAGAAGGAAAACTCTAACATCAAACCCGGGCAGATAGAGCTCGTTAATGTAACACCTACCACCTGGAGGACTCGCTGCCGGCGTCCCGGCTTACTGGGCCATGGCAGATGACCCCCAGGTGAAAGGGTGGAGCCAGTACCGCGCACACTGCGCTTCACCTAAAAAATTCCTCTGCGCAGGCCTGAAGGGCATATCCACACACACAACCCACAATGCATCAAGTCCTGCAGCAATGGGCAAGGGGCGAAACGGCAGGTGGAAGGTGCCACTGGAAGCCACAGTCCCGATCCTGCGTGTAGGCGGTTCAGGGTATTGGTCGCCTGATGCTAACCCGGAGACGAAAGCATTTTTCGGCAGCACCCTGAACGACCAAGCAGCCTTATCTAGGGACAGCACTGCTTGCTCCACACGGAGAGGGGCCTAGAAAAGGTGGCCTAAACAAAGCTCGTCTCCCCCACCCCAGTTGGCTAGCCGCGGTCAACGGGCATCCTTACTTGTGGTCGAAAAATAACAACAAAGAAAAGGCATGCACCTGCCTCACAAAGTGTGCAAAGACTAAAGCTTGCGTGTTGGAACATCAGAACCATGCTTGACACAGTAGGCAGTGGTCGCCCTGAACGACGCTCTGCTCTAGTTGCCCACGAACTTCTCAGGTTGAATATCGACATAGCAGCTCTCAGTGAGGTCCGTTTCCCTGAGGAAGGTAGTCTTCAAGAACACGGTGCTGGCTATACCCTCTACTGGTCGGGTAAGTCAAAGGCTGAGAGCCTGGAAACACCTAAAAACTACCGTCCTGCAGATCTCTGAAGAAGTCCTCGGGTTCTCCACAAGGAAGAACAAGGACTGGTTTGATGAGAACAATCAAGAGATCCAAGAACTATTGGCAAAAAAGAGATCTGCCTACCAAGCACATCTTGCTCAGCCCTCCTGTCCTGGGAAAAAAGCAACCTTTCGCACTGCATGTAGCAACTTCCAGCGCAAGCTTCGAGACATTCAGAACGAGTGGTGGACCAAGCTTGCAGAGAGAACCCAGCTGTGTGCAGACACTGGTGATTTAAGAGGGTTCTACGAAGCCCTGAAGGCAGTATATGGTCCATCATATCAGGCTCAGAGTCCCTTGCATAGTGCAGACGGCCAAGTGCTCCTCACAGACAAGGCATCCATACTGAACCGGTGGTCGGAGTATTTTCAGGTTCTCTTCAGTGCCAACCGCGTAGTTCAAGATTCAGCAATCCACCTCACCCCACTTCAACCGGTGAAAACAGAGTTGGATGAGATCCCCACCCTAGAAGAGACTGTTAAAGCCATCAAGCAACTGAAAAGTGGCAAGGCAGCGGGAGTTGATGGAATTCCACCAGAGATCTGGAAGCATGGGGGCACAGTACTTCACAAAGTACTTGTCACCTGCTGGGAACAAGGCAAATTACCACAGGACTTTCGCGATGCAATCATCATCACCCTATACAAGAACAAAGGGGAAAAGTCAGACTGCTCCAACTACCGGGGGATAACCCTGCTCTCCATCGCAGGCAAAATCCTTGCCAGAATACTCCTGAACAGACTGGTGCCCGCCATTGCAGAAGAACTCCTCCCAGAGAGCCAGTGCGGCTTCAGAGCTAACAGGAGCACCACCGACATGGTATTTGTTCTCAGGCAGCTCCAAGAGAAATGCAGGGAACAGAACAAGGCTCTGTATGTGACTTTTGTCGACCTTACCAAAGCTTTCGATACCGTTAGCAGGAAAGGCCTGTGGCAAATCTTGGAACGTTTAGGATGTCCCCCAAGGTTCCTCAGCATGATCATCCAGCTACATGAAGACCAGCGAGGCCAAGTCAGACACTGCAACGACCTCTCGGAGCCCTTCCCAATAGGCACAGGTGTAAAGCAAGGCTGCGTTGCCCCCCCAGTCGGAATGAAGAGGCAGACACAGGAATTGGGTTTAAAACCGGGCCGCTTTATTAAACACATAAAACTGTAACTGGCAGGGGGTGAAACCTGAACCAGACAAGCCCTGGGGTCAACACCTGGACCCCGCCTTGTCCAAAGGGCGAGCCACCCTGCCCCCAGCACAAGCCCGCCGTATTCGGGTTGTAGCTGAGCGGCCAGGCCTCCAGCCATCACCCTCTGGGCTGGCATCGATCCCCATGGAAGGATCCAACCAGGTGAGGCTCCGAGTGATCTGCATCACCGCACTGAGCCGTGTAGCCCATCTACGGTTCCTGCAGACCACCGCACCAACGGTGCTAGGCCATAGGTGCTCCCCTGGAAAACCCTGTGGCCAAACCTCCTCCAGCCTGCGACCTTAACCCTTACCATTACCAAACTAAACTAACCGGCAGTACAAGGTAGGCAAAAAACACCCCCACAATGGCCAATTGTGTGGAGATGAAAAAATTCCTACCTGGCCCCTAATAAGGCGACCAGCATACGCCTGTACTACCGAAAGGGACGGGTGGGCGGGCAGAGAGCCAAAAGAAACTGCGTGCGGGGAGAGCGGGGGCCGGGGCTTAAATAGCCCCGGCTCCGCGCCCGCAGCAAACCCCGTATGTGGGGTGATATTGCCCCTCCCTCCTTCCGGGGCGGCAAAGGCGGCCCCCAGCCTGAGCGCCGGCAAGCCGGCTTGGCTGGGAGGGGCCGGACATTCTCGCGCCAACTCTCTTTACGATCTTCTTTAGCATGATGCTTCAAAGAGCTGCAGTAGATCTAGATGATGACGATGGTGTCTACATCCGCTATCGCACCGATGGCAGCCTGTTCAACCTGAGGCGACTAAAGGCACACTCCAAGACAATGGAAAAACTCATCCGAGAGCTACTGTTTGCTGATGATGCTGCACTCGTCTCCCACTCGGTATCAGCTCTGCAGCATATGACGTCCTGCTTTGCAGAGGCTGCCAAGCTATTCGGCCTAGAAGTTAGTCTGACGAAGACAGAAGTTCTCCACCAGCCTGCACCCCAGGAAGATTATCACCCTCCCTGCATCACTGTGGGTGAATCAGTTCTGAAGACAGTCCAGCAGTTCAGCTACCTGGGGTGCATCATCTCCTCAGATGCCAAGATCGACAAGGAGATTGACAACAGGCTGGCAAAGGCAAACCGTGCATTTGGCCAACTGCACAAAAGAGTGTGGAGCAACAAGCATCTGAAAAAAAGCACAAAGATCAATGTTTACAAAGCGGTTGTGATGACAACCCTCATCTACGGCTCCGAATCGTGGGTTTTATACCGTCATCACCTGCGACTCCTTGAGCGCTTTCATCAGCGCTGCCTTCGCACCATCCTCAACATCCACTGGAGTGACTTTGTGACCAACACTGAAATCCTCAAGCGGGCAGAGGTTACCAGCATTGAGGCACTGCTGTTGAAGACGCAGCTGCGCTGGGCAGGGCATATTTCTAGGATGGAAAACCACCGCTTTCCCAAGATTGCCCTGTATGGCGAACTCTCCACCGGCCATCGAAATAGAGGGGCACCAAAGAAGAGGTACAAGGACTCCTTGAAGAAATCCCTTAGCACCTGTCACATCAACCATCACCAGTGGTCTGACCTAGCCTCAGATCGCAAAGCATGGAGGCACACCATCCACCAGGCTGTCTCTTCCTTTGAGAACGCACGCATAGCTGGTCTTGAGGACAAAAGGAGATTGAGGAAGAATCGCACTGCTACAGGACCAACCCTAAATCAGACTTTTCCCTGCAGCCGCTGTGGCCGGACCTGCCTGTCCCACATTTGTCTTGTCAGCCACCAGCGAGCCTGCAGCAAATGTGGACTATTGCACCCTTCTTAAATCTTCATTCGCGAAGCCAAGCCGAGAGAGATATGAAATAATTTCAACTTCGTATATTTGATTGTTTTTACCCACCCTGAGCCTGTTGTGGGAACGGTGGGCTATAAATTGAAAATAATAAATAAAATAAAATATTTTGCTTCAAATTGAATTTTACATCTAAATATGGAATGTTCTAATTAGCCATATTTTGCATACCAGGCATAGCCTCCCAGAAATGGGGCTTTCTTCCCTTCTTTTATCGGATCATTATTCCCATATAACCCTCTCACTAGCGATTGTTATGAAAGTTAGGGAATATAAAATTAAAGTGCAGGAGAGATGATTGATTTTTGTTTGTACTCTGTATATTTGAATATTGGTTTTGTCTGATTTTAATTTATGCCAATAAAGGTATTGACTCGCTGATCTAGAATATGTCTTTCTCTGTCTATGGCTGCAGATGTTCTTTAGCAGGTATCACAGGGGTCTAGAGAGGTTGAAGTCTTCTTTCTTTGTTCCCAGCAGGGATTTTTTTGAGCTGGAATGCAGTTCTGGCTGGCTTGGCGTTAGCGGATGTGGCCTAACATGCAAATGAGTTCCTGCTGGGCTTTTTCTACAAACAACCCCCTGGTTCCCAGTCAAGTTCTACGTCTGTAAGTGACCTGAAATTCAAGAGAGTCTGGGAGTGGCCAGAAGTCATGCCAAGATGGTCCCAGGACCACTGCTTGGTGCTGATCACTGATTTAACATTTAATTGATCTATTAAATTTAAACATTTTGTTGGATTTAACATACTTAAGGTTCAAGGAACCACAGTAATAGAAGAAAAACCCCCCCACACCACTTCCAGTTAAACACAGAATAAGATAATGAACCCCAACTCTTACCCTCAAAAGATTCAAGAGTCTGCATTTTCCAAAAGTAAACCTTTCTAGGCTTCAATTGCAGTCACTCTCTGGGTTTTTACTCGCTAATAATCTGGGGGCACTTATCTTCTCACTTATACTAGCAAAGCGGCACTTTTATTTTCCTGAAAATGTTGCTGTCTCCCAGACAGGAGAGAACTTGGTTTCAGCTTATGCTGTAACAAAGAGAAGATAGGGAAGTACTTGTCTCCGTAAGAATAACCCTATCAATAGAGATTTCCAAGATATGTCCTGCACCAATAGTGGTTTTGGACCAGGAGGGTGATTCTTAATTTGAAGAGGTGTCTCTTAAGAGACAGAAATATACTATCTGGATTGCAGGTAAATCCTGTATATCTTGGGGATAGAGAGATTAAACTAGAGAGCTCCTAATTGAGGTCTAGGGACTTAAGACCCGGGCCAGCTCAGTATATTCCAGCTGTCCTATGGTAGAAACATGTTGTCTGAAGGGCCGCTTCTACCACATCCCTGGCTCCCTCGCTATTCTAATCCGCCATAATGAAGCTTGCAGTGTTATTTCTCCCAAAGAAAGGTGATCTTTTCCTTTTTTTTCTTTTAATGGCAGTTGAAATTGCTGCCTGCTTTGAAAGCAGAGCCGTGTTTCCGTACAGTGGAATTTTAGTTTGGCTGCTTGAGGAATAAATTCATATCGAGTCTTGCTACTTAGAAAAGAAACCAAAGTTCTTTATTGTAAGAGAATTCCATTCTAGAAAGGAAAGGCAAAGGAAAACTATTTAGCTAACATAGGTGGGAGAGAGGTTGTAGAAAGTATGTCTCACCTTCATGATGAGAGAGGAAGAGAAAAAGAGAAGGGAAGCGATCAGAAGAAAGGAAATTCCAAGAATAGCATTCTGGGTAATAAAGGAACAGCTGCAGGACTGGACAGAAGAAAGGTCAGAAAGCACCCTATCTAGCCTTTTACCGACTCTGTACTACCCTCCCCTGAGACTGTGATGTCTGCAATAGCATTAAGTAAAATTGCACAGTCTATTCCTTCCAACATAATCCATTCTAGATCTAAATTTATCCTGCAGAGTCTACAGTAAGGCTGCCAAGTTCCTGCCGGGGGTGGGGGATTCCCTGGTTTTGGGGGGGGAATTCCCTGGTTTGGGGGGCCCCAACCCGTTCACGCCAAGCAGGTCACCAAGGGGATCCCTGCCCCCAAAGAGCCTCATCATCATGTGATGTGCTCTGGATGATGATGTCACCCGAAAGTGACATCATTGCACAGGGCACATTATGTTGGGGATGCTCTAGGATTTGTGGTAAAAACTCTATGGCATCATAGAATTTTACCATGAATCCTAGAGCATTCCCGGCATGACATGTGTGTGCAGACTCTTATCTGGGAGAACTGGGTTTGAGTCCCCACTCCTCCACTTGCACCTGCTGGCATGGCCTTGGATAAGCCATAGCTCTGGCAGAGGTTGTTCTTGAAAGGGCAGCTGCTGTGAGAGCCCTCTCAGCCCCACCCACCTCACAGGGTGTCTGTTGTGGGGGAGGAAGGGAAAGGAGATTGTGAGCCGCTCTGAGACTCTTCGGAGTGGAGGGCGGGATATAAATCCAATATCTTCATCTACCTCACAGGGTGTCTGTTGTGGGGGAGGAAGGTAAAGGAGATTGTGAGCCGCTCTGAGACTCTTTGGAGTGGAGGGCGGGCTATAAATCCAATATCTTCTTCTTCTTCTACTTCTGGGTGATATCACTGCATGAAGGAATCCCTGCCACACTGGTGGAGGCACTTGGCAACCCTAGTCTACAGACTTCTGAAGTGGGTTCTAGCCCTCTTTGTGAGCACAGTCTCCAGATGTGTGAACTGAACTTGTCAACTGGTTGCTGCTGTGCAATGATATCACTTCTGGTGTGACCCAGATTGCTGTCGTCATCATGCCACGGGGACATTCTAGCCCTCACACCTAAACTTTATGGCAGGGGTGTCGAACTCATCTGTTATGAGGGCCAGACCTGACCTAAATGAGGCCTTGTTGGGCCGGGCCATGTCAGGCCGGGCCATATGTGTACCTATTTAAGATTAGATAACAGAGATATAAACTTAATAAAGAAGAACATAATCAAAGAATTTTTAAAAAACAAATTTAAAATATGCTTAAAACATTAGCACTCATTGGTCTTAAAGTGCTTTCTTTGTATTTCTCCCATGGGATCCAGGGAACTGGGCAAAGGAAGCTCTGGCTCTTTCCTTCCTTCCCCAGGAGATCAGGAGGGGAGAGCCTCAGCCAACAGAAGGAAGAGAGGCTTGGCTCAGTAGCTCTGCTGTGTGATTGAGAGAGTCTGTTGGGATTTATATATACCTTTAGCAGAGTAACGTGGAGATAACCACAAAAAGCAGCCAGGCACACGGTTTAGTTTAAGAATAAAAGTAGTTTACTTCACTAATGAGGAAAGGGTTGACTGGGATTTCTAGAAAACAAAGAAGGATTCAATATCCTTTCTTACTTCTAGACTACATCTCGACTCTCTAGAGTCCTAACTTCAAGTGGATGGAGATCTAAAGGCTTTACACAAAGGGCAATAAAACTGACCAAATGTTTTCCCTCAGACCACCACCCAAATATATGGATTAGCCTATTAGGGCTCTCCCTCACTGGTCATTATGCATATTGACACCTAGCCTTGGTGGGAAGTACGTGCACACATTTTCATTGGCTCTACCTACTCACTGGCTAAACATCAGCATGCATATACAAACATTTAATTAACTAATGACAACAGGAAGTGAAATTGCATCAGAAACCCAACAGCGACTGGCAAAGCAAGCTCTTCCTTCCCCCCTTCCTTCCCAAGGGAGGAGCCTCAACCAATTGAGAAAATAGAAGTTTTGCTCTGTAACTCCTGTGCAATTGAGCAAACCTTGCAAAGCAAGCTGTGATGCAGAAAGAAGCAAGAGGGAGGGAGAAGGAAGCAGACAAGAGCCACTTGCTTGAGGGCCTGATTGGAGCCCTCTGGGGGCCCGATCCGGCCCCTGGACTGCATGTTTGACACCCCTGCTCTATGGTTTCCATAAAGTTTGGGGCAAGTACTAGAGTGTTGCCCCAGTGTGATCTCACTGCTTTAGGGTCATGCTGAAAGTGATGTCATCACACAGCAACAACAATCAGCCCCTCATGTAAGTACTCACTTGTCCCCATTGTCAGGCAATGTCAATCCACCTGAATTTAAGATGCTTATTAAAACCTAGTAGCCATGTTGAATCAATGTTACTAACACTATAGAATGCTATGCACATCAAAGTATAATGTTGCCAGTGTACTGTTTGAACTCGTCTTGCAATTACTAACAAATGTAGGAATGTGTTCCTTTGAAGATAAAATGCCTCCAGGGACAAGATGCCAGCGAGTCCCAGGAAGAAAGACTACAGGAAGCTGATAAGGGAAAGTTACCGTGTGAATCTTCACACTTGGACTCCCTGTTGTTTAGAACAGCAGCTTTTGTTTGGGAAACCTTTGATGTAGTATCCTTAAGCATGCTTTGCAACATTATTTGGTATCAGTCCCAATTCCTTTTTGTTCAATGCCTATGGATCATCAAATAAAGCCTAACTTTGTATCATTTCAAGGACTGGCTGATTTGAGATCTAATTGCCTGACACCCATCTCATTCCAGTTGTCAGGTCACACTATGAACACATATGGGCAGTGAGGGGGGGGGGGAAGAAGGAACAGAAAATCTACAGCTCTCTAGCTCCTTTTGCAGTGCTACACAAGGCTGGACCCCGGATTGCAGGGCCAGGCTCTTGTCTCTTTAGTCCTACCCAGACAAGTGGATGTCTATCTGGTCTAGGAATCAATTGTTTGTGAAGGTGGCCTCATCCTTCAGAGGGATGTTTAATCTTTTTGTTGTCAAGTGGGCCCTCTCTACTTAAACTGGGGCTCTTCCTGGTGTGTGTGTGTGTGTGGGGGGCGGGTTCCATCCTTTTCATATACAGCTATTGCTTTTGCCAAGGCCCCATTCCAGAGTGAGGAGGTTTCTCTTGACTTACAGACTAAACCGTTCCCTCTTTGCATCAGTCATCCTCAGTCCACGGCATTGGTCAACGAGGACTGAGAACTGGTGTAACTGCTCCTCAAACTTCACACCAAACGGTCCCTGAGCATCTAGATCAGGGGTCCTCAAACTACGGCCCGCGGGCCAGATGCGGCCCGCTGAGGACATTTATGCGGCCCGCTGGGTTATGGCAAAATCAGACCGGAAGTGACATTCGACCTAAACTCACGTTAGCAATGCACACTTCCGGCACTGGGCTGAGGCGGCGGAGACAAAGTGTGAGGTGATACTGAGGTGAGGTGAGTTCCCAGGCCGGGGTGTGTGGTGTGGGGAAGGGAGAGAGATGCAGAAGACGGAGAACTGATGGCCCGCAGCCTTGTACAGTAACAGCAGTCTGAGGGACAGTGAACTGGCCCCCTATTTAAAAAGTTTGAGGACCCCTGATCTAGATGCTTGGTGGCTCTCGTATAAACTCTGCAGACGGATCCACTACATGAACTGACAGCAGCCGCAGAAGCGAATGTTAGTTCTGACATTATTAGCCTTGTTAGCTTAGACCTCTGCTGTGACTGGTGCAAAGGTGGTCCCTGCAGCAAGAACTTCCCTATTTCTTTGCAGCTATTTTCAGTACCTTCTTCTACAGTAGTGAAGGTAATGGCCACCTCCTACACAGCCCCTTCTGTCTGTGATGGGCCTTCATTAGCCAACCTGTTTTAATGCTCCTTCCTTCTCAGATGGGCTTTGAACAGCCAGCCCTTCCTACTTCAGAACCTCTTCCTCACCAGATTGGCCTCCAGTAGCCAACCTTTCACCAGCAACCCCCTTACTGTCAGATGGGCTTTGAACCGTCAGCCTTTCCTTATCCAAAGCCCCTTCTATGTTGAATGGGCTTTTAATAGCAAACTTCTTCTCCTAAGTCCTTTCTTCCTTGTACTAGCAAACCCTTCTTCCCCCAAAACTACTATTTCATTGAATGGGCTTTCAATAACCAACCTCTCCTTCTCAAAATCTCTTCTCTTTCTTCATCATCGCATTGGACATTCCTTGAACATCCAATCCAATCTTCTCCAAAGACACTTCCTCATCAGATTAGCCTTGAATGGCAGGCTGGCACAACCCAATAGGCCAGGTAGGCAACTGTCTAGGGTGCCACCTGGCTACAAGGGTGAGTGTCAGGTGTCCCACCACTCCCAGTACCCCTTCCCCACTGCTGATGGGCTTGTCCTTGCCTCCACCCACCTCTCCATCCAGCCTTGCAGCCTGCGGGTGGCCTGCAGATGGGTGGCAGTGGGGAAGGGGCTGAGCAGGGGCAGCCTTGTGGCTGGTGTGCTGTGGCAAAGGAGAGCTGCCTCTGAGCACCTCCAAGTGCACATGCCACCTCGCCTCCACTCAGTCTTCCCAGGTCTGTGCTTCCACTAGAAGCACAAAGCCAGGAAGGCTGAGTGGTGGCGGGGAACACATGTGCTCAAAGGTGCCGGGAGCTGACTCTTCCTTGCTGTGGCACACCTGCCACTGCTACACTTGCCCTTGCCACCACCCAGGAAGGTGGCTGGGAAGTGGCTGAGCAGGCGTAGCTGGATGGTGTGCACCCTCAGAGGTGCTCTGAGCCTGCCTTGCTGCCTAGAGCGCCAGAAACCCTGGCACCGCCCCTGTGGATGACCAATGACTCCTCCTCCACATACCCTTCTTTGATGGATGGGCTTTGTCCAGTCAAGTCCTCCTTCTACAGGTTGTCAACCAGCAAGAACATCAGCAGCAGGATGCCAGTGGAAAAGCTGGGGGGGGGGGGGCTGTTGTCAGATGTTCTCTTCCTGAAGACTGCAGCTTCAGAGATTCCAGATATTATTTTTTGGGGGGAAACTCACCTGGGCTCCAATTGCAGGACTTCTCCAGCTTCCATTTTAGTAACTCTAGGTCCTTATGTTCTTTGTGGTTTAAATTTTGGAAAGAGATTGGGAAAGGCTTCAAAAATCCCATGTGTTTCGCATACAACTCAGAAAAGGGGTTTTGAAGTAGAATCTCTTTTGTGCACAACGGCATCTCGGGTTGACACACTATCCAAATTGCAGATATTACACAACAAGACGCGAAGGGCTTCGCATGAAATAACTGTAGAGGGAGAAAATTCTGTCACTCGAATGATCATCCTGCCCAACTCGGCTCTGACATTTTCTCAAGGAACTCGCTGAGGAAGAGCCTCAGCTGTGGAAAATGCCCTGGTTTCACCCAGGATGCCTCTATTGGGCATAACACAGAGATTCATCCCCCACCCCATGCAAAAGCCTTTCTGTGCCACGAATGCAAATGAAATGTCCTTAAACATATTGTTCCATATAGTTGCCTCTCTGTGCTTAACAGATCTAACTAGTTCACCTATCCACCCATCTGTAATGCAGAAAAGCTTGTAAAATGCAATGCTGGGTGCTTAACAGATCTTCCTAATTCACCTATCCACCTATCTCAAAACAGAGTGACATAATATATCTATAAGCAGGGGTCGTTCTGTAGGGGAAAAAAGTGTTGGAGCTCATCCAAGGATTGTTATGCAACTGCACCTACTATTCAATGGACAAGGTGGGAAAGAGGAGGTAGAACTCTCAGAAAGGTTCAGGAGCTGTGCTCTTGTGAGCTCCTGCTGAATCCGAGGCCTGTCAATAAGAGCCAGTTTGATGTAGTAACATAAGAACATAAGAGAAGCCATGTTAGATCAGGCCATTGGCCCATCCAGTCCAACACTATGTGTCACACAGTGGCCAAAAATTTATATATATATACACACACTGTGGCTAATAGCCACTGATGGACCTGTGCTCCATATTTTTATCTAACCCCCTCTTGAAGGTGGCTATGCTTGTGGCTGCCACCACCTCCTGTGGCAGTGAATTCCACATGTTAATCACCCTTTGGGTAAAGAAGTACTTACTTTTATCCATTTTAACCTGTCTGCTCAGCAATTTCATTGAATGCCCATGAGTTCTTGTATTGTGAGAAAGGGAGAAAAGTACTTCTTTCTCTACTTTCTCCATCCCATGCATTATCGTGTAAACCTCTATCATGTTACCCTGCAGTCGACGTTTCTCCCAGCTAAAGAGCCCCAAGCGTTTCAACCTTTCTTCATGGGGAAAGTGTTCCAGCCTTTGAATCATTCTAGTTGCCCTTTTCTGCACTTTTTCCAATGCTATAATATCCTTTTTGAGGTGCAGCAACCAGAACTGCACACAGTACTCCAAATGAGACCGCACCATCGATTTATACAGGGGCATTATGATACTGGCTGATTTGTTTTCAATTCCTTTCCTAATCATTCCCAGCATGGCGTTGGCCTTTTTTATTGCAAACGCACACTGTCTTGACATTTTCAGTGAGTTATCTACCATGACCCAAGATCTCTCTCTTGGTCAGTCTCTGCCAGTTCACACCCTATCAACTTGTATTTGTAGCTGGGATTCTTGGCCCCAATGTGCATTACTTGCACTTGGCCACATTGAACTGCATCTGCCAAGTTGACGCCCACTCACCCAGCTTCAACAGATCCCTTTGGAGTTCCTCACAATCCTCTCTGGTTCTCACCATCCTGAACAATTTAGTGTCATCCGCAAACTTGGCCACTTCACTGCTCACTCCCAACTCTAAATCATTTATGAACAAGTTAAAGAGCATCACTCTGAATATCCTCCCTGGAGACGCTTATCTTCAAAGAGTAAATTCCTGCATTTGTTAGTGAAAGCGAGAGAGGCAAAAGAGGCGCGAACTACACTCTGGCTATTCCCTGCTTTGATGTGCCCAGCTTTGTTCCTGGTTAGTAACATTCATGGAGCTTTACAGATACATTCAGTTAGCATCATACTATTAGCATTATATTATTAAAAGAAAGATTCTCATTGCTTGACATGCACAAATAAAAAAAAAGTCACAGCCAACTTATGATGACCCAGTAAGGTTTTTCAAGGCAAGAGATGTTCAGAGTTGATTTAGCTATTGCCTGCCTCCCGGTAGTGAGCCTGGACTTCCTTGGTGGTCTCCCATCCAAATACTAATCAGGACTGACCCTGCTTAGCTTCTGAGATAAGGCAGTCCTACTGCTGCACAAGGATCTTTACTGTGTGGCAGCTATATTGTGGATGGCTCTGCCTCCGGTGGCAGCCATTTTGTGACTTGAACCACAAGTATGTTAATTCAAGTGGTGCCCACATAGGGTTGCCAAGTCCAATTCAAGAAATATCTGGGGACTTTGGGGGTGGAGCCAGGAGACTTTGAGGGTGGAGCCAGGAGACATTGGGGCGGAGCCAGGAACAAGAGTGTGACAAGCATAACTGAACTCCAAGAGAGTTCTGGCCATCACATTTAAAGGGACAGCACACCTTTTTAAATGTCTTCCTTCCATAGGAAATAATGAAGGATAAGGGCACCTTCTTTTGGGGCTCATAGAATTGGACCCCCTGGTCCAATCGTTTTGAAATTTGGGGGATACTTTGGGGAGAGGCACTAGATACTATATTGAAAATTTGGTGCCTCTACCTCAAAAAACAGCTCCCCCAGAGCCCCCGAAACCTCCAGATCAATTCCCCATTATACCCTATGAGAAGACGTTTCCCTCTCCACCCCCCCCCCCCGCCCCCACCCTCCCCGTTTCTGGGAAATCTGATGCAGGGGACAGAACTCACTCACCTCCGGAGGTGCAAAGGCACATGGTCCTTTGGGGGCTTGGCTGGGCTCCCCTCCCTTCACCGGCCAGCTGACTGGGGGCGGGAAGCAGCCTGAGAAAACGGAAGAGCTCTGGCTGCTGCGATCGGGGCTGGGTGGGAAGGGCTGCCGTTCTCCCCCCTCCCCTCCCCCCGCTTTCCCTTTTATGGCCAGCGGGGGGAGGAGGCTCCAAATCGGGAGTCTCCAGGCCTAGCGGGGGATTTGGGAACCCTATGCCCACAGCCTCAAAAAAATTGGGGGCTAGACATCATCAGTTACTGAGGGCTGAGGGCAGGGCTTTTTTTGAGCAGGAATGCACAGGGACAGTTCCAGCTGGCTTGGTGTCAGGGGGTTTTCTGACAAAAAAGTCCCGTGTGAACAATGGCACTGTCTGAGGGTGTAGCCTAATATGCAAATGAGTTCCTGCTGGGCTTTCTCTACAAAACAAGCCCTGGCTGAGAGAAATGTTAATCTTCAAGTGTCTGTCAGACAATGTTTTGTTGTTGTTACTAGGAGTAGGAGAGGTAGGAGTAGTGGTAGCAGTAGTGATGGTGGTGGTGGCAGTAGTAGGCATTTTGCAAAGGTCCAGGGCTTTCCTTGTGGAAAAAGCCCAGCAGGAACTCATTTGCATATTAGGCTACACCCCCTGATGTCACTATTGTTTCACACAGGGCTTTTTTGTCAGGAAAACACAGCAATAATTTATTTACATATTAGGCCACACCCCCTGACACCAAGCCAGCCGGAACTGCATTTCTGTGTGTTCCTGCTCAAAAAAAGCCCTGCTAAGGCCCTTTTGTCACCAAAGCATATTACAAAAATGAAAGAATATAAATGAAGCAAATACATAGAGTAACCCAGGCCTCGGATTCAGTGGGAACTCACAGGATCACAGCTCCTGAACCTTTCTGAGAGTTCCACCTCCTTCTCCCCACCTTGTCCATTGAATAGTAGGTGCAGCTGCATAACAATCCCTGGATGAGCTCCACCACCTATTTTCCTACAAAATGTCCCCTGGAGTAACCTGATCTTGGTTCTGAAGCAGAACTACTGTGCTAGATATTTGCCATTCTTCCTTTTCTTTTGTTGCCAGTATACTTTAAAAAAAAAAAAAGCTGCCCATGCATTCATTTCATTACTGAACCTTCCTTAAATACATGCACTGATTAAATTAGCACCAAAAAGTATCTTGATCATATCAACATTCTTTTTTTTTTGCGGAGGGTGGAATTTAATTAATGCACACATGAGCTAAAGTGCATTGGTAATCTGTGAGGAAATAAAACACGGGACCTCAAAACAGCAGCTAGCTTCAGGTGTTGCCGATACCATTTCTAAAATTAAATCCCCCAATTAAACCAGAAGATGGAGCAGAATGTGGGACAAAGGGAGTCGGTTGAACACTAACAGAAGGGAATGAGAGAATTGGGCTCGCTCCTTCATTAAAAAGGAGAGAGATTCCTGTACCTCATCGTTGGGTTCATTGCACAATAGAGATACTTGATGTTGGGGAAGGTTGGAAAGAGTCGCTTACTGGAAAGATAGGCCCCCGAGGCGTTTATGCTCTATTTAAGGAGCTGTCCTCTGCAGTGGGTAGCTTTCCTTTGGAGAAAGTAAACTTTGCAGTTACGGAGGAGGGGGCCAAGCAGGAAGTAGGTGGATGGGCACCTTCATGCAGATGAAAACATTCATGAGTATTGTGTAGGGTCACCAACCTCCAGATGGCACCAGGAGACCTCCCTCTACTACAATGGATCTCCAAGATGACCAACTTCGGTTCCCCTGGGAAGAAAATGGCTACTTTGGAAGGTGGACCCTATGGCATTATATCTTGCTGAGGTCCCTCTCCTCCCCAAACCCCGTCTTTCCCAAGGCTCCACCCCCAAAATCTCCAGGTATTTCCTAGCACAGAGCTGGCAACCGTAGTATTGTGTCCAGGGTTGTTTTTGTAGCAGGAACTCTTTTGCATATTAGACCACACCTCGCTGATGTAGCCAACAGTGGTGGACTGGCCAGGGTGTCCGCTTGCACAATAATAATAATAATAATAAATTTTATTTATATCCCGCCCTCCCCGCCTCGGCAGGCTCAGGGTGGCTAACAACATTTCTTAAAAACATACAGTAATAAATAAAACCTTTAAATTTAACAATATAAAACAATATAAAACATTAAATTTAACAATATTAAAAACCAGTCAATACTATTCGATAGTTTGGTCTGATAGTGCTGGTGGTGTTTGACGCTAGTTCTGCCAGTTTATACACAGCGGTCTAGGTCTTTAAACCGCATTGGCAGTTCCTTATTAACAGCCGCCTTTAGCAGTCTGAGTAAGCAAGTTTAAAAAGGGTGGTCTTGCAGGCCCTGCGGAACTGGTCAAGGTTCCGCAGGGCCCGCACCTCCTCAGGGAGTTGGTTCCATAGGGCAGGAGCCGCGGTTGAAAAGGCCCGTGCTCTGATATTTTGATGTTTAATCTCTTTCGGCCCAGGGATAGCCATTAGATTTTTCCCGGCTGACCTCAGTGCTCTCTGGGGTTCATATGGGGAAAGACGGTCCCTCAGGTAGGCGGGTCCTCGGCCATATAAGGCTTTAAAGGTAACGACCAACACTTTGTACTGGACCCAGTATATAATCGGCAGCCAGTGCAGTCCACGTAGCCCTGGCCTTATATGTTCCCATTTCGGGAGTCCCAACAACAGCCTGGCCGCTGCGTTCTGCACTAGCTGCAGCTTCCGGGTCCGGCACAAAGGTAGCCCCAAGTAGAGGGCATTACAGTAGTCCAAGCTTGAGGTGACCGTTGCATGGATCACTGTTGCGAGGTCCCGGCGCTCAAGGAAAGGGGCCAACTGCCTTGCCCGCTTCAGGTGGAAGAATGCTGACTTGGCAGTGGCTGCTATCTGGGCCTCCATGGATAATGAAGGCTCCAGTAGAACACCCAGGCTCTTTACCTGGTGCGCTGCTTTCAATTGCGCACCGTCGAAGGCCGGGAGAGCTATTCTCCGTCCCAGAGCACTGCGACCCACACAAAGAACTTCTGTCTTCGCTGGGTTCAACTTCAGCCCACTCAGCCTAAGCCACGTCGCAACAGCCTGTAAAGCCCGGTCGAGATTCCCTGGGGCGGAGTCGGGCTGGCTGTCCATTAATAGATAGAGCTGGGTGTCATCTGCATATTGATGGCAACTCAGCCCAAACCACCGGGCAATCTGGGCAAGGGGGCGCATATAGATGTTGAACAACATCAGGGAGAGAACTGCTCCCTGAGGCACCCCACAATCCAGTGTGTGCCTCCGGGACCGCTCACCCCCGATGGCAAGTGGACCCTGTAGAAGAAGAAGAAGACTGTAGATTTATACCCCGCCCTTCTCTCTGAATCAGAGACTCAGAGCGGCTCACAATCTCCTATATCTTCTCCCCCCACAACAGGCACCCTGTGAGGTGGATAGGGCTGAGAGGGCTCTCCCAGCAGCTGCCCTTTCAAGGACAACTCCTACAAGAGCTATGGCTGACCCAAGGCCATTCCAGCAGTTGCAAGCGGAGGAGTGGGGAATCAAACCTGGTTCTCCCAGATAAGAGTCCGCACACTTAACCACTACACCAAACTGGCACTCCAATGAAGTGGATTCCCTTAAACATTAGACCAGGGGTGGCCAAACTGTGGCTCGGGAACCACATGTGACTCTTTCACACATATTATGTGAATCCTGGAGGTTGAAGAGGAACTTAATGGAGGCTTACTTCAAATAAGCAAGCATAGCACTAGGACCTCAGTCAACCCCTGAGCTCTGAGCCATAGGTAGGTGACTGTTTCTGCTGTTTGTGAAGCAGGGAAGGAGGGAGAAAATGGGCAGGCTTGCAAGCTCTTCTCCCCCCCACAGAGGTTGCTTGGAGACCTAGAAAGGAAAGAGAGTGCAAGAGCCAAGGGGGACACCGGAAGGAGGGTCAGAATTAATGAGGGCAGTGCAGTTTCTTAGCTCTTGTAGGAGTTGTAATTACTAATAATTATGCAAATGGTGGTCAGTGATTTATATGGTACATGTGTGTTTCCTTCTCCCACTGGTGCCGAAAAATAATTCTCTAACCTTTCCCTCTTTCTGGTTTTATGGGGACTGTTATTCCCAGCTTTTGTTTTTATAAAGTCTCCTTCTAGCACAGTGCATACATAAGTATTTTATCTTTCTGTACAAAGAAAAGAGTTTTAATAAAGATGTGTGTGTGTGTGTGTGATATTTGTTCATATCTTGTGGCTCTCATACATTTGACGTTTATTCTATGTAGCTCTTACATTTAGCAAGTTTGGCCACCTCTGCATTAGACAATATGTTAAAAATGATAATGACCTTTTTGTAGCTTGAAAATACAATGGAAGTCCCAATATTACTATTGTAATGCAGCTAAAATTTACATTGTATGTAGAGTTGCCAGCTTCCAGGTGGGGCCTGGGGATTTCCATCTTTTACAACTGATCTCTAGCTAGCAGAGATCAGCTCCCTCGGAGAAAATGCAATCTGTATTTACATTTAGTATCTACTGTATACTGCCAATAATATGTACAATAGATGTACACTGTAATTACTAAAACACATACATTTATTTCACAAAAGTTTTAAATGTACTTTTTTCCACTTATGTATTTTTTGAAAATTTTTGTTTATTTCTTATACAAATTAATTGATAGCCTTATAGTTGTGGATGGGCCCTGTATGTCTCCTGGCAACCATTATTTTTAGACTTAGTCTGCCACTGGTAGCCAATCCCCCTGGAGCGTACAGTAGGCCCTGTACGAAGAGCCCTGAAAGCTCTTGGAGCATTGGCTACATCAGGGAGGTGTGGCATAATATGCAAAGGTGTTCCTGCTACAAAAAAAAGCCCTGATTGTGTCCAATGTCTATACTAAATGCTAGAGTTTCAAGTATTCAACAAAAGTACTCCCCTCCAAGAAAACTTGAGTGGTTTTGGACTGAGCATACAGATCTTTGCCCATCAGCAACTTTGGGATCTGCAGTATTGTCACACAACTGCCCCTCAAATCATTGACAGTTAATGTACAGACAGGCCAGGAGACTTTGGATGCAAGTTGTTGGAAAGCTAATATTGTTCGCTGAGAGCTAACACAGCAAAATGGAGCAATGAGTGAATGGATGACTATTAGCAGGATGAACTTTAGCAAAGAAAACTGTCCTCCTGTAAATGCCTTTTTCAGCTTAGGAGAGCAAATCTAGCTCCGTGTTTCATTCCCTCTTAGAGGTCAGGTTTAGATGCGAGGCAGAGCCAATTAGCATCCCAGCTCCCTGACTAGGGAAATCTGTTTAGCCCCTTCCTGATTTTTTTTTGTCCACCAAAAAGTGAAATTCTTTGCTCAACTACCTATAGTGCAAACAATGTTTCCTTTTCATTCTGCCACTTTCTCTATATTTAGGACTGCTTGCCATTCCATCCTGCTGTCTGATGAAGTGTGCTTAGAGCACACAAAAGAGAGCCAATTTGGGGTAGTGGTTAAGTGTGTGGACTCTTATCTGGGAGAACTGGGTTTGATTCCCCACTCCTCCACTTACAGCTGCTGGAATGGCCTTGGGTCAGCCATAGCTCTGGCAGAGCTTGTCCTTGAAAGGGCAGCTGCTGTGAGAGCCCTCTCCAGCCCCACCCACCTCACAGGGGGTCTGTTGGGAGGAGAAGATAAAGGAGATTGTGAGCCACTCTGAATGGAGGGTGGGATATGAATCCAATATATTCTTCTGCTTCTTACTTTCTGAATAAAATTTTGTTGGTCTTAAAGGTGCTACTGGACTCTGCTTTGTTTAATTTGTAATATACTAACTGGTTTTTAATGTTATTTAGTTTGTTCTTACCTGCCCTGAGCTCATTTTTAGAAAGGCGGAATATAAGATGTAGTAGTAGTAGTAGTTTAAAAAAAGGTAAAGGTAGTCCCCTGTGCAAGCACCAGTCATTTCTGACTCTGGGGTGATGTTGCTTTCACGTTTTCATGGCAGACTTTTTACAGGGTGGGTTGCTATTGCCTTCCCCAGTCATCTACACTTTCCCCCCAGCAAGCTGGGGACTCATTTGACCCACCTTGGAAGGATGGAAGGCTGAGTCAACCTTGAGCTGGCTATCTGAAACTGGCTTCCACCAGGATCGAACTCAGGTTGTGAGCAGAGAGTTCAGACTGCAGTACTGCTGCTTTACCACTCTGTGCCACAGGGCTCTTATGTTACTAGTAGTAGTATCCTGAAATAAGCAAGTGGGACCAATAGTCCTTCCCTGAGGGAAATAGCTCCTAAGAAAAGGTGTGTGTGATCTCTATCAAGTGTTAATAAAGGAACATTGTGTCAAGTATGCAGGTTCAATGAGGAGTCGAAGTTGATACAAATGTGTATATATTCCTGCCTCCACAAATTTATTAATATTGTAACAAAGAAGTGTACCTGTTCAGCTAAGGAGCAACAGCCAAGAGATGTCTCTCAAGAGTTTTCAACATCACCCTGCAGAACAAACAGCTACATTTTAGTGACAAACTATCTATTATATATACTAATACAATGTTTCCCTCTTTCTGGTTGCCTATTCACCTGCCACATTTAAAACTGAAACTTCCCTGACAATCTGAATTGAGCATTTCCCCATAAAAGAGAAACCAAACAGTTTGTGTGTGTTGTAAATCAATATCAGCCTCTCACATGCCATAATCAGGTGTATACCAACAAAGGGTTTTTTTTGGTTCCTTAGCATTGTAGGCTGGGTCAGAATCTATCTGTATATGTCCATTAACGTTCCAAGACAGTAATTTGTAATCCATCATGGTGCAAATTCTTTATTTTCTTCAAAAAATCTACTCAACTCCTGAGCATTTGTGATTGTAACTCTCTTCCCCTGAAGTTCAAAACTCAAACCTTCGGGTATTATCCATCTGAACCTTGTGCCATTGTCTTTCAGTTTTTCTGTCAGCTTTTTGTATGTTCTCCTGTCGTTTATCACTTGTCTTGGCAGCTCCTTCATGATTCTCACTTTGCTGCCTCCTACTATCAGCGACTGTTCAAAGTTTTTGTTCATGATCCTTCCCACCATTTCCTTTGTCCTATATCTTATAACAACATCTCTTGGTAAATTGTTTTTCTTGGCAAAAAGTGAATTAACTCTATACATGTGATCATACATGTTTTTGGTCTCATCAGCATCTTCTTCTAGAAATTCTGCAATTATTTTTATTATATATCCTTTCAAGTCACCATTCTCTGCTTCAGGTACTCCTCTCAGACGTATCTGAGTTTCCATTAATTTACAGTCGTGGATTGTCACTTTTTCTTGAATTTTCAACAAGGTGGTGTCATGTACTTTTACTTTCTCTTCCACCCCCTGCACTTTCTTAGCTGTTTCCTCAGGTTTTTTTTTTGAGATCATCCACTTCTTTTTTAATCTCTGTAACAAGTTCTTCCTTTAGTTCATCTATCATTTTCTTAACTCCTTTCATGATTCTGGCTTCCATGGCCTCCATTTGGTCCTGCATTTTCTCTAATGAAAGAGCCCTTTGTCGGGTCTGCCTGGGTTCAGACATTTAGGCAAAAAACAAACAAACAAAGGGTCAGAAGAAATTTAAAAAAAAATAAAAATACTAAAAATTTTGGTCTCACAAATTACAAGTTTAACTACCAAATTCAAAAGATCTGAGTTTACTCTTTTGGTTAAACTTTATTCTATCTTCTTCTGAGCTTCCTAGGCCAAGATATAATTTTTTTTAAAAAAAAATTCCCCTTTAAAAATGACGAAATTTTTTACCTCACCAATTTGCAATCTGACAGTCAGGTTCAATAGAGTAGGGCTTGCCCTTTCCAGCAAGCCCAATTTCGCTGGTTTCTGAGCCCCCAAAGTCAAGATATTTGTGAAAGAAGTCTCTAAAATTTCCAAAATGTCAGCCGCGATTTTTTCCTTCTTCAAAAAAAAAATTTCCCTTTAAAAATCACCCTAGGAGCCCACAAATAATGTAGCCAATAGTTCTTATCTTCTTACCCTTATCCTGTTGATTCTAACAATTTTTAATGTCCCAGATTCTTTTAAAAAAGATGTTTCATATTTGTCCTCCCAGCAATGGCTGCCGATGTTTCTTTATGATATAGAGTAGGCTTTTTTTTCTTTACTGCTTCCTGCCTCTGTCCCCTTCAACTCTCATGAAGACCTCACGATACTTGACGTACTTCCTGTCCTGCTCAGAAGTGTTGAAGGTCTGTGTTGCAGCAGCTTTTGTCTCAAAACCACAAAGCCCCAGATAGACTAAACAATAGATTCCTTTTCACTTTTTAGCCGTTTTTAGCATTGTCCTTTATATTTAAACAATCCAAACTTCATCCCTTCCTTCTTCTTCTTGCAAGCTTTATATTTTTCTTTCCCCCACCTTTTAATTCTGTCTCTTTAAGCTATAAATAGCTCCGGAATGAAAAGAAAACTTCTGTACCTTTTTCTCCACTTATCCAAGTTTCCACTGGTCTTTCCACTGGCATTTGTTAAACAAAGAAGTGGAATGGAACCTGAAAAGGCTCCAGCAGAAATCGTTTGAAGGAGCAAATAAGATGGGAAAGTATTTGGCGTGGCAATTGAAGAAAAAGAGAGAAAACAAAATAATTAGTAGGATCGTGACAGATGGAAGAGAAGTAGTCACTCAAGAGGGAATAAAAAGAGAATTTTTTAAGTACTATGCCAAGCTGTTTAAAGGTGCTGAAGTAAAGAGAGAGAAGGTAGATGAATATTTACAAAAATTAAAAATTGAGCCCCTAACGGAAAATATGAAAAAAGTCTTAAATGATCCAATTGAAAAAATAGAAATTGAAGCAGCAATCAACGCGATGAAAAATGAGAAAGCTCCTGGGCCAGATGGCTATACAGCTAAATATTTTAAAACTTTTAAGGATGAATTAGTACCAAAATTGCAGAAGTTGATGAATGTAATAAGAACAGAAGGGAATGTACCAAATACATGGAAAGAAGCCGTTATTTCTTTGATACCCAAAGAAGATAGAGATGCCACAAATGTGAAAAACTACAGACCAATTTCGCTTTTGAACAACTATTACAAAATATTTACAAGAATTCTGGCAGAACGACTTAAACGATATTTGATAAATTTTATAAAGGAAGATCAAGCTGGTTTTCTTCCCAAAAGACAAATAAGAGACAATATCAGAACTGTTGTAAATATTGTAGAATATTATGAAAGACATCCAGAAAAGGAAGTAGCATTATTCTTTGCAGATGCAGAGAAAGCATTTGACAATTTAAACTGGGACTTTATGTTTGCAGTAATGGATAAGATGGAGCTTGGAGAAAGCTTTATAAGAATGATAAAAGCAATATATTCTGAACAGAGGGCAAGGTTGTGTGTGAATGCAGATCTTACAGAAGAAATTAATATCAGCAAAGGTACTAGACAAGGTTGCCCGCTTTCACCATTGTTGTTCATAATGACTCTTGAAATTTTATTGATGCAGATTCAAGAAGAAAAAGATCTAGAAGGATTACAAATAAAAGGCTATACCTATAAGTACAGAGCATTTGCTGATGATATAATGTTTATAAATGAAAACCCCATACAAACTACACCTTTGTTATTAATGAAAATACAAGAGTTTGGGGAGTTGGCGGGACTTTACATAAATAAAGAAAAATCTAAAATTCTGTGTAAGAATATGCAGATAAATAGACAACAAGAATTACAAAGACTAACGGGCTGTGAAGTTACCTCTAAAGTAAAGTACCTAGGGGTAGAGATAACAATGAAAAATATTGACTTGTTTAAAAATAATTATGAGAAGTTATGGCGTAGAATAGAGGAAGATGTGCTAAAATGGAATAAGCTCAATTTGTCATTGCTGGGCAGAATAGCTGCAATAAAAATGAATATTCTACCAAGGATAATGTATCTGTTTCAAACTATTCCCATTGTGAAAGATGCTAAGCAGTTCAATAAATGGCGAAGGAAAATTTCAGAATTTGTGTGGGCTGGGAAGAAACCAAGGATTAAAATGAAAATCTTGACAGATGCAAAAGAGAGAGGTGGATTTCAATTACCAGATTTGAAATTGTATCATGAAGCAGTTTGTTTAGTATGGATGAAAGAATGGATAACATTGTCAAATAAAAAACTTTTAATGTTAGAAGGCCATGGAAAAAAAATTGGCTGGCATTCATACTTATACTATGGAAAAAAGAAGATGGATGGCCTTTTCTCTCACCATTATATAAGAAGTAATCTACTAAATGTATGGATAAAGTATAAGAAATATGTATGGTGATGAGAGGAGACCTTTGTGGATAGTGCCAGCCGAAGTGATAAAGATAACGGCTAAGACAGCCGAAGAAAAACGGCTATCATACAATCAGCTACTAAAAATACAAAGTGGAAAAATAGAATTGAAAACTGCAGAAGAACTGAGTTATAAGTATGATTGGTTTCAAATGCAACAAATAAAAAGTTTGGTGGAGAATGATATCAAAACTGAAGGAATAAGGAAGGAGCAAACAGAAATGGAAAGAGTTCTGCTTGGAGATAATGAGAAATTAATTTCAAAAGTATACAAATTACTTTTACAATGGTCTACAGAAGATGAAGTAGTGAAATCTCAGATGATAAAATGGGCAATTAATGTAAATAAAGAAATACAGATGGAATCTTGGGAATATTTGTGGAAAAATTCTATGAAACTTGCAACATGTCATAGTATTAAAGAAAACTGCTTTAAGATGATGTATAGATGGTATATGGCTCCAAAAAAATTAGCAAAGATGAACAACAAGATGCCAGATAGGTGTTGGAAATGTAAAAAGCATGAAGGTTCTTTCTACCATATGTGGTGGACTTGTGAAAGGGCTAAAATGTTTTGGCAAATGATTCAGCAAGAGATTTCTAAGATTTTGGGATATGAATTCAATAAAGTGGCAGAGACTTTTCTGCTGGGAATACAAATGGAAAAATTTCCAAAAGAAGACAGAACTTTAATATGGTACTTGCTCTCAGCTGCTAGGACATTATATGCACAGCTGTGGAAGCAAGAAAAAATACCAGAGAAATGGGATTGGATTGCAAAAGTTATGTCATGGAGTGAAATGGACAAACTAACAAGAAAATTAAGAGACTATGATTTGGAACTTTTTAAGTTGGAGTGGAAGAAATTCAGAAGATACGTAGAAAAAGAGTGGAAAATAAAAGGACATTGGACAATCTTTGATAATGATTAAGGTTTTTTAAAATGAGAAGATAACTGTTGGGTTGTTTTTTTCCTTTAATAGTTAAGTGTACCTTTAATATTTGTTTTTTTTAAGTAAATAACACTGGCGGGGGGTCAAGCAACGGGGGGAGGGGTGGGGAAAAAGTAAGATATGGGGCGGAGAGTCTTTTTTCTTTCATTTTAAGTTTTTATAAGTTGTAGAGATAGTTTTGCTACCATATGTTACTAATAAAAATTGTTTATTTCAGAAAAAAGAATCTATCTGTATATGTTTAAACAATTAGGAGGGGAGGGACAGACAGAAACAAAGAAGAAAAATGAGGCATTTGGCTAAGAGGGAAAAAAGGAAGTTGGGAACCGTCACACCCACATTCTCTCTGCAAACAAGATGGCTAATTAAAAAGAAGAAGAAGAAGAAGAAGAAGAAGAAGAAGAAGAAAACTGCAGATTTATACCCCATCCTTCTCTCTGAACCAGAGACTAAGAGCGGCTTGCAATTTCCTATATCTTCTTCCCCCAACGATACCCTGTGAGGTGAGCGGGGCTGAGAGGGCTCTCCCAGAAACTGCCTTTTCAAGGACAACTCCTGTGATAGCTATGGCTGACCCAAGGCCATTCCAGCAGCTGCAAGTGGAGGAGTGGGAAATCAAACCTAGTTCTCCCAGATAAGAGTCTGCACACTTAACCGCTACACCAAACTGGCTCTTTCACTAGGAGAGAACTCCAGGATACAGACTTCATAAGCGTCAAACAAGTTAAAACTATAAGGCAGAATTAAAACACAGAGTTAAAAAATATCCAGTGCCCTGACCTAGATGGCTCCGACTAGCCCAATATCATCAGATCTTGCAGGGTTGGCCCTCATCAGTATTTGGGTGGGAGATCTCCAGGGAGGTCCAGGGTCTGTACATGGAACCAGGGAAAGGCAGAACCACCTCTGCACATCTCTAGCTCTACAGCAGGGGTGGCCAAACTTGCTGAATGTAAGAGCCACATAGAATAAACATCAGCTGTTTGAGAGCCACAATATATGAATTGTTGGAACTCTCAGTCTGGGGCAGTGATGCTCTGTATTCTTGGTTCTTTTTTTGGGAGGGGCACAGTAGGAGGGCTTCTAGTGTCCTGACCCCACTGGTGGACCTTCTGATGGCACTTGGGTTTTTTGGTCACTGTGGACACAGAGTGTTGGACTGGATGGGCCATTGGTCTGATCCAACAGGGCTTCCCTTATTTTCTTATGTGACACACAGTGTTGGACTGGATGGGCCATTGGCCTGATCCAACAGGGCTTCTCTTATGTTCTTATGTGACACAGAGTGTTGGACTGGATGGGCCATTGGTCTGATCCAACAGGGCTTCCCTTATGTTCTTATGTGACACACAGTGTTGGACTGGATGGGCCATTGGCCTGATCCAACAGGGCTTCCCTTATGTTCTTATGTGACACAGAGTGTTGGACTGGATGGGCCACTGGTCTGATCCAACATGGCTTCTCTTATGTTCTTAATTTCAGATGTTTGAGAACCACAAGATATAAATTGTTGGAACTCTCTGTCTGGGGCAGTGATGCTCTGTATTCTTAGTGCTTGGGGGGGGGGGCACAGAGGGAGGGCTTCTAGTGTCCTGGCCCCACTGGTGAACCTCCTGATGGCACTTGGCTTTTTTGGCCACTGTGTGACACAGAGTGTTGTATTGGATGGGCCGTTGGCCTGATCCAACATGGCTCCTCTTATGTTCTTAATTTCAAATGTCTGAGAACTGCAAGATATGAACATCAGATATTGGAGAGCCACAAGACAGAAAGGCAGCCAGGCAAATAAATGGGGAAAGGTGGAAATAAAGCAACTTTCACTTTCAATGCATTCTCCAAGCCACCACCTGGCTTGGCTTGGATAAGTTATTTAAAGAGAGGAATGCCTTCTCCAAGCCAGCCAACAGGGCAGTGGGGGATTCAAGAGCCACATAATATATGTCTAAGAGCCACATGTGGCTCCCGAGCCACAGTTTGGCCACCCCTGCCCTACAGGGTCACCAATTTCAGCGGTGATTATTTATTTATTTTTATTAGGCAATTTATAGTCTGCCCTTTCCAAATCATGGGCTCCGGGTGGATGACACCATTCTAAAAACAGTATAAAACAGTTAGAAATGAAATCAAGCAATTTAACAAATCAAAAGACGGTATAAAAGGTGGTTCAGTTGGGCATGTATAATATATACTAAGAGTCTACAACAGTAAATAAATTTAATGTTACAGAAGAGATGGATCACAACATAGGGAATAGGACGCCCAGTGCCTCAACCAAAGGCCTGGTGGAATAGCTCTGTTTTGCAGGCCCTATGGAACAATAATTCGGCGAGGGCCCGGATCTCTAGAGGGAGCTGATTCCACCAGGCTGGGGCCAAGGCCAAAAAGGCCCTGGTCCTGGTTGAGACAAGTAGGACGTCCTTTGGGCCAGGAATGGTCAACAGAGGTTGTGTGCTGGATCATAATGATCTCTGGGGCACATATGGGGAGAGGCGGTCCTGTAGATACCTCGGTTCCAGGCTGTGTAAGGCTTTAAAAGGCTGGATGACAAAAGCAAACAAACAAACAACAAAAGTAGTTAAGGCAGCTAGAACACCGCACTCTCCAACAAATACCCCCTAGTATTGATTGATTTCATACATTTAGTACCCCTGTTTGAAAATCTTTTTAGAGTGAGCGAAACATTGGGAGGTATGCAGCAAGAACAGGCTTTCATTGCATCGTGGATGCTCAACGATCCTTTGTAGATGGAACCCAAACAGCTGCTGCAATATCAAAATACACACTCTGGCTGACCATCTGCATGCTCTGCATCAAAGTTCTCATGAGAACCTTGTTAGAGAGCTTGTAGCTAGTCAGTCAGGTGTTCGGATCCCATCTACAAAGGCTCATTGAACTGATGCAAGCATAGGCTTGCTAGCCTCCTGAGTCCCAGCAGGGGATTCCCCCAGTTTTGCAGTTTCCTCCTCTTCAATAGCCCTGCCCCAGTAGCCAGGATGTGCCTTTAAACCTTGAAAGGCTTAGAAAAAACCTTGCAAACTGTTTGTGTTTTGGCCTCCGTGTGTGCCTCTAAATCTCAGCAGGAGGAAGCTGCATGGGAGGGGCGAGCAAGCAGAGCTACATGGCTCCTCCTGGTGAGCGTGTGAACCACGTGAGGAAGGAAAAGAAGACAGTACAGTCCCTCTGTCCGTTTTGCATTCATTTTGGAAGTCATGTGTATAGTAAAATGAGTTAACTGGAACCTGATTATGGGATGGAGGAAAACGCCACCCCCTAGGCTGCTCTCTTTTTGTTTTCCTGTTAGTCTGAAGAAGTTGGCTGAAATACAGCAGATGGTTACATTCAGCAACTCCTGTAAATAAATTGGCCCAGTAAGATCACAAAAGTATGCGCTTGCAAACTGTTTATTTTGGCTGCTCTTTCTCTCTCTCTGTGTGTGTACGCATGTGTTCACTTTCATTTAGTGGAAGTGCAGCTACTGGGGGATGAGGAAATGAAGATTTTATTTAGGGGAACTGCACTGCTCTATTTTTATTTATTTATTTTAGGAAATGGGAAAGTCTCCTGGCTTCACCCTCAAGGTCCCCAGATATATTTTTTTTAGTTGGACCTGGTAACCCTACGCAAGCATAGTGAGAACAACAAGGATATTGGGTTGTGGTTGTTATTAAGTACCTCTCAGCTTTTCTAATAATGGAATTGTCTTCAATATGAATAATTTTCAGAGGACTGGGGGTTGTGGGGGTTGTGGGGGGACTGGGGGTTGTGGCTTATGGGGATCACTGCAAAGAGATACAATTTGAGGGAGTCAGAGATGGAGCTTATGTATTTTTTTTTGCTAAGGACACCCTTCCCATTTCTCTCTATAATCCAAGTACTGGAGCAAAGAAAGATGAGATTCAGGTGCATTTTGAGGGATCCTTTTTGGCCTAAAATCCAAGCCAGACGGGCACCACATTTAAATAAGGATATAGACAAGCTGGAACAGGTCCAGAGGAGGGTGACGAAGATGGTGAGGGGTCTGGAGACCAATTCCTATGAGAAAAGGTTGAAGGACCTAGGGATGTTTAGCCTGGAGAGGAGGTGGCTGAGAGGAGATATGATCAAGTACTTGAAGGGCTGTCCTGTAGAGGATGGTGTGGAATTGTTTTCTGTGGCCCCAGAAGGTAGCACCAGAACCAATGGGTCGAAATTAAATCAAAAGAGTTTCCTGTTCAACATTAGGAGGAACTCCCTGACCGTTAGAGCGATTCCTCAGTGGAACAGGCTTCCTTGGGAGGTGGTGGGCTGTCCTTCCTTGGAGGTTTTTAAACAGAGGCTAGATGGCCACCTGACAGCGATGAAGATCCTGTGAATTTAGGGGGAGGTGCTTCTGAGTTTTCTGCATTGTGCAGGGGGTTAGACTAGATGACCCCAGAGGTCCCTTCCAACTCTTTGATTCTATGAAAGACAACACTTGTGATCTTGTATTTTCTCTTTTGGGATATATTTTTGCCAGTTTTGGAAGAGTTGTTCTGCTTGTAACCCTGTGATGTTATGTAAATGTCTGGTTTCCTTTTATAAGAAGTCAGGTTTAAACTCTTGATTGTCTTTCTGTGCCCAGGATTTTCTATTGTTTGCTCCATCTATCTAGACTCACGAAGCTTAGGTTTACTCCTTGGATATTATTGGAGCTTTCTGGAGCCTCAGAATAAGTTAATTAGGTTTCTGCTAGCCTGGTAAACAACTCTGGGGGTGACCACTCTATTAAAGTTTTTTTGGACTCTTGGAATGGTGATGGAGATGTGTTTAGGTACCTCTACGATTGGTTAAAATAGAGTAAAATAAAATAGTTAAATATACTATGTGAATGGAGGGAATATTAAGGATAATAAAAATTAAAAGGTGGAATTTATAATTATTAATCAATATTACTGTAAAATTCTTGAAATTTGTAAAAGAAAATGTTTTATTAATTTAAAAAGGGTCTTACTATTGGAGAATGGTGATATTTCCCTTAAACAAAAGATATTGCGTAGTTCATGCTCTACCTCTGTACGTAAATTTAATTTGGTATTTACAAAATGACCTACTTGAGAAAACTGATGAGAAGTGTAAACCATATGCCCCCCCCCCCCGCTTTATTATATCGGTCAATTCAATGTGTTGGTAAAATACAAGGAAAATTAATAAAAATCTATATACGTAAGATGTGATTGGGTATACGGCGGGAGTTTAAACTAGAAGATTTTAGCATCTTTCTCCTCTGCTCACCCTTGCAACGCTGGGGTTAAAAGGCAGCAAGTGCGTCATTTCTTTGACTTAGCCAAACACAGGGGATGCAATCATCAGAACGACACCTTCCCTTTGGTGCTCAGAGAAAAGCTGCAAATTATGAGCTCTGAAAGTTGGACGTGAAATGCGGGTGCACCAGGAAGCCGAAGGTGGAAAAGTCCACTCTCACAGGAAAGAGCGCTGCACACCTCTGAACTCCCCGCCCCTTTGTCTTTTTGGCACAGAATATGAGAAGGAGGTCTGGAAAGCAAGTTATGTTAATGCCATGAAATGCAACATACACCATGAAATATTAATACCCTCTATAACATTCTAGTTAAAAAATATGTTCCTAAATAATTGAACACTCTATAAAATCCAATATACACAGAACGGTAACATCGAGGTGGTCTTTCCTCGCTGGAGAAGCCAAATTGTGCACGCTGAGGCAAGTGTGATGTAAACAGGGCTTAAGGGCTCCCTAAGTTTGACCTGGGACCACTGATAAAGGTAAAGGTAGTCCCCTGTGCAAGCACCAGTTGTTTTCGACTCTGGGGTGACGTTGCTTTCATAACGTTTTCACGGCAGATTTTTTTACCATTGTCTTCCCCAGTCACCTATACTTTCCCCCCAGCAAGCTGGGTACTCATTTTACCGACCTCAGGAGGATGGAAGACTGAGTCAACCTCAAGCCAACTACCTGAAACCAGCTTCCGCTGGGATCGAACTCAGGTCGTGAGCAGAGGGCTCTGACTGCAGTACTGCAGCTTTACCACTCTGTACCACAGGGCTCTTCACCATCTGATTAATCAGTGTTAGATTCAAAGCCTGATTGGGCACTTGATGGGCATCTTATTTTCCTGAACAGTAACACATCAGGCCTAGCTATGTCACTGAAGTGGTATCAATATACCTGGGATGCAGAGAAGAGGTTAAGAATGTAAGAGAAGCCATGTTGGATCAGACCAATGGCCCATTCAGTCCAACCCTGGCCAAAAAACCAGGAGCCATCAGGAGGTCCACCAGTGGGGCCAGGACACTAGAAGTCCTCCCACTGTTGCCCCCCCCCCCTCCAAGCAACCAGAATACAGAGCATCACTTGCCCCAGACAGAGAGATCCATCAATATGCTGTGGCTAATAGCCACAGATGGACCTCTGATCCATATGTTTATCCAATCCCCTCTTGAAGCTGTCTGTGCTGGCAGCTGTCACCACCTCCTGTGGCAGTGAATTCCATGTGTTAATCACCCTGTGGGTGAAGTACTTCCTTTTATTAGTTCTAACCTTTCTGCTCAGCAATTTCATTGAGTGCCCATGATTTCTTGTACTGTGAGAAAGGGAGAACAGTACTTCTTTCTCTACCTTCTCTATCCCATGCATAATCTATCAAGTCACCCCCTCATTCGATGTTTCTCCAAGCTAAAGAGTCCCAAGCATTTTCACCTTTCTTCATAGGAAAAGTGTTCCAACTCTTTAATCATTCTAGTTCTAGGTTATGGCTTTGTCATGGTGCCCAAGGTAACTCAAGTCCTATTCGTGGGTTTTTAGAAAGTGGGTGGGGCCAGGTGGAACTTTTGCCCAGCAAGGCTTAGGCTTCTGATTGGCTGTGCCTTAGCAGCAGCTGCCACCACACCACAAGGATCTGCAATATGTGACTGACGGTCAGCTGAGGCAGCCATTTTGTGGCTGTCTGAGCATCATGCAGCAACCATTTTGTGGCAGTATTTTGGAGGCATCTTGGGCTGCTATGGAGGGAGGTCTCATTCTGCAGGTGAACAGTTGCAGGTGAAAACTTTCCATCCACAGAAACCCTCTTTGGGATGCAACCTTTCAAAAAAAAAACAAAGTTCAAGTCCAGTGGTACTTTTTTTTTTTTTTGGTGGAGATTATTTTACTGGCAGTGCTTGAAATAGAAAAATAAATTTAGGTAATATGAAAGATTTTAAAAATTAATTCTTTTTGCCCAGTTGCATGTCTTAGAGTTGTATTTATTAAGAGTATTTTTATCTCCTTTTGTAATTTCACAAAGTTAGCTGAAAATAAGTCAGTAGATTTATTGGGAATATGAATCCTTAGGTATCTCCAGAGTTTGCTTGGTACTTGGTATTTATATTTATTGGTAAGAGACTTAATCTCTTCTTGTGATATATTAATAGGGTGGATAATTGTCTTTTGATTGCTAAATGAAAGGCCTGAAATTGTGCTGAATTGTTGTACCACTTTGTCTAAATTCAGCAAAGACTCTAGGGGTCTGCTTATATAGAGGATGGCATGGTCTGCATACAGCGCCATTTTATAGGTTTTGTTGCCAATAACTATACCTTGAATTCCCTCACTTTGTCTGATTGCTGTTGCTAATGGTTCAATAGCCATAATGAAAAGTCAGGGGAACAAGAGGCACCCTTGTTGAGTGCCTCTTAGTAAAGGAAAATATTCAGTTAAGGTAGGCTTCCCAACCCCCCCTCTGCCCTGCCGGGGGACCCCTGCATTAGCAGCCTAATCCCCCACTATCTAAAAATCTGATATGAACCCCAGAGAGCACTGAGGTCAGCCGGGAAAAACCTGCTGACTGTCCCCGGACCGAGAGAGGTGAAGCTGCAAAGCACCCGTAACCGGGCCTTCTCCTCTGTAGCCCCGAGCCTATGGAACCAACTTCCAGAGGAAATGCGGGCCCTGCGGGACCTAGAACAGTTCCGCAGGGCCTGCAAGACCTTCCTCTTCAGACTGGCTTTCCCTGATCGAAATGGAAATTACGAAGGAAACCGCCATCAGAAAAAGTAAATGTAGCACTAGCACTTTTAAAAATTAACTTAATTTTAAAGCCTAACCAGATTTTAATTAAATGTTTGATGTTTGATGTAGTTTTATTCACCTGTATAATTTGGCTCTGAGCCATGTTGTTAGCCGCCCTGAGCCTGCTCCGGCGGGGAGGGCGGGATACAAATAAAATTTGTTGTTGTTGTTGTTGTTGTTGATAGTGGGGGTGGGGGTGGGGTGGAATGGCATCGTGTCTCTTTCCCTGCCTGGCTTCAGGCTTCTCCCTTCCTCTGGCTCACAAAGACCCGCCCACCGCCGGCCTGCTATTCGCTCCAGTCCGGCCTCCCTTCATGAGGTGCATGCTGGGAATTGTAGTCCTTGCCATCCTCTCATGTCTGCTGAGCATTATTCTCTATGTGGAGATTGATTCTCATAGGGTATAATGGGGAATTGATCTGGAGGTTTCGGGGGCTCGGGGGGAGCTGTTTTTTGAGGTAGAGGCACCAAAGTTTCAGTATAGTATCTAGTGACTCTCCCCAAAGTATCTCCCAAGTTTCAATAATAATAATAATAATAATAATAATAATAACTTTATTTTTATATCCCGCCCTCCCCCGCCGAAGCGGGCTCAAGTTTCAAAACGATTGGACCAGGGGGTCCCATTCTATGAGCCCCAAAAGAAGGTGCCCCTATCCTTCATTATTTCCTATGGAAGGAAGACATTTAAAAAGGTGTGCGGTTCCTTTAAATGTGATGGCCAGAACTCCCTTGGAGTTCAATTATGCGTGTCACACCCTTGTTCCTGGCTCCGCCCCGATGTCTCCTGGCTCCACCCCCAAAGTCTCCTGGCTCCACCCCCAAAGTCCCCAGATATTTCTTGAATTGGACTTGGCAACCCTAAGTTAAGGAGTTGTTTATTCTGAGTTGTGCAGATGGTTGTGTGTACAGGGCTTTTATTGGATTCTGAAAATTGTTACCAAATCCCATATTTTGAATAAGCATTTTCAAGTATGTGATATTAACACTGTCAAATGCTTTGTTAAGGTCTAAAGCCATAATTTGGCACTTTGAAGTCCGATGAAATGTGAGGGTTCTTGGAAGCAGGCCCAGCACGAGGGGTTCTAGTGCCCCAGGCCAAACGCCGTGTCCCTGCCCCTTTCCACTTTTACTTTTGTGCGTGCTTTGTGTAGGGTTGCCAAGTCCAATTCAAGAAATATCTGGGGACTTTGGGGGTGGAGCCAGGAGACTTTGGGTGTGGGGCCAGGAGACATTGGGGGCGGAGCCAGGAACAAGGGTGTGACAAGCATAATTGAACTCCAAGGGAGTGCTGGCCATCACATTTAAAGGGATAGCACACCTTTTAAAATGTCTTTTGGGGCTCATAGAATTGGACCCCCTGGTCCAATCATTTTGAAAGTTGGGGGGTACTTTGGGGAGAGGCACTAGATACTATACTGAAACTCTGGTGCCTCTACCTCAAAACACAGCTCTCCCAGAGCCCTCGAAACCTCCAGATAAATTCCCCATTATACCCTATGAGAATCGATCTCCACATAGGGAGATCTCCACACACCCCGTTTCTGGCGACTCTGAAGGGGGATTGGCCTCTTTACTCACGAGTTGCTGCCAACTTCTTCAAAGTAACACAGACACCCTATGCCAAGAGGAAGCCTTTTAATCGGAGACTGAAACCTCCGGAGGTAGAAAGGCACATGGTCCTCTGGGGGAGGGACTTCCCCCCGCTGGCCAGCTGACTGGGGGCGGGAAGCAGCCTGGGAAAGCGGAAGAACTTTGTGTGACCGCTCAGCCTGTCCCTCTCCTGCTTCAAAGGGAGGCAGGAAGAGGCCGCATCCTTCTTTTTTGTGAAGAAAGAAGGAGGTAGCCTCCTTTCCCGGGCCCTCTGAAGCAGGAGAGGGACAGACAAGGGGCAGGCTGCATGTTCTTTCTTTGAGGCCACGTGGCTCAGCACACCCCCACCCCTTGCCTGGCCCTCTCTGGCTTCAGAGGGTCCCAGAAATTATCAACACAACTGGAGCTGGTGTATTGAGTAAATAATATAAGAAAACCACCAAAAACAATGTAACCTCCACGTAAACCATGTGTGAATATATTTAGTGCAAAACTGAAAAGAACAAGAAGTACAGAACACTGAGTATACAATATATGAAAAGTCCCCACGAAGTAGGGTTGCCAAGTCCAATTCAAGAAATATGTGGGGACTTTGGGGGTGGAGCCATAAGACATTGGGGGTGGAGCCAGGAGCAAGGTTGTGACAAGCAGAATTGAACTCCAAGAGCGTTCTGGCCATCACATTTCAAGGGACTGAACACCTTTTAAATGCCTTCCTTCCATAGGAAATCATGGAGGATCGGGGCACCTTCTTTCAGGGCTCATCGAATTGGACCCCATGGTCCAATCTCTGTGAAACTTGGGAGGTATTTTGGGGAGAGGCACTAGATGCTATACTGAAAATTTGGTGCCTCTATCTCAAAAACAGCTCCCCCAGAGCCCCCAATACCCACGGATCAATTCCCCATCATTCCATTTGGGAATCGTTCATGGAGGTGCATGATGGCTCTGGGGGTGGGGCTTCCCCCGCCGGCCAGCTGGCTGGGGGAGGGGGGAAGCTTGTAAAACTGGGGGATCCCCCTCTGGGACCTGGGGATTGGGAAGCCTACCACAAAGTCTTTCCACAGCCTGATGAATGGCTTCTTCAAGGAAGCACAGAGGTGGGTGAAAACTTTTCAACTCAGCGTTCAACTCCAAACGGTGCAGAGAAAGTAAGGAACCGCTTATTGCAGGACTCCTTGTGATTTCGATAGGAAACACTTCATCAGCCTCCTTCTCCCGACTTTGTACGGAGCCTTAGCTTGATGCCTTTAACATGGATTAATGCATGCTCTCTTCAGCCGCTGCCGGCTCTTCAAGAACTTTCTTGTTCTTTTCAGTTTTGCACTAAATATATTCACACACGGTTTACGTGGGGGTTACACTGGACCCAGAAATGAGGCTGCTTCCCTCTTTCTTCACTCTTCCTGGCTTTCTTTGAAGCGGGAGAGGGGCGAGCAAGGGGCAGGGGCGTGCTGAGCCGTGCGTTCTCAAAGAAAGAAGGTGCGGCCCGCCCCCACCCCTTGCCTGCCCCTCCCCCACTTCAAAGGAAGTCAGAAAGAGGCCACTGTAGCAGGAGACCCCCCCCCCACGATTGGTGGTAGAAGCAATACACTAGGCCACAGACAGACAGGAGAACAGCAGTTTATTGATTACGTGCACGGGTCAGACGGACCAACGTCCCAAATAGCCTGACCCCAGTTTGAGGAAGAACACAAGCTTTCATACTTCACAATGTCGATTACAGTAAAATGATACAGTAAGAGACAGTCCCACTTTCCATGCATCATCGTGAGCATCATTTTACTACAGGAACAGGGTGTGGGCAAGGCTGGCCACTCTAGCATATTCCGCATATGGCATTATTATTTGCAAGCTTCTAATGCAATTTCCGTCTTGGTAAACATGTTTTTCTTTGCGTCTTTGGGCTTCTCCAGGAGTTTCTGGGATATGTGTACTTACTAGGGTTGCCAAGTCCAATTAAAGACAAATCTGGGGACTTTGGGGGCGGAGCCAGGAGACTTTGGGGGTGGAGCCAGGAGACATTGGGGGTGGAGCCAGGAACAAGGATGTGACAAGCATAATTGAACTCCAAGGGAGTTCTGGCCATCACATTTAAAGGGACAGCACGCCTTTGTAAATGCCTTTCTTCCATAGGAAATAATTAAGGATAGGGGCACCATCTTTCGGGGCTCATAGAATTGGACCCTCTGATCCAATCGTTTTGAAACTTGGGGGGGGGGTATTTTGGGGAGAAGCACTAGCTGCTATTTAACCTGCAATACTATACTACTTAACCTGCCTTCGATAACATATAACTTGCAATAATTGTTACTAGCTAGGAATATCCATAACCTTCCAACCCAAAAAGGACATTTTCATCAGGTTTTTTTTAAAGAGCCCAAAAAGAGGACAGACACACAGAAGAGGCAACCATTTCATATCACAACAAATATGCAGCAAAGATGGTCAAAGAACCTTTTTTAAAATGTTTACAAAAGTGCTTTTTTAACATTAGGAATTACCTGCTGAATCATTACGGGCGCGTTTCTGACCTAAAATCTCACTACTTCAAGAAACGCAACCCATCCACTCAGCGTCCCCCTGCATTTCAGAGACCTCCGACTGAAGCGGGGACCTCTTCCCACCCCAGTCTCACAGCCCTCAAAAAGGATCCTCCATTTCAGACCACGGTTTCGTCTCCCCCCAACCCCAGAGGAAGCTACTCTAGCCGGCTCTCCTCTGCACCATTTGACCAGGCGGTTCCGGGTCTCCTGGCTTTCCAAGGAGGGAAAGCTTTTTTGAGGGAGGTGGTGGAAAGTGTATCGGGGCCGAAATTCGTCGTCTCCACAAGCAGACATCATCACAACTGGAGAAGACGCTCGGCTGGTCACCATGGAAACGCGCTCGCTTTCAGCCAGCGCTGTGCAGTGCCTTTGCGTTTTCTGTCCCCGAAGAACCCGTGCCGATAACCATGGTTCCGTTTTTTTTTTCTGTACAAAAAAAGATTGAGGTCTCATCCAAATGGCAGGAGATCATTTTCCGTCAAATCTAAGGGGAAAGGAGCGTGACTGGAAGTGGGGAATGAGCGCTTGGCGGCTATTGTTGTTATTGCTTTCTGCACATATCAGTCATAAACTTTTGCCCGGATTTTAGTTCGGGTCCCATAAAATATCGGTCTCCAAGGATGGATGGGTAGCCGTATTGGTTTGAATGGGCTCAGCCTGGGCCCATCTCGGAGGAGCAGCTGCGGTGGGCGGGGAGGGGGTGGCGGCGCAGCATGGCCGCCTCGCCTGTTCCGGGATGGGGCAGCTCGCCATGCTCCCCGGCACCGTTTCCCCCCTCCCCCTGATTCCATTTTTTTGGGAAGCGGGGGAATAGGGTGGAAATCTTGGGATCCCCCGCCAGAGCGGGAGGGTTGGGAAGCCTAGTACTTACTATTCTGTTCCAGCAAGTGTTAGCAAATGTTAGTTCCTTTTTCTGCTGAAGCTACATGCCTGCATGCAAGTATAAGATTAACTTCTCTTTTCTATTTCTGACTGCGTAGCTGGGACTAAGCGGCGGGGGGAGAAGGGGGAGAATTACTTCTTCCCTTTTCGGACAGAAAAATTCCACACACCCCAATACATTTCAATTTCTAATTATCCCCAGACCCAGAAGCCTAATTTATTTGTGGCCTGCTATACCACCTCCTTTTTTCTTGCCTCCTCCCAGCTCCCTCTGAAGCTGGAGAGGGCTGGACAAGGGACAGCGTGAGCAGGGATGGCATGAGCAGGGATGGGGAGGAAGTGCCGTCCCCCACCCCTGCGGCAAAGTGGCACATCAGGCGGCCACCTACTTAGCCGACTCCCACACGCTGACCCTTCTTGTAAGAGACTGCTTTTCTGTACTTGTTTCAGACCAGGATTTGGAACAGAGACTGCTTGGGTTTTCTTGGTTGATGACTTCTATCCAGAACTAGATGGGGAATGTGACACCACTAGTTCTGCTGGATCTATCAGTGGCCTTTGATAGTATCAACCATCGCATCCTACTGAACTGCCTTTCAGCACCAAGGGACATGGTGTTATGGTGGTTCAAGTCCTATCTGTGGGGTCAGTTTCAGTGTTGGGAGATTCCTGCTCTGCTCAATGGCCATTGACCTGTGGGCCTCTACAGGGTTCCATTTGATCCCTCATGCTATTCAAAATCGATATGAAGCCACTGGAAGAGGTCATCAGGCAGTATGGGCCAAGAGTTAAAAAGCTGAAACTTCATCAGTGGCGAAGGGGGAAGAAGGTAGCAGAGATTTGGGGTGGGGAGAAGCGGCAGCAAATGGAAGAAGCGATTTGGGATGGGAGGGGGAGGATTTTTTTAACAAAAAGGTGGGGGTGCCTAATTTGGTACCCTTCCAGGGCCAGCGCCCTAGGCAACCACCTAGTTTTCCTAGTGGAAGAGCCACCCCTGGCAGAAAGGTAAGACCAGGGGCTTCAGGTCTCCCCTCATTTGGATGACCACATGAAGCTGCCTTATATTGAATCAGACTGTCGGCCCATCAAGGTCAGTATTGCCTAGGGTGTCAAGCATACATTTTATTCTCAGTAGAAAGCTGTATCGTTTATTATCTTACTGTACTGTTGCATATCAAAGCTATGTAAACCATTCTCTAGTTTGTACCTACTGTAGCAAATGTAGAAATGCCAGCTTTGAAGCTGGTGCCTCCCTGGGACGATTCCCAGGCCTCAGCCTGAGACCCAGGATGTTTCTAACCACAAAAGAGAGCTGAACCTGTGATTTTAGCTTTTCACACGCCTATGCGAGAATTCCTGGAGTTTTTTATATCTCTTTGATGTACCCCTTAAAGCCAGCTATTGTGTGTCAGACTGTATCACTTTCAATATGGTCTTACCATGAGCACAATGGATTAACAATAAACCTATACTTTGTTTCAAAATCATTGGTTGGTTCTTTTGAAATCTCTATGCTTGACATAGGGTCTTTCACATCACTTCCTGGCTGCTCCTTCCAATTGAAAACACTGTGGATTGAACTTGTGACCTTCCGCATGCCAAACGGATATTCTGTGACTCAGCCACTGCCACTGGAAAAGCCAGGCTTGCAGCTTGGGAGAATTCCTCATTGTTAATCTTTAGCTGGCAATTGAAGACAGTTTTATTTAGGACTGCTTTTATTATTGGCAGTCCTAATTAGAGTTTTTAAACTATGACTTTTATGGGTTTTATAACAGTGTTGTCACTGTTTTTATATAATGTCTTATTTATAGTATAAATTCAGTTCCATAAGGACGAAAAGCCGATAAATGTTTTGAACTGATACAAAGAAACCCATCAGTGCAGTTGTATATAGTTATTCAAGTCTATGTCCATTGAAATCAGTATACTTAGACTGGAATACCTGTGTTGAGGATTGCTCTGAACAGGACCGAATTTCTTCGATAAAAAAAACCCAAAACAATTTAACACTCATGGAAAGTACCCATAAGTTAATCACCCTTTGGGTGAAGAAGTACTTCCTTTTATTTGTTCTAACCTGGCTGCTCAGCAATTTCATTGAGTGCCCATGAGTTCTTGTATTGTGAGAAAAAGGACTTCTTTCTCTACCTTTTCTATCCCATGCAAAATCTTGTAAACCTCTATCATGCCAGCTCTGCATAATCATATATTTGGGATATTAACTGGTATGCCTTTTAGGAATTATATTACTGAATTAATGCTCTTTTGATGCAGGAATCCAGACAAAGGCCTATCAGGTCTATTACTTCCCAACAAGCTTCAAGAGGGGATTGGATAAACATATGGAGCAGTTGTCCATCAGTGGCTATTAGCCACAGTGTATTGTTGAAACTCTCCGTCTGGGGCAAGTGATGCTGTGTATTCTTGGTGCTTGGGAGAGGCAACAGTGTGAGGGCTTCTGGTGTCCTGGCTCCACTGATGGACCTCCTGATGGCACCTGGGTTTTTTAGCCACTGTGTGACAGAGTGTTGGACTGGATGGGCCATTGGCCTGATCCAACATGGCTTTTCTTATGTTCTGATGTTAACAAACACTCCAGGTGGTAGCTGGGGATTTCAATTGATCTGCAGGTGGTGGGGAACAATTCCCCTGGATAAAATGGCCACTTTGGAAGGTGGATACGATGGCGTTGTAAGTCAGTGAAGTCCCTCCCCTCACCAAAACCCACCCTCTTCAGGCTCCAGCCCCAAGATCTCCAAGTATTTCTCAACCAGGAGTTGACAACCTTAGCTACCATCAGGGCTACCCCTAGACTGTCTGGCACCCAAGGCAAGGCTATCTTCTGGTGTCTCCCCCTGCACTGATAACATCACTGCGTCACAAGGAAGACACCCAATTTCGCAATCCAGAAGGCCAGCGCCCAATCTGGTGCCTCCAAGAAGGCTGATGCCCCAGGCAATAGCCTAGCTTGCCTAGTGGCAGGGCTGGCCCTGGGTACCATGCTTCAATTGTACCTTGCCTGGCTCCTGAGGCCCCCCTTGTGAGGTCCGTGGAATTGTGTATCCCTAGTATATTGTCACCCTGCTGATTTAATTTATATGCAGAGTACATCACGTGGAACGCTGCCCTGGATGAAGCAGAAGCCAGAATTAAGATTGCCGGGAAAAACATCAACAATCTCAGATATGCAGATGACACCACTCTAATGGCAGAAAGTGAGGAGGCCCTAAAGAAACGTTGAGGGTGATAGAGGCGAGCAAAAAAGTAGGCTTGAAACTCAACATAAAAAAAACCTAAGATCATGGCATCCGCCCTCATCACACCTTGGCAAATAATAATAATAATAATAAATTTATTTTTGTATCCCGCCCTCCCCCGCCGAAGGCAGGCTCAGGGCGGCTAACACGACATGGTATATACCATGATAGTAAAATACAATATTACAACAAACAATTAAGCAATTAAAACAAATAAAATTACATTCATAAGTTAAGTTAAAAAATTAAATAGACAGTTAAACCATTGTGAATTATACATTTCAGTGCTACAGTTCAACTATATCTAGGAAAGCTAGATGTCATTTCCCGGGTTTCATCTTAATGCAAGCTGAAAGAGGACAGTTTTACAGGCCCTGCGAAACTGATTTAGGTCTCGCAGAGCTCTCACCTCTTCTGGTAGTTGATTCCACCATTGGGGAGCCATTGTTGAGAAGGCTTGCTCCCTTGTTGAAATAGAAGGGGAAGACATGGAAGTAGTGACAGACTTCACATTTCTGAGATCCAAGGTCACTACAGATGGTGACTGTAGCCATGAAATTAAAAGACATTTGCTCCTTGGGAGGACAGCTATGGCGAACCTGGGCAGTATAATAAAAAGTAGCGACATTTGCCTGCCAACAAAAGTCTGTATAGTCAAAGTGATGGTATTCCCAGCTGTAATGTACGGCTGTGAGAGCTGGACCATAAGGAAGGTCGAGCATAGAAGAATAGATGCTTTTGAGCTGTGGTGCTGGAGAAGACTCTTGAGAGTCCCTTGGACTGCAAGAAGATCCAATCAGTCAGTCCTAAGGGAAATCAACCCAGACTGTTCCCTGGAAGGTCAGATGCTGAAGCTGAAGCTCAAATCCTTTGGCCACCCAATGAGAAGGAAGCACTCACTGAAGAAGACCCTAATGCTGGGAAAGACAGAAGACAAAAGAAAGGGACGGCAAAAGATGAAATGGCTGGACAGCATTACTGATGTAACAAACACAAATTTGAGCAGACTTTGGAGGATGGTGGAAGACAGGAGGGCCTGGCATGACTTTGTCCATGGGGTCGCAAAGAGTCAGACTCAACTGTGCAACTGAACAACAACAAAAAATTCTTATGCCCACCACCACCTTAGCAGTCCCAAGCAAGCTTTACGGCTAAGCAGAGACTTTGACCCTTAACTCCCTGGTTTCATCAGTCTACTTGATCCACTGTGCCACATCGGTTCGCAAAGCCACAGTGCAAACACCAAGTGCAAAAAAAAAAAAAAAAAAAGACTCCTATAAAATTTCTGATATTCGTTGTGGGATGTCATTTTCTACAATCAGAACATAACCAGGGAGTCGTTCTTTTTTCTTGCTGTTACTTTCTTCCTGGAGAGCGTCAATGTAGTCCAGCGATGGGGGAGCTGTCAATCATATGACTGACGGCACTTACTACGCTGCACAGAATCAAGGTTTTCCCTGCTTACTCCTGCTCTCCTGGTGTGGGGAAGAAACACTGCCCTCAGTAACCGAGCGATCGATGATTAAAGCAGAGCAAAGAGTCAAAAGGGAGCGTTTAATAATTCACTTGCATTGGCGCACCGACGTGGTGTCACTATTCATTGCGTCCACAACACCACAATCTTGGCCTTGGGCTTTGAGGCAATGTGCTTGTTCTGGTCCGTCCTTCCCTCCCCTCCTTTGCCCCCACCCATCCCTGAGAAAAGATTGCATTCCATGTTCAATTTACAGTATATAGCTTTTTTTTCTCCCTCCCTCCCAAGATATAAACCACATAACTGCCTGGAGTTCTGCATAATCATACATTTGGGTTATGAATTTATATGCCTTTTAGGAAGGATATTACTGAAAACAAAACCACTATTCATGCTGTTTTGATGCAGGAATCCAGACAAGGGCAACGCATCTATCAGGCCTACCGTCACTTCCCTTCTCTCTCTCTCTCTCCCTCCCCCCCTGTCTACTTTGAAATCTGCCCATCTCTTATGCACACCCTGAATTGCGGATTCGAAGTTATAAATGAGTTCATTTGTTTGGCGTTCCACCCCCCCTTCCTGGTGCTAATGCATGCTCTATAACCTGCTTATGTGATTGTACCGTTTGGGATCCGCGGCTGCCCCTTCTGTTTCTTAAACAGAAAGATCCATAAATATATTCGGCGGCGGAATTTTTGAACCTTTAAAAGCAGAGGGCCGAGGAAACAAATGACCTACATGCACCAGCACCAGGGTCAGTAATCAAATCTGCAACGTCGTGTCTTGAAAGGGGAACCATGGGAATGCATACTAAACACTTGCCATTATTTTCTCTTTTACTCCCAAAGAGAATATGACTTTCCTGCTCAAGAAGCGAAGATTCGGGGAGGGGGGGGAGGAAGAAATCACATTGTAGTTTGCGTCCCGGGCTCTCTCAGCCTTTCCAAATGCTTTGAGACTTTAAAATTTAATCAAGGGATTTCTTAATGGAGGCGAAGGAAGAGCAAAATCAGAAATACACTTGACAAAAGGGTAACAAATTTCTACTTAATTATTTACCAGAGCCCCCTCCGCCCGCTACTTAGAGGCAGACATCTCCAGCATAAAAAGAAAAAAAAACCCCAAAACAAACAGGAGCAGCCTGGGAAGGCAAGGGCATCCATTTGTCCTCACACCAAGCAAGCAGCTTTTCAAAGATTGCATCTTGTTGATCTTGATGAAATTACAAGCTTAGGATCTGACTCGGGCTGTGCCAGTAATTTATGATCACAGGTCACCGTCAGCGGAATGTTTTTCCCTGCACCCTGGAGCTTGTCTGTCATTTGCATGCAATTCATTTCTTTTTTCATCTAAATGATATTTCCGTCTTTGCAACCTGAGAAGGCCTGTATATATCTATAAACCCTATATATATATATATATATATATATATATATATATATATATATATATATATATATTCAGAAGGGGCAGCCTGTATGTATGCGTGTGTGTGTATACACTCTTCCCCCCCATCCATTGCAAAATTGCAATGTTAAAGCAATTAACCTGTTAACACCAAAGCCGGGATCCTTTTTGCTAGTTTGCCATTTCTGGTTTGACGGGTGATGTCACTCAGTCATGGCCCTCGGTACTCTGGAACCTTTGGTCTTTGGGAATATTGTTTCCATGGACTCTGTGCCAAAGAAATGCCATTCTTTTTGAGGCAGCCACATGGACTGCTCTTTGTGGAATCAACAGCTGTTTTCCATGGAGTCATGAAATTAGTGGCAAAGTGCTGTGCATGAAGAGCAGATCATGCTCCATATTGTATTTGCACCTTCCATCTCTGTAACTCAAAAGGATTAGCAGTGACATTGAAGAGAAAGCTACGACTGATCTAAGAAAGCAGAGAGTCACTGGTTTAAAACAACAAATGTGCCTCCTTCATAATTTTAAATTCATATGCCCAGTTAAAGTAATTTATGCTGTCATGTTTTATGAACAATGCACATTTCCCAGAAGAACCTTAAGTGATTTTGTTGATCTGATTTGCTTGCATTAATTTTTAATACGACAGAGTTTCACATTGCTTTGGCAGCGCCAGCTATAGAATTTGAGATCAAGTATGCAGAGCAGTAAGTCAAACAGCGAATGACAGTGAAACGCTGATTCACCTTTGTGGAATGCTAACTTTGCATGGTCATGATGCGAAAAAGGACCGATTACACCATACACACTGACTAGGGTTGCCAACCTCCAACATGGGATGGCTGGAGAGCTCTTGGGATTATAGCTGATCTCCAGATGACAGTGATCACCTCCCCTGGAAAAAAATGGCTGCTTTGGAAGGTAGACTCTATGACATTGTACCTAGCTGAGCTCCTGCCCCTCCCCCAAACCTAGTATTCCCAGGCTCCATCCTCAAATCTTTGGGAGTCTCCAGACCCACAGCCGGCAACCCTAGTATTCACCTAAATCTGTTTCCTTGAACACTTTCCCTCCAGGAATTTAGGAAGGGGTAGGAGCCCCATAGCACAGAGTAGTAAACTGCAGTACTGTAGTCCAAGTTCTGCTCCAAGTTCTGTAGTCCAAGATCTGAGTTTGATCCCGGTGGAAGCTGGGTTCAGGTAGCTGGCTCAAGGTTGACTCAGCCTTCCATCTTTCCAAGGTTGGTAACATGAGTACCCAGCTTGCTGGGGGTAAACAGTAGATGACTGGGGAAGGAAATGCCAAGAAAACATTCTGATGTGACGTCATCCCATGGGTTGGTAATGACCTGGTGCTTACACAGGAGACTACCTTTACCTTTAGAACCAGCATGCTTCATCCTGCTTCTCTTAAAGATACATAGTTATCACTTGGGAGCTGTCATTTGAAGGCGGCTTACGTTACATCACTCAATGCACACACAGTAAAGATGGCAGAGGTCCCCAGCGTGGTCCCTGTGGATGCCATGATGGTGCTCACCAACACCTTTTTTGGTGCCCACCATTTTTTGCCTTTTTTTTTTTTTAGAAAATGGATAGGCCCAGGTGGGACTTCTGTCCAGCAAGGCTTCTGACTGACCACTGGAGATCTGATTGGCTGTGCAGATTTTTAAAAATGGTGCTTTGGCAGCAGTACAAAGGTCTTCACTGTGTGACTGAAGGTAAGCCACAGCAACCATTTTGTGGCCGGCTTCACCTCCTGTGACAGCTGTTTTGTGGCAACCATTTTGTGGCTGCCCCCACCACACCACCCTTATTTATTTGTTTTACTTCTCGTATAACCTGTCTTCCTCCCATGCCAATCAGAGACTAGAAGACTCTGAGATCTAGAACCGTTTCAGCAATGGAGTCTTCTTTTCTGTTCTCCGAGTTCCACCTGGTTGTTTCTTAATGGCAGGCAGGGCCTTTTTTGCTGAAAAAGCCCAGCAGAAGCACGTTTGCATACTAGGCCACACCCCCTGATGCCAAGCCAGTCGGAACTGCGTTCCTGTGCGTTCCTGCTAGCGGGAACTCCTTTGCATGTTAGGCCACACACCCCTGATGTAGCCACTTCTCCAAGAGCTTACAGGGCTCTTCTTACAGGGCCTACTGTATTCTCCAGGAGGATCAGCTACATCAGGGGTGTGGCCTAATATGCAAATGAGTCCCAGCTACAAAAAAGCCCTGCTTAATGGAGTAGTAATATTCAAATAATCCAAGGCAAAACATAACAACGTTATAATAAGTTGTTGAAGGCTTTCACAGCTGGAGTTCATCAGTTTTCCAGGCTGCATGGCTGTGGTCTTAGCATTGTATATTTATTTGTTTGTTTAAAACATTTCTCTACCACCTTTCAACCCAAACAGAGTCCCCAAAGCAGGATCTATCTATCTATCTATCTATCTATCTATCTATCTATCTATCTATCTATCTATCTATCTATCTATCTATCTATCTATCTATCTATCATCTATCTATCTATCTATCTATCTATCTATCTATCTATCTGGCTTCCCAACCCTCCCGCCCTGGCGGGGAACCCCCGAATTTGCAGCCTCCTCCCCCACTCTCAAAAAAACTGGGGGCGGGGTGGGTGGGGGGGAGAGAACATACTTGTAGGTATCATGTTATTGTAGAGCTTCTGATCCGTTTTTAAAATGTGTCCCTTTAAGGCTGCACAGGAAACAGGAAGGACTTCATGGGAAAGGGTCAGTAAAAGTTTCCATGGAGAATGGCCCCTCCCTTTCTTTTCCTGTGCAGCCTTGCTTTCGTTTTCACAGGAAGTTCTGCTGGAAGAAGACCAAGTAAGTATTTGTGTGTGTGAGAGAGGGAGGGGACAGGGAGGGGGGATTCCCTGGTATGGAGGCCCTCCCCCCCCTTTAGAAAGTGTGGGGGGGAGGGAAATGTCTACTAGGCACTCTATTATTTCCTATGGAGAACGATTCCCATAGGGAATAATAGGGAATTGATCCATGGGTATTGGGAACTCTGGGGGGGGCTATTTTTTGAGGTAGAGGCACCAGATTTTTACTATAGCATCTAGTGCCTCTCCCCAAAATACCCCCCAAGTTTCAAAATGATTCAAAATTCTATGAGCCCCAAAAGATGGTGCCCCTATCCTTAATTATTTCCTATGGAAGAAAGGCATTTAAAAAGGTGTGCTGTCCCTTTAAATGTGATGGCCAGAACTTCCTTGGAGTTCAATTATGCTTGCCACATCCTTGTTCCTGGCTCCACCCCCAATGTCTCCTGGCTCCACCCCCAAAGTCTCCTGGCTCCGCCCCCAAAGTTCCCAGATTTTTCTTTAATTGGACTTGGCAACCCTACTATCTATCTATCTATCTATCTATCTATCTATCTATCTATCTATCTATCTATCTATCTATCTATCTATCTATCTATCTATCTATCTATCTATCTATCTATCCATCCATCCATCCATCCATCCATCCATCCATCCATCCATCCATCCATCCATCCATCCATCCATCCATCCATCCATCCATCCATCCATCCATCCATCCATCCATCCATCCATCTATCTATCTATCTATCTATCTATCTATCTATCTATCTATCTATCTATCTATCTATCTATCTATCTATCTATCTATCTATCTATCTATCTATCTATCTATCCATCCATCCATCCATCCATCCATCCATCCATCCATCCATCCATCTATCCATCTATCTATCTATCTATCATCTATCTATCTATCTATCATCTGTCTGTCTGTCTGTCTGTCTGTCTGTCTGTCTGTCTGTCTGTCTATCTATCTATCTATCTATCTATCTATCTATCTATCTATCTATCTATCTATCCATCCATCCATCCATCCATCCATCTATCCATCCATCTATCCATCCATCTATCTACACACAATAAGAATAAGAGTCAGTTTGGTGTAGTGGTTGAGTGTGTGGACTCTTATCTGGGAGAACCGGGTTTGATTCCCCACTCCTTCACTTGCAGCTGCTGGAATGGCCTTGATTCAGCCATAGCTCTCACAGAGGTTGTCCTTGAAAAGGCAGCTGCTGTGAGAACTCTCTCAGCCCCACCCACCTCACAGGGTGTCTATTGTGGGAGAGGAAGATAAAGGAGTTTGTGAGCCGTTCTGAGACTCAGAGTGGAGGGCAGGATATAAAGAACTTCTTCTTCTGCCTCCTTCTCTTCTTCTTCTGTTCAATAACATATACAAAGACACAGGGCATTTTTTTTTGTAGGAAAAAGCCCAGCAGGAATTCGTTTGCATAGTAGGCCACACCCCCCGACACCAAGCCAGTCAGGACTGTATTCCTGTTAAAAAAGGCTCTGCAAGCACATGTAGCACTAGAACCAGGGGAAAAGGCCAATAACAGTTATTGAGGGGGAATGTGCTGAAAAGAACAAAAACTCAAGGCTTTTTTTGTAGCAGGAACTTCTTTGCATATTGGGCCACAGACCCCTGAAGTAGCCAATCCTCCAAGAGCTTTCAAGGCTCTTATTTCAGGGCCCACTGGCGGATCTTGGAGGGTTGTCTGTATTAGGAGGTTGTGGTCCAATATGCAAAAGAGTTCCTCCTACAAAACAAGCTCTGCAAAAAGCCACTGGTAGAAGACAACAATTGAGGGGAACCTCTCACTAGGGAGAGAGTTCCAAATTCTGCAGCAATGACCATGAAGGTCTTTTCTTTGGTTGCCACCCATCTAGCCTCAGATGGGGGCACCATCCAGTAGGGGGCATCCAGAGATGACCGGAATGAATGGATAGGTTCATATGGCAGAACATGGTCCTTTGTATGCTGTCTGCAAGCTGTATAAAGCTTTAAAGGTCTTCTGTCAGCTATCACTCATGCTGTAGTACTGGATCAAAGGCTTATGTTATCCTTTATGTTAAGGAGGGCTGAAAGTTTTAATGAGTGGATTAAAAATCTGATGCAAAAATTTATTAAGAGATGATAGCAATTTTATATAAATCTCACTAGGGAGGGAATCTATATGTTCATATAAAGAATGTAGAAGTTCAGAAGTGCCTGTGGGTATTTCTTAATTCTTCTCTGCAGTCTATTGGTGTGTGGTTTTTTCTTTCTTTCCAGAGTTGTGGTTTTTTTTCTTCCAAGGGAAAGGACATTTGACCTTCTGGGAACTCTCACATGCTATAACATCAAGGATTTTTTTTTTTGTAGAAAAAAGCCCAGCAGGAGCTAATTTGTATATTAGAATGTGCAAGGGGCCCATAGGATAGAATGGAGAGATTGGGCACCGCTGCGGCACGATGCCAGAGAAGGGGTTTTAAACTTTAAATCCCTTATCTGGGATTATGTTGCAGTGGTATTAGGAAGGCCGAATTCTCAGATAGTATACGAGTGACTGAAACAAAGAAAACAAACTTTTAAAATATATAAGGCTGTGATTTGTCCTCTGGAAGGAACGGCATCTTCCTGAGACAGGTTAGCCCCAAAAGAGACCAGTAAATCTCTTGTGAAAGTGTTTCTGGAGACTTATATGTCTTTCTCACTATGTGTCTATCCTCTCCTCCACTGTCTTAATCCTTGGCCTTGTGCCTAAAATTCTGCTAGCAAGCAGTTTGGCAAAGGGACCTCTGTGCTTTTCCAGAAACCCAGCTAAAATGCAGAGGATCTATTGTGAAAGTGTGTAAACCCTAAGGGGAGAACAGATCTGTCCTTTGTGTGTGTGTGTGTGTGTGTATTTTTATCGTGCTCTACTTCCAAAGAGAACATAAAAAGTAACCTGCTGGTTCAGACCAGTGGTCCATCTAGGGTTTTCCAGCTTTCAGGTGGGAGTGGGGGATCCTCTGATTTTGTGGCCTCTTGCCCACCGCCAGCCAGTTGGTTGGTGGGGGGAAGTCCCGCCCCCAGCAGCCACGGTCCAGTGTGGTGTTCCCGATGTGATGAGGTCATGAGGAAGTGACATCATCATGCTGGGAGTGGTTGGGGGGTAAAACCATAGAACTTTGCCCAAAATACCAGAGCATGACATCATCATGTTGGGGATGTTTCTCGCAGCAATGCTGCCCCGCCCCAAACTCCAGGTAACCTCCCTCCCCCCCCCATTCCCCAGCGAGTGACTCTGACCTGGCGACCCTTCTCTAGCCCAGCATCCTGTTCCCCAGAGTGGCCAACCACTTGCTTTGGAGGGCAAACAGCCAAGGCCAAAAAGAGCCCTGCCTTTAAGAAACCACGTTAATGTTTTCAGATGGGAATAAAGACAGAATTTTAACCACCTCCCCTGGAGAATATGGCTGCTTTGCAGGGTGGACTCTTTTAACATGTATCCTCTAGTTCAGGGGTGGCCAAACTGTGGTTCTGGAGGCGCATGTGGTTCTTTCACGCATATTGTGTGGCTCTCGAAGATGCCACCACCCCATTGGATGGCTTGGATAAGGCACTTTTCTTTTCAAATAACCTCTCCAAGCCAAGCCAGCTGGCAGCTTGGGAAAGGCGTTAATGTTGCTTTCTTTCCACCTCTCCCTCCCCAATCTATTTGCCTTCCTGCTCTCAGACATCTGAGGTTCATGTCTTACGGCTCTCAAACATCTGATATTTATTCTATGTGGCTCTTACGTTAAGCAAGTTTGGCCACACCTGCTCTAGTTACAATCTGGAAAAAGTGCAGAAAAGGGCAACTAGAATGATTAAAGGGTTGGAACACTTTCCCTATGAAGAAAGGTTAAAGCACTTGGGGCTCTTTAACTTGGAGAAATGTTGACTGAGGGATGACATGATAGAGGTTTACAAGATTATGCATGGAACAGAGAAGAGAGAGAAAGAAGTACTTTTCTCCCTTTCTCGGAATACAATAACTTGTGGGCACTCAATGAAATTGCTGAGAAATTTGATAGAATGGGTTCGAACAGATAAAAGGAAGTACTTCTTCACCTAAAGGGTGATTAACACATGGAATTCACTGCCGCAGAAGGTGGTGGCAGCTACAGACATAGACAGGTTCAAGAGGGGAACATATACATATGGGGCAGAAGTCCATCAATGGCTATTAGTCAGAGGGTATTGATGGAACTCTCTGTCTGGGGCAGTGATGCTCTTTATTCTGGGTGCTTGGGGGGGGCAACTGTGGGAGGGCTTCTAGTGTCCTGGCCCCGCTGGTGGACCTCCTGATGGCACCTGGTTTTCTTGTGGGACAGAATGTTGGCCTGGATGGGTCATTGGCCTGATCCGACATGGTTTCTCTTCTGTTCTTAACTGGGCACCATTTGCATGGACCCTGGGCCCAACTTGTGTCCCTTGTCATGTGTGAATTTCTGAGTCAGGAGTGCTTTTTCTGAAGCGCTTCTTGGAAGTTTGCCCTGCCTGGGGGGAGTGAGCTTTCACCAATCTTTTTTTTTTTTTTTTTTTTGTGCTTAAAAAATTGACAAAAAATGGAGCCTTTTTCTCTGGGTGAAAACAGAGAAATGCTTTCGAAGTGGCTTCAGCCAAGCCCCTTAACACAACACAAAAGCTCGATGAGTGTGTCTCCTTAGTAGGGTGGTTTAAATCCTCTCTGTGTTGTTTGTTTTTCCCAAATGGCACGGAGGACCGCTATGGCGTGACAAAAGAGCCCTTTGTGTCCAAGGTGAAGCATCCCGGGTGTAGACATGGGCATGCCCTACTGTTTGTTTCTGTGGCTGCTTTAAAACAAGTGTGAGAGTGTAGGGGGATGCCTTCAGTCTTGGCTGCATTCAGTTGTGTTGGCCCTAACTCTAATTTCAGTTGGGACAACTCGCCATTGTGCTGGTGATTGCAGCTATGTTGATTACAGGTTACATTTTGTTCTTTGAATCTCCCCCCTCTTCCATTTTCAGCTTTTACCTTTGCAGCCAAAATGCTTCTATTAAATGATACGTTCAGGTGGTGGGAAAGTCGTTCATCCCTTCCCCCTCAAGGAGAAAACTGCCGATTTTAGGCTAACCTTTAAGAATCTCGCTCTCCTCGGCAGAGACAGCATCAAACCTGGGGTGTTAAAAGACAAATTTACGACCAAAACACAGGCAGGCTCCTCATTGTGTTTTCTAGCATTGCTTTAGAAATGGAGGCGAGAGCTCTGGGCATAAATGCCATAATAGCAGCACACATGGATAATGTTGTTGCGTGGTATCTCAAGACTGTTTCAACAGCCGCTTGCTGAAGGAATCAATATCAGAGGATACCAGCAAGGCCTGGCAGTGATTTACTGACTTGTGACCTTAGCTCAACCAAATCTAGTCTATGTGCATAACTGAAAATATAAATTTAATATAACTGATTGGTGGAGAGTACCAGGGGTGGAATTCTAGCAGGAACTCCTTTGCATAGTAGGCCACACACCTCTGATGTAGCCAGTCCTCCAAGAACTTACAAAAAAGAGCCTTGTAAGGTCTTGGAGGATTGGCTACATCAGGGCTGTGTGGCCTACTATGCAAAGGAGCTCCTGCTAGAATTCCACTCCTGGAAGCACCATCAATTTGTAGCCAACTTATGATGACTCCAGAGGGTTTTCCAGGCGCTAGATGTTTAGAGGTGGCTTTGCTGTTGCCTGCCTCTGCATAGTGAGCCAGGACTTCCTTGGTGGTCTCCCATCCAGGCCTTGAATTCAGCAGGAGCTCACAGGAGTGCAGCTCCTGAATCTTTCTGAGGGTTCCCCCTCCTCCTCCCTCCCTACCTTGTCCATTGAATAGAAGGTGCAGCTGCATAATAATTCCTGAATTAGGAGAGCGGCCAGCCAGCCAGCCACTAGAAGCATTGCCACACACCCCCAGCAGCCTTCATTAACCCCTGGAGAAGCCCACGTCACCCTTTCTACACTTCTGATGTGGTGGGTGACGGGTGGGCGGCTTGCTGGCCTTTTCACTGGGGGGGGGTGGCCAAGGAGAGTCCCAGGTGAGTGAGTCCTGCTTGGACTGGCTGGATCTCTAGCCAGCCCAAGCAGGCCTCGCTCACCCAGGGCTCTTTTTTTTGCGTTGGGTTGCTTTTGGCTGGGTGGTGGTGGGATATGCTAATGAGTTATGCCAATGAGCTAATGAGCTCCACCACCTATTTTTCTACAAAATGACCCCTACCCCCATCCAAATACTAACCAGGGCTGACCCTACATAGCTTTGGAGATCTGGTGAGATCAGGCTTGCCGTTACTGATTAATGACATGTTAATAATCTGTAAAGTGTTCACAGCCCAAACTCTGGTTCTTGCAGATCCTATATTAGGAAGCGTTTAGGGTTTGATCTGGTGGGGGGATCCCAGGTCCTCCCTGGGATCTTCTCCAGTTTGATGACATCACCTCAAAGTGATGTCATTATGTCCTTGATGTTGTATGATTTTGGGCAAAATTCTATGGTTTTGAGCCTAAATTTACCATAGAGTTTTGCCCAAAACCTAGAGCATCACCAAGTGAAGCTGGCAGGATGATGACATCACTTCCAGGTGACATCATTGTGCTGCGTTTCAGGGCATTTGCAAGTGGAGAGGAGCCCACAAAATGGGGGGGGGGAGCCCCTGCCTGGACCGGGGGGATATGTAGCCATGAAAGTGAGAATCATGGAGGAGCAACGGGAAGAAAAGACACAGCCCCCATGACAAGTAGTCCTATAACTAATAGTTAAAGATTCAGCCACACTACAAACATATGAAACACAGAACCAGTTTGGTGTAGTGGTTAAGTGTGCGGACTCTTATCTGGGAGAACCAGGTTTGATTCCCCACTCCTCCACTTGCACCTGCTGGAATGGCCTTGGGTCCTTGAAAGGGCAGGAGCTGTAAGAGCTCTCTCAGCCCCACCTACCTCATGGGGTATCTGCTGTGGGGGGGGGAGGTAAAGGAGATTGTAACTGCTCTGAGATTCAGAGTACAGGGTGGGATATAAATCCAGTATCACCACCACCACCGCCACCACCATCATCATCGATGTTCATTCCTATAGAAACATTCAGATAAATTTACGACAATAATCCATGGAACAACCATGGGGTGGAACAGGTAATGTGTCAGAAAGCCCTTAAGAACAGCTCAGGAATGAATCCAAAGGTGCTTCTCTCCAGGGGTCATTTTGTAGAAAATGAGGTGCTGGAGCTCGTTTGCACAACTCATTTGCATATGCCACACCCCCCTGACATCACTGGAAGGGGTATTAAATTATGTACGCTCAGCGTCTACCTTAAAATGCTTCTTGAATTAGAATTGTCATAATCAAACAAGACTCCCATTATACTTTTTAAATTACTTTCTCCTTTTTGAACAATGGAGGCCAGAAGCAAGTAATTGGGGCACCGTTAGAGGTCCCAGAGCTCCGTTCCTTTGAGCTCCTGCCCAAAAGGAGGCCTGCTTCTCTCTATCCATGGAAAGACATGTCCTGTTCCAAACACTGAAGAAGGGGACTCCACTCCACACAAAATTCACACTTCAGGCATACAGCCATGTGGCTTAATGGGTAATAACTGTGATCCATGCAATGGTCACCTCGAGATTGACTGCTGTAATGCCCTCTACATAAGGCTGCCCCTGTCTTGAACCCAGAAACTGCAGCTAGTGCAGAATGCGGTGGCTAGGTTGCTATTGGGGCTCTCTAAGTGGGAGCACATACAGTTGCTGTGGGAACTGCACTGGGTGCCAATAGTATACCGGATTTGCTACAAGGTGTTGGGTATCACCTTTAAAGCCCTATATGGCCAAGGACCTGCTTACCTTAGGGACCGTCTCTCCCCACACGTTCCCCAGAGAGTATTTAATTCTGGGACAAAACATCTATTAGTGATCCCCGGGCCGAGGGAGGGAAGATTAAAGTCAACTCAAGACAGAGCCTTCTCGATCGCTGCCCCCTTCTGATGGAATCAGTTAGGGCCTTGTGGGACCCTGCCCAGTTCTGCAAATCCTGTAAAACGACACTCTTCCAGCAGGCCTTTAACCTGGAATGACTGATATGGGACTAGGGAAGGTTACTTTATATTCTGAACGCTATCTGAAATGTAATAATGTAATAGTGTCAACTGATATTAGCACCAAAATGTTTTGACTGTTTCAATGGTTTTAATAATGTAATGTGAACTGTTTTTACGTGTTGTGAGCCGCCCTGAGGGAGGGCAGGATATAAATCCAATAAACATAAGCATAAACATATTTCTGGAATATCTAGGACCCCGTTTTCACAGAAGTCTTTACAAAAGCCATATAATAAAACAATATTTAAATAAAACAATATTTAACTATCTGCCAGAAGGTCAAAGTCCTTTTTTATCCAGAAAACACCAAAAGCGTACTTATAAATTGTGCATTGACATTTTATATGCTCTTGTTACACAAAGATATGAATGGCAGATGGGCTTGGTGGTGTTGTGGCTGATATATGTCCTGACGTGGACAGTCTAAGCCAGATCTTATATCTCAGAAGCGAAGCAGGATCACCCCTGGTTAGGGTTGCCTCCGACAGGGGACTTGTTCCGTGCATGCTTTGAGTGCGTGGCATGATGACATCACCTGTGAGTGATATCATCGTGCTGGCGACGTTGCACGCCGGCTGTTTTAGGGGTTTCTGGGAAAACGCTATGGTTTTGAGAGGGGAAAACCCTATGATACCTATTGTATTCTATTGTACCATAGAGTTTTCCCTCCCAAATTGCTAGAGCATCCGGAAAACCATAGAGTTTTCCCAGAAATGTCTAGAGCGGCCATCACACGCTGTCGCAATGATGTCACTGGTCAGTATTTGGATGGGAGACCACCAAGGAATACCAGCTTCACTCTGCAGAACAAACTGCCTCTGAACATCACTTGTCTTGAAAACCCGATGGGGTCTCATTAAGTCATCTGTGACTTGAGAGAAAGAAAAAAAACCCCACCTACCTTCCGTGGCCCCAGAAGGAGAAGGTAGGACCAGAACCAACGGGTTGAAATTAAATCAAAAGACTGTCTGGCTCAACATTAGGAAGAACTTTCTGACCGTTAGAGCGATTCCTCAGTGGAACAGGCTTCCTCCTTGGGAGGTGGTGGGCTCTCCTCCGTTGGAGGTTTTGAAACAGAGCCTAGTTGGCCATTTGACAGCAATGCAGATCCTGTGAATTTAGGGGAGGCCAATATTCGTGAGTTTCCTGCATTCTGCAGGGGGTTGGACTAGATGACCCTGGAGGTCCCTCCCAGTTCTATGATTCTATGATATGTATTTATGGAAAATTCCCTGTCTACCATTTCAGCCTGCATTTCAGCCTACCCAATAAGAGTCTGTTACAAAAGAGTCCGTTCAGGATGATGCCTTTTCTGTATTCTCAGGCAGTTCATTCTACGGTTTCTAGCTTGTGATAGAACATAGCTTATCTCCATGCTGTTTCCTCCCACAGAGATCCAAGGAGGGTTATAAAACAGCTAAAGGTTAGATCTAGATTTAGACTTTTCACAGGCATAAGAATTTTGGTCTGAACTGGATGGCCCTTGCTAGCTTGACCTTGTCTGTCCTCAGAAGTGAAGGAAGGTCAGGCCTCCCTTGTTTGGAGTTGGTATTTGGATGGGAGACCACCCAAAAAGTCCAGGGTTGCTATGCAAAGGCAGGCAATGGCAGACCACCTCTGCTCGTCTCTTGCCCCCTACGGTTGCCATAAGTTGATTGCAGCTTGATGGCACTTTCCATCATGACTTCCAAATTTTTCCACCTCTGGAGCCCAATTTTCCTCCCTATCAGGGCTTTTTTTTGTAGGTGGAACTCCTTTGCATATTAGGCCACACACCCCAATGTAGCCAGTCCTCCAAGCGCCTTACAGTAGGTCTTGTAAGAAGACCCCTGTAAGCTCTTGGAGGATTGGCCACCCCAGGGGTGTGTGGCCTAATATGCAAAGGAGTTCCACCTACAAAAAAGTCCTGCTCCCTTCCCATGGCAGTCCAAAATGCCCCCTGAAATCATGTGCCTGGGAAAGAAGGGACCCCCGAGGAACAGGGTTTTAAGAGGCATTTTGAGCTGCCACAAGAAAGGGGAAATATGAGAATGTCATTTCACAAGCAAAAGTGGGAACAATCATCTAGTCTTGATCCAGCCTAAGACCCGAGCCTATCTTGCTCTACAGGACAGCAAGAATCTTGCATAAATAATGGGCTACCTAAAGCAGTATGTGGTCCTTTATGTATGGCAAACAAGAGCGACAGTCCAATTGACTTGCCAGGCAAATCAGCCGGCGGCCATTTATCTATTTATCAAAATATTTCTATCCCATCTTTTCCTCTTGGTGTAAGATGGCTTGCAATCATAGTTCAAGTGTCCCCAGCTCAAAACCAAAGAAGAAGAATTAGAAGAATTAGAAAAAGAAGAAGATGATGATGATATTGGATTTATATTCCACCCTGTACTCTGAATCTCAGAGTCTCAGAGCGGACACAATTTCCTTTACCTTCCCCCCCCCACAACAGACACCCTGTGAGGTGGGTGGGGCTGAGAGAGCTCTTGCAGCAGCTGCCCTTTCAAGGACAACTCCTATGAAAGCGATGGCTGACCCAAGGCCAGCAGCTGCAAGTGGAGGAGTGGGGAATCAAACCCGGTTCTCCCAGATAAGAGTCCGTGCACTTAACCACTACACCAAACTGGCTCCCCAAAATCCTTCCCTCTCCAAAGATGCCTCAAAAGTGAACTCTCCAAAATTTCTCCTGCAAAGTAGATGCTATGGCATCGTCCTCCAGTGAGATCCCTCCTTTCCCCAAATCCTACCCTCCCTAGACTCCATGTAAGCTGCCTTGAGTTCCACAAGCTAACCTCTCTTCACTCTGCTCCCTCCACCCCTTCTGTTATGTGCCCCTCCCTCAGAAAACATAGACCTCTTGAACTGAAGTTGGGTGCTCGGAAGGCCGGCTGCAGGAAGACTCCCCCCCCCCCCCCGCTGCCCTTTCCTCTGCACCCTGTGTGAGGGAAGGGGAGAGAAAAAAGCAAAAAAGACCAGCACCAATGCTACGACTTGTTCAGAGTGGCAGCGAGCAAAGGGGACAGACTGGGGGCCCTCCAATGGAATGGCCAATCCTCCAAGAGTTTACAAGGCTCCTTTTTTGTAAGCCCTTAGAGGATTGGCTACATCATGGAGCTCCTGCTAGAATTCCACCCCTGGTAGAAGGAACTCCCTTGCGTATTAGGCCACACACCCCTGATGTAGCCAATCCTCCAAGAGTTTACAAGGCTCTTTTTTGTAAGCCCTTGGAGGATTGGCTACATCAGGGGGCGTGGGGCCTAATATGCAAAGGAGCTCCTGCTGGAATTCCACCCCCACATTCCCCTGCCCTTTCGGGGTTGCCTTTTCCAACTGCAATCCTAACAACACTTCTTTGGAATAAAGTTGCCATTCAAACGAGTGGGTATTACTTTCAAAAGCATTTATAACCAGGGAGAGAGAAGGCTGCAAATGATTTTGCTTATCGGAAAAAAAAAGTTAACAAGGATGTCTCGTGTTATAGTTACAGTCAACAGCTGCCTACAACTTAATCATTTATTCTCAGGTTTCTCCTCTTTCAATATGTTTATTATCAAGTGCCCACAGTAAAGTGAGAACATAGTCTCAAAACGGCACTACATAATCCCTTGAAAATTGCCTCTGAGCGCATGTGTATTAATAGACAAATAACATTTTATTTCCTGGAAAAGCAGATACAAAGGTTATGCGATACCTCTTTTGGGGTGGGGGTGTCCTTGCACTAGCAAAAAACAAAACAAAAATCCAGTCATGTGACAGTTGCCTAGGCAACTGGATATATTTTACTCCAGAGCAATGGTAATAGAGGAAATCTCCTTGCCCACGAGAGCTCTTGAAGTATCTGGGACTAGGACCGGGCCATAAATTAAATTAGAGCCCTTCTTTCCTTAACACTTGAAAGAGCCCTGTGGCGCAGAGTGTTAAAGGTGCAGTACTGCAGTCCTAAGCTCTGCTCACGACCTGAGTTTGATCCCTGGTGGAAGCTGGGTTTTCAGGCAGCCGGATTGAGGTTGACTCAGCCTTCCATCCTTCCGAGGTCAGTAAAATGAGTACCCAGCTTGTTGGGGTGAAAGCGTAGATGACTGGGGAAGGCAATGGCAAACCACCCCGTCAAAAGTCTGTCATGAAAATGTTGTGAAAGCAACGTTACCCCAGAGTCGGAAATGACTGGTGCTTGCACAGGGGACCTTTCCTTTCCTTTCCTTTCCTCAACACCTGATTCGATTCTAGTTTCCCATTGGCTCCACTGCCTGGAAGAGCCAGGTCAGGTCTTCTGATATCTATTTGCATACTTTGGGATCAGTGCCGGATTAAACCCTATGAAGGCCCCCAGGCAGACAAAATCTTGGGGGGGGGGCTTGAAAATTATCTCAGAGTTGGAGCTTCTGTCCCTCCGCCTATGGCCCCCAAAGAAGAAGACTGCAGGTTTATACCCCACCCTTCTCTCTGAATCAGAGACTCAGAGAGGCTTACAATCTCTTGTATCTTCTCCCCCCACAACAGACACCCTGTGAGGTGGGTGGGGCTGAGAGTGCTCTCACAGCAGCTGCCCTTTCAGGAACAACTCCTGTGACAGCTATGGCTAACCCGAGGCCATCCCAGCAGCTGCGAGTGGAGGAGTGGGGAATCAAACCCGGTTCTCCCAGATAAGAGTCCGCGCACTTAAGCACTACACCAAACTGGCAACCTGCAGGCACCTTCTAAAAAGCCCCCTTAATGAAGCTGTGGGGGAGAGGTAGAGAGAGGCAAATTTGGCAATGATGGCAGCAGCAGCCGCACCAGGCAAATGGGGCAAACAGTGGCTCGGTTGCCAGCGGTGCATGCAGGCTGGTAGGGCTGCAAGCAGGGGGAAATATGTGGGGGGGAGCTGGCCCGAGGTCCCGACAGGTGTGGGGGCCCATAGGCCAGTGCGTAGTGCGCCTAATTGTTAATCCAGCCCTGTTTGGAATCCTGTCTCTGCAGGTGTACTGAGATGGAACTGGTGGGCAGTTGGTTTAGGACAGGTGAAGGAAAATATGACTTTACCCAGAGAACTATTAAAATGTGGAATTCGCTGCCGGAGATGTCGTGATGGCCACAGGAACAAACAGCTTGAAAAGGGGATTAGAGAGATGCGTGGAGGAGAGGTCTGTCCCTGGTGCTAGCCCTGGTGACTGAGGGGAACCTCCTCATTCAGAGGCACTGAACCTCTGAATCCCACAGTCAGGAGGCAGCATCAGGGAAGGGCTCAGCTTCTGTTGTTGGCCTCCTGGAGGAACTGGCTGGCCACTGTGTGAGATGGAATGACGAGCAAGAGGGATGATCGGTCTGATCCAGCAGGGCTCTCCGTCTGTTCTGCTCCATGAGATTTTCTTCCATGTAATTCTGCGCAAGGTCGGTGGCACAATTTGTGATAATTACTGTGTTCTTGACTGGTTGTGTATTTCCCTTTTTCTGTTAGGAGAGAAGAAGCAGAAGAAGAAGAAGCAGCGGAAGAAGAAGGCAACATTGGATTTGTATCCCATCCTCCACTCTTTATTTCAGAGTCTCAAGAGCGGCTCACAATCTCTTTTCCCTTCCTCCCTCACAACAAACACCCCGTGAGGCAGGTGGGGCTGAGAGGGCTCTCACGGAAGCTGCCCTTTCGAGGACAACTCTATGAGAGCTATGGCTGACCCAAGTGGAGAAGAGTCCCAGATAAGAGTCTGAACCACTACACTTAACCACTACACCAAACTGGCTCTTTAGCCATTTTCTCTGGAGGAACTGATTTCTCTGGCTTGGAGGTTTGGGAGATCTCTAGGCCATGGCTGGAGGTTGGCAACCCCATTATACCCAACTCTCTCTCTCTCTCTCACACACACACACATACACACAGCAAGCACACATTGGGACGGTCGAACATAGCATATGCTCCTATTATTTAGGGTCAGAGCACCAAAACTGAAGAGCTGAAAAAGGGCTTGTGCCATTCATACATCCCATTTTTAGTGCCACTCAAGAAAACAACACACCGTCTACTCTTTCCGTGCCTTTTAAGAAAAGATGGATATCAGAACAAAACCCAGAAGCACACTCTAGTCCCGCATCTAAATGACTGCTTGTGTCTGTTTTTGAATGAAACCTTGAACCGCTTCAACCTTAACAGCAAGATACCATTTTTAAAAACACTGTGCTCTTTTTGGTCTCATGTTATAAAGTGGCATAAGTAAATCCAGCAGAAACGATTACCAGTCAATAACAGTGACTAAAATGACTGAAGAGACAGGTGTGTTGGGGGGGGGAGCTTACCTTTCCCTCCAAACAAAATGGCAAAATAATGTTCTCTCTATGTTTTCTGTAATGTTCTGTTGCTGAAATCGGAGCATTTTTGCAGGGCTGGCCCTCAGAGCCCCAGTTTCCAAGGCTACAAATTATAGTCATCTCTCCCCCCCCCCACACACACACACAACCATAGAAACAGGACTACAACCCAAATTGCCTATAATTTTCTTATTCCCGTAATTCACCATCGATGCTCCTGAGGCTGTGACAGATGAATAAAAGGAAACATGGTTTATATACCATTCCAAGAAGAAGAAGAAGATGCTGACTCACCGCCCTCCCCAAATGAAAATGGCTCACCACCAGGGTCATTTTGTAGAAAAATAGGTGGTGGAGCTCATCCAGGGATTGTTATGCAGCTGCACCTACTATTCAATGGACAAGGTGGGAAGGAGAAGAAGACTGCAGATTTATATCCCGCCCTTCTCTCTGAATCAAAGACTCAGAGTGACTTGCGATCTCCTATATCTTCTTCCCTCACAACAGACAGGTGGGTGTGAGGTGGGTGGGGCTGAGAGGGCTCTCACAGCAGCTGCCCTTTCAAGGACAACTCCTGCAATAGCTCTGGCTGACCCAAGGCCATTCCAGCAGCTGCAAGTGGAGGAGTGGGGAATCAAACCCGGTCCTTCCAGATAAGAGTCCACACACTTAACCACTACACCAAACTGGAGGTGGAACTGTCAGAAAGGTTCAGGAGATACGCTCCTGTGAGCTCCCGCTGAACCTGAGGCCTGCTCACCACCATCTGAGGTGGGGAACCAAGCTACATCTTTGACCTTCAGCAGTACGGTCCAGCCTTCAGCAGGGCAAATTACCTGAATTCAACCATTAAGTCAGTGCTCATTTCAATGCTGTGGACAGTATCAAATTCATCGCTCCTCCCTTCAAAATAGCTTGTCATACAGACTCATGGTCAAGCAGTGAATATCTAGAGACGTACAATCAGAACTGGATGGTAATGGAGAAGTACAGCCAGAAAGACATACAACTAATAGGAGAGGACGTGCTCAGCAAGGCAACTATCTCCACTGTTGGTGGAGCTGTCCTCGTATACAACCATTCTGCGAAGCAATATCAGAGCATATTAAAGTAATTATGAGGATTATACTTCCCTTTCATCCTGAAATTTTCCTTCTGAACTTCCTCCGGGATTAGACCAGAGTTAAAAGAAATAATTAGTATCCTTTTGGCCATGGCTAGATTACAGATAGCAGCTGAATGGAAATCCCCAAATCTCCCTTTGATAAAAAATAAAAATAAAAATTGGGAGGTTCATCTATGAGACTCTTAATAAATTCAGGGCTTTTTTTGTATCAGGAACTCCTTTGCCAATTAGACTACACCCCCCTGATGTAGCCAATCCTCCAAGAGCTTACAGGGCTCTTCTTACAGGGCCTACAGTAAGATCTTGGAGGTTGGCTACATCGACGGGGGTGGTGGTGGTGGTGGTGTAGCCTAATATGTAAAGAAGTTCCTGCTACAAAAAAACCCCACCCCTGGGTAAATTAATGGACCACAGAACTATTCTACACTATGAATCCTACGGCCACAAATGTGGGGCCGTTTGGTCCCTCATTGTAGAATATATCTCGGAGGAGAAAATTTTACTAATTAATAATCAAGATTCCTCTTATTTGTTCTACTGAATAGAATAAGGTAAAGGTAGTCCCCTGTGCAAGCACTAGTCGTTTCTGACTTTGGGGTGACGTTGCTTTTCACAATGTTCTCATGGCAGACTTTTTAAGGGGTAGTTTGCCATGGCCTTCCCCAGTCATCTACATTTTCCTCCCAGCAAGCTGGATACTCATTTTACCAACTTCTGAAGGAAGGAAGGCTAAGTCAACCTCTAGCCAGCTACCTGAACCCCGCTTTCACCGGGATTGAACTCAGGTTGTGAGCGGAATTTAGGGCTGCAGTACTGCAGCTTTACCACTCTGTGCCATGGGGCTCTTGGTATTAATGTCTGCTGAAGATTAAGGTTTAATGCATATTTATTGGAAAGATTTTTACTTTGTTTATGTTGTGTTCTGATGTATTTTGTTTTGATGTATGTTATGAGTTGTCCTGGCCCCAAAAGGTCTCATTTATGTCAGATCTGGCCCTCATAACAAATTAGTTCGACCCCCCTGGACCTACACCACACTGAGGCCCTTCCTTTCTCCAATTCTGTCCTTCCTAGGTTCCACCCCCAAATATCCGGGATTTTTCTAACCCAGATTTGGTAACCCCTCAAAAGCACCTCTATTATAGGTCTTCACCTCTGAACACACAGGGGGTGGATCTTATGGCTTCTTTTGTAAGAAGTAGCTTCTTCCCGCAGTACAAGATGGCTTCCCTTATGCCAGAGGTAAGTAGAAGAGCCTTTTGCCTATGGGAAAGCACTTCACAGCTGGCAGAGGTATTACTGTTAGTCAGGGCTTTTCTTGTAGAAGGAACTCCTTTGCACCCTCCTGATGTAGGCAATCCTCCTGGTTTCTCCACTGGAATGGCCTTGGGTCAGCCATAGCTCTCACAAGGGTTGTCCTTGAAATGGCAGCTTCTGAAGGAGTTCTCTCAGCCCCACCTACGACACAGGGTGTCTGTTGTGGGGAAAGAAAGGAAAGGAGATTGTGAGCCACTCTGAGACTCTGAGATTCAGAGTGGAGGGCGGGATATAAATCCAGTATCATCTTCTGGCAAAAAAAACCCCAGGATTTATTTTTTTATTTTATCATATTTATATCCCCCTCTCCCCTGACGGGCTCAGGATCCCTGGCCAAACTGGCCTGGATAAAAAATGCTACCTGTCTCCAAAGTGGCAATCAGCATTTCCCTGGGCATGTAAGAAAGGGCTACAGCAACTAAGCATTGATGCAACCAGTGTTCCCTCTACGGTTAGTTAGTGTGAGCGAGCTCACAGGGTTTTTTAGCCTCCGACTCACACATTTTAGCCTTAGCTCAGGAAAATGGCCCCAGAATAAACTAATTTATGCAGTAGCACACAACTTTAGGGGCAGTAGCTCACAAAGTAGAAATTTTGCTCACAAGATATATATGTGTGTGATATATATACTGGCCACTGTGTGACACAGAGTGTTGGACTGGAGGGGTCATTGGCCTGATCCAACATGGCTTCTCTTATGTTCTTAAGATTCCACGGCCTAGAGGGAGTATGCAACCCTCCCTGTCCACCTTCTCACAACCTGCCAAAGTTCACAGAATCAGCACTGTTGTCAGGTGGCCATCTGGCCTCTGTTTAGAAACCTCCAAAGAAGAAGAGCCCACCACCTCCTGAGGAAGCCTGTTCCACTGAGGAACTGCACTGTCAGGAAGCATTTCCCAATGTTTAGCTAGAAACTCTTGATTTAATTTCAACTCATTAGGGTCGGCAGATCAGTATGGTGGAGAAGCCCAAACTAGCACCAGCTTCTGCCATGTTCGAGATGACCATCATTGCTACTACAGGTGGAATTCTAGCAGGAGCTCCTTTGCATATTAGGCCACACACCCCTGATGTAGCCAATTCTCCAAGAACTTACAAAAAAGAAGTTTGTAAGCTCTTGGAGGATTGGCTCCATCACGGGTGTGTGGCCTAATATGCAAAGGAGCTCTTGCTAGAATGCCATCCCTGATTGCTACAATTTTGCACCCAAACACTACAAGGGAGATGATACCTCCATATTTTTACTCTTACGCTCTTGAGTGTTTTTTTTATCTTAGTACAAGCCTGGAGGGTTCCCCAAATTGTAGGAATGGCTACTTTCCTTGTGTGGATTTTGATCCACAAGGTGGCAGACCTTGGCTGTTAGATGTAGGGGTGCCAGTCCCCAAGTCCAAGTGAGGGATTCCGTGGTTTCCAGGGCTTCAGGGACCAGTTGGCCACTTAGGGAAACCCCATCCCTAAACAGGGATGTTACACTTTATGGTTCAAGGGTGAATTTACCATAGAGTTTCACCCAAAAATCAGAGCATCTTCCCTGGTGTTGCTGACATGATGAGGTCACTTCCGGATGACATCACTGTGTTGTGTGACATTGCACAATGTCCCCACCCACCAATGGAAGGTCCCCCAGATTCCCCTACCAGAGTGACAAAGGAACCCCGCGAACCCAGTTAGGTGCAAAGATGTTTCTTATAGGCACAAATGGAATTCTTGCAGGAGCTCCTTTGCATATTAGGCCATACCCCCCCTGATGTAGCCAATCCTCCAAGAGCTTACAAAAAAGACCCTTGCAAGCTCTTGGAGGATTGGCTACATCGGGGGGTAGGGGGTAGCCTAATATGCAAAGGAGTTTCTGCTAGAATTCCACCCCTGCTCATAGGAAGAATTATAGACTAGAATTTACCAGCACAGACAGAGGTGGAGAGACCAAATCTGGAGGTCATGGTGGGAAAGCATCCACCTCTTTTCTGCAGGATTTCCTAATCATATCTGGCCTGGCTGTAGGTGTGGTTCAAAAGTTCACCTTATATTTTCAGGTCTTCAGATGGCTATAAAAGGTGATTAAACGGGTTCGTGGAGGACAGATATTTCAGTGACTAGTAGCCATGGTGACTAAAGAAGAAGACTGTGGATTTATACCCCACCCTTCTCTCTGAATCAGAGTCTCAGAGCAGCGTACAATCTCCTTTATCTTCTTCCCTCACAACAGACACCCTGTGAGGTGGGTGGGACGGAGAGAACTCTCACTGCAGCTGCCCTTTCAAGGACAACCTCTATGAGAGCTATGGCTGACCCAAGGCCATTTCAGCAGCTGTGCAAGTGGAGGAGTTGGGAATCAAACCTGGTTCTCCCAGATAAGAGTCCGCGCACTTAACCCCTGCACCACACTGCCTCCACATTCAGAGGCAGTCAACCTCTGAATCCCAGTGCCAGGAAGCAACAGCGGGGGAAGGCTGCGGCCTCTCTGCCCTGTTGTTGGATCTTCAGAGTAACTACTGGATGCTGAATTAGATGGATCACTGGTAGGGTTGCCAGCACTGGGTTGGGAAATACCTGGAAGCTTGTTGAGGGGGGAGGGTAAGGCTTGAGGACAGAAGGCGAAAGAAGGGGATGGCAAAAGCTGAGATGGCTGGACAGCGTTACTGATGTAACTAACACGAATTTGAGCAGACTTCGGAGGCTAATGGAAGACAGGAGGGCCTGGCGTGACTTGGTCCATGGGGTCGCAAAGAGTCGGACTCGACTGTGCGACTGAACAACAACAACAAGGCTTGAGGAAAGGAGGGCTTGGGGAGGGGAGGAACTTCAGTAAAGTATAATGCCATAGAGTTAGGGTTGCCAAGCCCCAGGTAGGGAAAAGTAAATTGCAACAATGGGTGAGTCCTCTGAGTACACGTTCCCTGTAACAATTGAGTGAATAATTTGGGGATACAGTTTTGAGTTCATTGCAGGGTCTTTTAAATGCACCACATTAATGTAATAAATTTTATCAGACCATTGTTATCTGTATTTTTAAGGCGGTTCCTTCATGGAGAGTGGTTTGTCCAGCAATAAAATAGAAGGCTTTACTCAAGTTTTGAAAAAGATACTGGCTTACTCCTTCACTTCATACAGCTTAACAACAAGAAGAAATTAATCAGTAATACTGAAGAAGTGGAAACACGAAATGCGTCTGTTACGATTATTATTATTATTAATTATTTTTCATGCTGTATGTTCAGTTAACAACGAGCTCTGTGGAAAATTGTTTTTATTGTCTGTTATTGAAAATTATAAGTATGGTAGCCTTTATATCACAGTTCTATTTTTGTATTTTTTAAATGTATCCAAACTGTGATTCCAATTTTTTTTTAATCCCCAGGTGGGGGCAGGGGATCCCCCAGATTGGAAACCCTCCCACCGCTTCAGGGTCATCAGAAACCGAGGGGAGGGGGAAATGTCTGCTGGGCACTCCATTATTCCCTATGGAAATCGATTCCCATAGGGTATAATGGAGAATTGATCCGTGGGTATCTGGGGCTCTGGGAGGCTGTTTTTTGAGGCAGAGGCACCAAATAATCAGCCTAGCATCTGATGCCTCTCCTCAAAACACCCTCCAAGTATCAAAAGAACTAGACCAGGAGGTCCAATTCTATGAGTCCCCAAAGTAGGTGCCCCTATCCATTAATTCTAACGGAGGGAAGGCATTTAAAAGTGTGCAGCCCCTTGAAATGTGACGGCCAGAACTCCCTTTGGTGTTCAATCGGGCTTGTCACCACCTTGCTTCTGGCTCCACCCCAATGGCTCCTGGCTCCACCCCCAAAGTCCCCAGATATTTCTTGAATTGGACCTGGCAACCCTACACAGAGTCCACCTTCCAAAGTGGCCATTTCTCCAGGGGAACTGATGCCTGTCTCCTGGAGATCGGATATATTCGCAGGCAGGGTCGACTCACCCGCTAGGCAAACTAGGCGGTTGCCTAGGGCACCAGGAGGGGGCACCAAATTCAGCTCCCCCCAGTGCCCAAGACAACCACCTAGTTTGCCCCTCTCCCCCCTGCTGCTGCCACTGCCACTGCCACCAACCCCCTCCCTTCCTCTGTGCCCCCCCCCCTCAAGCTCACTGCAACAAGGCTGGGCCCTACCAGCTTCGAGGCAGCCACACGTTTTTTGAAGCCAGCACTGGAGCACGGTTCACTCCCTCTTACTTCCGGCTCCGGAAAGGAGAGGGGAGAAGCCTCCTCCTGTTCTGGATTCAAAAAATGTGGAGCTGCCTTGAAGCTGGTAGGGCCCAGCCTCGTTGTGGCGAGCTTCAGGGGGCATGCACAACAGAATGTGCTGTGGTAAAGGGAGGGCGGCAGGCGGCAGGCGGGCACCGGGCAGGGAGCCTTCTTAGGGCCCCATGCACCCTAGGGCCAGTGCTGTTCCCAGGAGATGGCCAGCTGCCACCTGGAGGCTTAGCAACTCTAACCCCTGGTCAGATCCAGGAGGACTCTTCTTATGTGCTTAATGTCTATGATATTTTTTTTCTTCAAAAAGCAACAGCAACTGAGCTCTTAAGCGTCTGCAGGCACTACAATGTACTGGTTTCAGACCCTGTTTTGGGGGATTCCTGGCGTGCTCACGCTGATGCCTGGCCTCTCCGATTGTGTTCTTGCAACAAAGCTGCCTTTTCTTTTTGGCAGCGGGATCTGTAATAATCTCCAAAAGTCCTCTTCCCTGCAGGACACAACCCACACAGTCTCCGGAATCCTTAGCTGGCCTCATTATTTCCCAAGGAGTGAACCTAAGCAGAAAGAACGGCGCTTTCAATTGTTCTCCTCCTGAGTTACTCGGAGTTTTTTTACGCTCTGTTTTGTCTAAGTCAGCTTATATTTACCACTCCAGGAACAAAAAGCTTCCTGTAATCCCTTAAGAAAGGAAAAGCTGTTAATTACCTATTCTCATTTTCAATTAACTGTGGTTCATCTAGGCCAAGGTCAAAATAATGTTTGTTTGGAGTTCCCATTAACCGCAGCTCTAACGCTGCATATGTCTCTCCAAGGTGGAAGACAGGGAAAATACTGCTCAAAATATGAAAAAAAGTAAAGTTTCTGGGGCTATTAAGTGCACCCAAGAAGCCACCTAAACTGTTAGAAGTGGCAACATCACCTTCAATATAATTTAAAACAGGGGTGAGAAACCTCTGTTGCAAGGGCTGTATACGGCCCTCGAGGTCACTTGGTGTGGCCCTCGGGGATTGCTGGACAGATACATAGATTGCCATGCGGCAGCCTCCCTGGGGCCTGGCTGGCCAGTGAGGATCGTGGGGCCTAGCCATCCCATGCAGTAGCCTTCCCAGGGCCAGGCAGGGATCACAGGGCCCAGATGTGCTGTGCGGCAGCATCCCTGGGGCCTGGCTGGCCAGTCAGAATTGTTGCAGGGCCTGGAAAAGTTACTGTCACAGTTCAGTTTGTACTTGAGAATCCTAGATGGTGTGGCCTAATATGCTAATATTAGGGGATGTGGTCTAATATGCTACTGAGCCCTGGACCTATGCATTTGCCTAGGGTGGTGGGCCAGGTGTGTGTGTTTGTATGTGTGTGTGTGTGTGTGTGAGAGAGAGAGAGAGAGAGAGAGAGATTAGGCTCTCCCCACATGACTTCAAATAGAAAAAAAGAATTATTTGTATTCTCCCTTTGCGGAGCACTGTTTTTTAAGTTGATAATTTTTTATGGCCTGCTAATGAACATATGAACATATGAAGCTGCCTTATACTGAATCAGACCCTCGGTCCATCAAAGTCAGTATTGTCTTCTCAGACGGGCAGCGGCTCTCCAGGGTCTCAAGCTGAGGTTTTTCACACCTATTTGCCTGGATCCTTTTTTGGAGATGCCAGGGATTGAACCTGGGACCTTCTGCTTCCCAAGCAGATGCTCTACCACTGAGCCACCGTCCCTCCCTAATGATGTTATAAATATCCATATGGCCCTTGGCAGAAACCCCACCCCTGATTTAAAAGATGTCTTAGAGTGCTTTAAATACATTGCCTCCATTTTTGTTTTGCTTTTTATTTTATCTTATTTTGCCATCAAGTGACAGCTCATTTATGTTGACCCCAAAGGGTTTTCAAGACAAGAGCCATTCAGAGTGTGACCACTGCCTCTGTATCATGAGCCTGGCATTCCTTGGTGGTCTCCCATCCAAATGCTAACCAGGGCAGATCTTGCTTAGCTCCCTAGCTCTGATGAGATTGGGTTGGCAAGCAACAGGGGTGCTATCACACTGGGAAATTGGTGCGATATTATCTTAGTTCCACTCCCTCCCCCTTGAATTTAGTCCATTTTTGGGCTATCAGACATAGGGCTGCCAAGTTCCTGGGCCGGGCAGGTTTTCCCCCACCCCTGAGGTTTCCAACCGGCTGGCCTGCATTGGGCCGGTGGGCGGGATCTTTCCCCGTCATTGCTGGTGCGATGACATCACTCGTAGTGATGTCATTGCACTGGCGATGTTGTGCGCCAGCTGCTCTGGGAAAACTCTGTGGTTTTCCTGGACCCTCTAGCAGTTTGGGAGAGAAAACTCTATGGTGCCTATTCACTATGAAAACAATAGGAAAAAAATGTCTCTCATGACCAATCGGAAGGGAACCCCAACATTTCCTGTTCAGGCATGAAGCATCAATTTGTTTTAGGGCAGGCGGTTACCAGAGTCTTTGTTGCATGTTTCTGCTTGTACAAGAGCTCTTGCACAGGTGGTGATTTTGCTCTGGAGCCAAACCATTAAGCACTGGACCTCTTGTGTGGGGTAGTGGTCAGGCTGATCCAGGTGAGCTAACTTGCCACATTCGGTGAGGATAAAACGGAGGAGAGGATAGCAATATAAAATGTTTTGGGTTACACCAGACAAAAGGTTAGAGTTCAAATGAAGCAAATAAATATTTCTCCATCTTCATTATCTGTCTGTTACATGATCTCTCTCTCTCTCTCACACACACACACACACACCCTTAGAGCCACATAATACAAGCAAACCAGGCCAAAAAAACCCCTTCCCCCATTAAAATACTTGGAAACTAAACTGAGGGTCACTCACAGGAAGAAGAAGAAGAAGAAGAAGAAGAAGAAGAAGAAGAAGAAGAAATTGGATTTATACCGCACCCTTCACTCTGAATCTCAGAGTCTCAGAGTGGCTTACAATCTCTGTTATCTTCCTCCCACACAACAAACACCCATTGAGGTTTGTGGGACTGAGAGAGCTCTCTGCGATAGCTGTGGCTGACCCAAGGCCATTCCAGCAGCTGCAAGTGGAGGAATGGGAAATCAAACTCAGTTGTCCCAGATAAGAGTCCATAAACTTAACCACTACACCACCTGGATGGGAGTCCAGCTGGGAAGACTAGGAAGATAATGGCAAATCACCATCTATTGCCTTGAAATCCTCTTAGTTTTGGGGTTGCCATGAGACCATTACAATTTGACAGCACACAGTTATAATTTTATAGCAAAAAACCCACCAAACCTTAACACCCCCCCCCCCCCCAAAAATTCTTATTAAAACTGAAGCAACTATACAAAAGCTAAGTTGGTCAAAGCCATTAGCGTTTCACTGGCAATAAATCTGGAAGGGGGTGTATGAGATATAGATAAGCGCATGCTGTTCATGAATGACCAAAGAAGGAATCTAGCTTTGTCTGCACATTGCCTTTGCAGTCTCCATAATGGGACTCATGGCTAGTGAACCTGGACACAAGGGAACAGACACCACTATTGCGACTGACCCAACCACTGCAACACAACGGCGTCCATGCAAAGGTCAGCCATAATGTGACCTGCACCATTAAAAATTAAAGTACAAACACTTGTACAGCTCATTATTCACATTACAGCGAGAGAAAGAGACATACAAACAGTACGCTGCCCGGGAGTATGGTACAGTGGGCATAAAGATAATTAACCTTTCCGCTAATTATAAAGAACGAAACTAATTAAAATGAGACTCCGCTGACATCCAATTAATAATTCTTAGCACTTATATAGCACTTTAGATTAGTCAAGGTACTCTACAGGAAGAAGAAGAAGAAGAAGAAGAAGAAGAAGAAGAAGAAGAAGAAGAAGAAGAAGAAGAAGAAGAAGAAGAAGAAGAAGAAGAAGAAGAAGAAGAAGTAATAGTAGTAGTGGTGCTGGTGCTGATGCTGGTGACTGGATTTCCTTACAATCTCCTTTTCCTTCCCCTCCCCACAACAAAAACCCTGTGAGGTAGTTCAGGGTGAGAGAGCTCTAAGAGGAACAGTTCCGAGAGAGTTATGGCCGACCCAAGAAGGAGGAGGAAGAGATTAGATTTATATCGCACCCCTCATTTGGAATCTGAGAGCAGTTCACAATCTCCTTTCCTTCCTCTCTCTGCAACAGACACCCTCCGAGGTAGGTGAGGCTGAGAGAGCTCTTTAGAGAACTGCTCTTGAGAGAACAGCTCTGAGAGAACTGGGACTGACCCAAGGTCACCTAGCTGGCTGCATGTGGAGGAGTGGAGAATTGAACTCTGTTCTCCCAGATTAGAGCCCACCACTCTTTACCATGACACCAAAATGGCAGGAGGTGGATGATGGTCTAGGCCACTCTGAGTCCCAGCAGTGGGATAGAAATGAACAAATGCACATGCATGCAAAATGTTTAAATCTCTGCCAAATACAGGCTTAAAAAAAAAAAATCCTACCCTTTGGTGTTTGTCAAAATAATCTTTGGTTCAGAGCTGCCAGTCTGTTTAGATCAGCAGAACTTTTCACATGCACAATTTAACAACAACAAAAACCTGGTGCAAACTTAGAATCATAGTTGGAAGGGACCCCCTGGACAATGCAGGAAACTCACGAATACCTCCCCCGCAATTCACAGGATCTTCATTGCTGTCAGATGGCCATCTAGCGTCTGTTTAAAAACCTCCAAGGAAGGAGAGCCCACCACCTCCCGAGGAAGCCTGTTCCACTGAGGAATTGCTCTAACGGTCAGGACGTTCTTCCTAATGTTGAGCCAGAAATTCTTTTAATTCAACCCATTAGTTCTGGGGCTTGTTCACACCTCCAAGCCAAACAGGCTGGGTGAGTGGTTCCCATCTGATTGGGTCACATGAACAGGGGTTTTTGTTTTTCTTTAGGTAGCAGGAACTCCTTTGCATATTAGACCACATATCACCCCCCTGATGTACCAATCCCCCAACAATTTACACGGCTCTTAATACAGGGCCTACTGTAAGCTTCAGGAAGATTGGCGACATCTAAGCTTCCCAATCCCCCGCCCCGGCAGGGGACCCCCCCCGATTTGGAGCCTCCTCCCCCGTTCACCAAAAATCCGGAAGCTGGGGAAAAATGGCGGCCCTTCCCTTCCCACCCAGCCCCGATCACAGCAGCTTCTCCTCGCCCCTTCCCTTCCCCTCCCACCCAGCCCCATCGCAGCAGCTTCTCCTTGCCCCTTCCCTTCCCATCCATCCCTGATCGCAGCAGCTTCTCCTTGCCCCTTCCCTTCCCATCCAGCCCTGATCGCAGCAGCTTCTCCTCATCCCTTCCCTTCCGCTCCCATCCAGTCCCGATAGCAGCAGCTTCTCCTCGCCCCTTCCCTTCCCTTCCCCTCCCACCCAGCCCCGATTACAGCAGCTTCTCCTCGCCCCTTCCCTTCCCCTTTCACCCAGCCCTGATCGTAGCAGCTTCTCCTCGCCCCTTCCCTTCCCTTCCCCTCCCACCCAGCCCCGATTGCAGCAGCTTCTCCTCGCCCCTTCCCTTCCCCTTTCACCCAGCCCTGATCGTAGCAGCTTCTCCTCGTCCCTTCCCTTCCCCTCCCACCCAGCCCCGATTGCAGCAGCTTCTCCTCGCCCCTTCCCTTCCCCTTTCACCCAGCCCTGATCGTAGCAGCTTCTCCTCGTCCCTTCCCTTCTGCTCCCATCCAGCTCCGATCGCAGCAGCTTCTCCTCGCCCCTTCCCTTCCCCTCCCACCCAGCCCCATCGCAGCAGCTTCTCCTTGCCCCTTCCCTTCCCCTTAGGCTTCCCAATCCCCAGGTCCCAGCTGGGGATTCCCGGTTTTACAGGCTTTCCCCAGCCAGTTGGCCGTCGGGGGAAGCTCCTTCCCCACAGCCACCATGTACCTCTAGATCTTGGGCAGGACCTGCAAACTGGTATAGTTTTAAAATGTGTGTGCACCTTTAAATTGGAACAGGAAGTTCTTCATGGGGAAGGGTTAGCAACAGCAGATCTCGTGAGAGTGCAGCCCCTCTGTTTGTTTTGCTTTCCTTTCGGACAAGTGAGGGTGTGTGTAAAAGAGCAGCGTAGCCCCTGTACTTTCCAGACCTCCTTGTGGAGGCACCAGAGACTTCTGCTTTGTTCTACTGCTTCAGACCAACACGGCTGCCCATTTGCACCAGAGACAGTTAAGCGGGTGTGAGTGAGAGAGAGAAAATGGGGGGAGGGGAGGGAACTCTATTGTTCCCTATGGAGACTTATTCTCATAGGAAATAATGGAGAATTGATCCGCGAGTATCTGGGGCTCTGGGGGGGACTGTTTTTTGTGGTTGAGGCACCAGATTTGCAGCATAGCATCCAGTACCTCTCCCCAAAATACCCCCCAAGTTTCAAAAAGGTTGGACCAGGCAGTCCAATTCTATGAGCCCCAAAAGAAGTGCCCCTAGCCTTCATTATTTCCTATGGAGGGAAGGGATTTAAAAGATGTGTGGTCCCTTTAAATGTGATGGCCAGAACTCCCTTGAAGTTCAATTATGGTTGTCACACCCTTGCTCCTGGCTCCGCCCAATGTCTCCTGGCTCCGCCCCCAAAGTCTCCTGGCTCCACCCCCAAAGTCCCCAGGTATTTCTTGAATTGGACTTGGCAACCCTAGCTACATCAAGGGTGTGTGGCCTAATATGGAAAGGAGTTCCTGCTGCAGAAAAAGCTCTGCATATGAACATGTTAAGTTTGATGTGAAATTTACAGCATCAAGCCACCTACTAATGGACATATGGACATATGAAGCTGCCTTATACTGAATCAGACCCTTGGTCCATCAAAGTCAGTATTGTCTTCTCAGACTGGCAGCGGCTCTCCAAGGTCTCATGCTGAGGTTTTTCACACCTATTTGCCTGGACCCTTTTTTGGAGATGCCGGGGATTGAACCTGGGACCTTCTGCTTCCCAAGCAGATGCTCTACCACTGAGCCACCGTCCCTCCCCTGCTCTCCAGGGTCTCAAGCTGAGGTTTTTCTCACCTATTTGCCTGGACCCTTTTTTGGAGATGCCGGGGATTGAACCTGGGACCTTCTGCTTACCAAGCAGATGCTCTGCCACTGAGCCACCGTCCCTCCCCGAATGTTGCGGCAAAAGGTAGACTTGAACCAGGGGCTCAGCTTACTCTGTTAGCTGCTATGCTAGCTCTCTCAACAAATGTGGCTCTGTTTCCTGGCTGAAAAGAAAACTGTCAGCGCGAGGAGCTATTAACATTGCAGCTCATTTAAGACTTCCAGTTCGTTAGTGATGTAGCTAACAAGTTTAGAAGTATTATGGATCTTCCTTGAATGTGCTTGAAGGGAAATAGAAAGGAGTCCTTTCAGTACAGTTTAGACATCTTCCAATCCCATAAAATCCTATTTAAGGGAAAGGGGGCTACAGATCTTGCAGATTGCAGATCTTGCAATTAGTCAACCCAGATCCAGTGGATTTCAGGGAGTTGGTTTACGCATGGAAAGGAGGCAGTGCTGAGCGCAGCTTGGCATCCAGCTCTGAACGTCAGGCATCCTGGAGAGGTACCCAAAGAATTATCTTTGCATAACATTAAGCAGAAATATTTTAGATCCTGTATTAGGTGCAAAACAACATGAGCAAATATGACACAGAAACAAACACATGAGGCTGCATTGTACTGAATCAGGCCCTTGGTCCAGCAAAGGTTAATACAACAGTCTACTCAGACTGGCAGCAGCTCTCCAGGATCTGGGGTGGAGGTCTTTCACATCACCTACTGCCAGATCCCCTAACTGGACATTTGCTTTGGCCGAACCAAATAAAACCACAAATAACAGCTGATGTGGCTGCATTCAGCCCCAAATAGAGAAGAAGAAGACTGCAGATTTATACCCCTCCGTTCTCTCTGAATTAGAGACTCAGAGCGGCTTACAATCTTCTATATCTTGTCCCCCCCCCCCACAACAGACAGCCTATGAGGTGGGTGGGGCTGAGAGAGCTCTCCCAGAAGCTGCCCTTTCAAGGACAACTCCTGTGAGAGCTATGGCTGACCCAAGGCCATTCCTGCAGGCGCAAGTGGAGGAACGGGGAATCAAACCCGGTTCTCCAAGATAAGAGTCCACACACTTAACCACTACACCAAACTGGCTCAGAGCTGAATTGAATTCTCTAATGTTATTCAGGGGCTGAATATGACTGGCCAGATACTGCTAAATACTGATTCAGTAGTATTCGGTTCCATTATACCCTATGGTCCATTGAAGTCATTGGCAAAATATGTCATAATGAATGGTGACTGAAGGAGAGGTGGGTTGAGGTAGAAGCCCCAAAACTGCAGAAACCCCATTGTTTTTGGCTGGAGGGGGGGGGATATGCTAATGAGTTATTCTAATGAGCTCCACCACCTATTTTTTCTACAAAACGACCCCTGATTGTTTGTGTAGATAACCTACCCATGAATTTTTGAATTTAATATATCGGGGAAGGAGGGAGAATAGAATTTGCTCTATGTATGTGGTGTTTACAAATGAGGTCCTTTGGTCATAGTATGACCAGTCTCTGTAGGGCTCTTTAACTTCCCAAAAAAACATGTACACAACAAAAAAAGTCAACTAATTTTTAGAAACAACCTTGACTGCCCAAATCATTCTGGGCAGAAGTCCAGAAGTGGCGATAAAGGCCAAAGCTGAACATCTCTGTCACTGAAATAATAAGCAATTAACACAGAAAACCTTTCCCCCTAATCCCAGTGAATTATGCAAGCAGAAAGACCCATCTGTACCACTTCTTGCGTTCCTGTTATTTACTCGGTTAGCATTGCAATTCAAAGTTTACCGTGCAACAAGAAACTGGCTCTTGTTCTGAGAAAACCCTGAAGAGAATGTGGAATACGGGGAAGAAAATCTCCTTGGAGTTGGTTAGTGGTGTACGGCACTGATTAGCAAACCTGTCCCGAAACAAAGCATGAAGGAAGTTGGCAGCAGTGACTTTGCACGTTATAAGAAGCATCCCGAATAGCAAACGTTCATCTGTTCTTTGCACAATCGCGTTTCACTGCCTCTTGTTTAGGGCTGCCAACCTGCAAGTTATGCGCTGTAATCCTTAAAAATATTCTACTAACCTGCAGGCGGGGCCTGGAGAGCTTCTGGAAATGGAACTGACCTTCAGACTACACAAACCAGTTCCCCTGGCAGTGGGGGATTTCTGCTCTCTGTCCTGGATTTCAACGTGCACATGCAAAGTGCATGCACCATGACGATGTCACCCAGAAGCGATGCCATTGCACCAGGCACGTTGCACAGAGGATGCTCTGTCATCTGTGGGAAAGACTCTGACCGATTCCTCACTCGCCTTATGCCTCTCTCACGCTCCTCTTCTCAGTGGGGCTTCCGTCCGATTTCACACTATCTGCCCCGGGACTGCAACTAGCTTCAGCTTTTTTGCGTGGCAAACAGAAACCTCTAAAAACAAGTTTCTGTTTGACACGTGAAAAAGCCTAAGCCAGTTGCAGCCCCGGGGCAGGTAGTGTGAAATTGGACGGAAGCCCCACTGAGAAGAGGAACGTGAGAGCGGCGTAAGGCAAGTGGGAAATTGGTCTCTATGATCATCATAGAGTTTTCCCCAAATGACAGAGCATCCCCTGCATGGCGTGTCTGGAGTGATTACATCACTTCCGGGTGACATCATCATGCAGGGCACATCAGGCACAATGGAGCTCTTTGGGGGCGGGGCTCCCCTTGATGGCCAGCTCCATGCTAGTGGACTGGAGATCCTGAAAGTTTAATTTAATTTATCCCCCACCCTATCCCGCAAGTGGGCTCAGGACGGCTTACAACAATAAAACAACAGAGTTAAAATGATATCATAAAGACAGACATTACGAAACAGGAGTGGCACAGTAAACAATCTTACAGACATAGGTGGTAAATAGCATGTAGCTGATGGCTAACGGCATAACGTAACACCATCATGGTGAAATGTTGGGGGAAGTGATGATGTTCAAAGGACGCCTGCTGGATTAATTAAAAGCCTCGTGGATGAGCTCCATTTTAACATGCCCTGCGAAATCTAAATAAGTCCCGCAGGGCCTGGATCTCCAGTGGGAGCTGATTCCACCATGTAGGAGCCTGGACTGAAAATGCCCTGGCCCTTGTTGAAGCCAGCTGGGGGCCCTTAGGACCAGGGACTATGAGAAGATGTTGAGCAACAGACCTCAGAGCCCAGGAGGGTTCATTACGGGGAGAGGCGGTCCCGAAGATATGCAGGCCCCTGGCTGTAAAGGGCCTTAAAGGTAAGGACAAACAGGTAGGGGAACTCCTGTGCCATCAGGCAATGGGAACCTTATTGCCAAATCTAGTTTTGGAAATACCTGGAGATTTGAGGGTGGAGTCTGGGAGAGTGGGGTTTAGGGAGGGAAGAAACATTGGTAGGGTATAATGTGATGCAGGCTACCCTCTAAAGATGGAGGAAGGTATATCAAACATATGAATTTAGGACAAAACCACCTCCCCCGCAATGTTTATCACTTTATGCTTCAACTGAACGTTATTTGCAATTTTACTGTCTACTTGGGATGACCCTTCAGGAGCTTTTTTTGCTGTGCTTTTTCATTTTTTACTTCCTAAATAATTTACAACCCACCCCAAGCCATGTTATAAGCAGGATATAAACAAACAAATAGGTTTGCCTGGGGACTGGAAAAACATCATTTACAGGTGGGACTCCTCCACCAATGCATTGTATTTATTTAAAACAGTGCTTTTTTTGGTCACAGGAACTCCTTTGGGTATTAGGCCACACACCCCTGATGTAGCCAATCCTCCTGGAGTTTACAGTAGGCCCTGTAAGAAGAGCCCTGTAAGCTCCAGGAGGATTGGCTACATCAGGGGTGTGTGGCCTAATACCCAAAGGAGTTGCTGCTACAAAAAAAGCCCTGATTTAAATGATATGCCCACCTTTCTACTGACTGTGACCCAAGGCAGTAGGGCTGCCAGCTTCTGGATGGGACTGGGGATCCCCTGGAATTCCAGCTCATCTCCAGACTACAGAAATCAGTTCTCCTGGGGAAAATGGCTGCTTTGGAGGGCGGAGTTTATGGCACTATACCCCACTGAGGTCCATTTTTATTTATTTATTTATTTATTCTATAATTTATATCCCGCCCTTCCCACAGTGTGGCTCAGGGCGGCTCACAACAACGACAAAACAATAAAACAAGGTACAAAGTTAATACATTTAAGAGTCAAAACATTTAAAAAACCTAAAAACATTAAAATCTTAACATTAAACTATCCAGTATATTTCACTAAAATCTGATAAGCTACATTTATCTAATCGGCATAAGCTAACCGGAAGAGGGTTGTCTTACAGGCCCTGCGGAACTGAGTAAGATCCCGCAGGGCCCTCACCTCTTCCGGCAGCTGGTTCCACCATGTGGGGGCCATTATAGAAAAGGCCCTGTCTCTGGTTGTCTTGAGACGGACTTCCTTGGGCCCGGGGATGGTGAGAAGGTTTTGAGTCCCAGACCTCAGTACTCTCTGGGGAACGTGTGGGGAGAGACGGTCCTTCAGGTAGGCAGGTCCCAGGCCATATAGGGCTTTAAAGGTAATGACCAGCACCTTGTACTGGACTCGGTATGTTATTGGAAGCCAGTGCAGAGCCCGAAGGCCCGGCCGGATGTGCCCCCACCTTGGGAGGCCCAATAACAGCCGGGCCGCGGCGTTCTGCACCAGCTGCAATTTCCGGGTCCGGCACAGGGGCAGCCCCATGTAGAGGGCATTGCAGTAATCCAATCTCGAGGTGACCGTAGCATGGATCACTGTTGCTAGGTCGTCGCGGTCCAGGAAGGGGGCCAACTGCCTTGCCCGTCTAAGATGAAAGAACGCGGACTTGGCCGTGGTTGCTATCTGAGCCTCCATCTTTAGGGACGGCTCCAACAGCACCCCCAGGCTCTTGACCCTGTCCGCCGCCGTCAGCGGCGCACCGTCAAAAGTCGGCAGGGGGATTCCCCCCCCCCGGTCCACGACGGCCCAAACAGAGGACCTCTGTCTTCGCAGGATTCAGTCTCAGTCCACTCCGTCTGAGCCACTCAGCCACGGCCTGCAATGCCCGATCTAGTTTTTCTGGGGCGGAGACAGGTCGGCCGTCCATAAGTAGATAGAGCTGGGTGTCATCAGCATACTGGTGACACCCCAGCCCATACCTTCGGGCAATCTGGGCAAGAGGTCGCATATAGATGTTAAATAACATCGGGGAGAGAACCGCTCCCTGGGGCACTCCACAATTAAGTGTGTGCCTCCGGGATAGCTCCCCCCCAATCGCGACCCTTTGTCCCCGACCTTCAAGGAAAGAGGAAAGCCACTGCAAGGCTAGCCCCTGAATCCCCGCGTCGGCGAGGCGGCAAGTCAGTAACCGATGGTCGACCGTATCGAACGCCGCCGATAGGTCCAACAACATCAGCACTGCCGAGCCACCCCGATCCAGATGCCGTTGAAGGTCATCCACTAGGGCAACCAACACCGTCTCCGTCCCATGACCTGGGCGGAAGCCGGACTGGAGTGGGTCAAGGGTGGAAGCGTCCTCCAGGAAAGTCTGTAGCTGCCTCACCACTGCCCTCTCGATAAGTTTGCCTAGAAAAGGCAAATTTGAGACCGGCCTATAATGTGCTCCCCAGGCTCCCCATGTCCTCCCCAGGCTCCATCCCTACATCTCGAGTTGTTTCCCAACCTGGTTCTGGCAACCCTACCCTACATTCCCCGCCTGGTTCTGGCAGCCCTACAATAATATAAGATACCAGTAGATTCAAGTCCACTAGCACCTTAGAAGAAGAAGCCCCGTGGTGTAGAGTGGTAAACTGCAGTACTGCAGTCCAAGGTTCGCTCACAACCTGAGTTCGATCCTGGCGAAAGCTGGGTTCAGGTAGCCGGCTCATGGTTGACTCAGCCTTCCATCCTCCAGAGGTCGGTAAAGTGAGCACCGAGCTTGCTGGGGGGAAAGTGTAGCTGACTGGGAAAGCCAAGGGCAAGCCACCCCGTAAAAAGTCTGCCAAGAAAACATTGTGATGTGACATCACCCCATAGGTTGGTAATGACCCGGTGATTGCACAAGGGACTACCTTTTACCTTTTTAGCACCTTAGAGACTAAGAAGAATTCCAGTATAAACTTTTGAGAGTGAATGTTCCCTTCATAAGATAACGAAAAAATCTGTAAGATGCAATTATCAGCTCTTGTTTTGAACAGGAATGCAGTTCTGGCTGGCTTGGCATAAAGGGGTGTGGCCTAATATGCAAATGAGTTCCTTCTGGGCTTTCACTACAAAAAAGCCTTGTAAGAAACCACAGTGATGCCAGGAGGTGTGGTCTAATATGCAAATGAGTTCCTGTTGGACTTTTTCTACAAAAAAGCCCTGTGAGAAACAACGATGATGCCAGGAGTGTGGCCTAATATTCATATGAGTCTCTGTTGGGCTTTTTCTACCAAAAAAACCCTGCATAAGATACAATTTAAAACATTACGCATTAAAACAATAGATATAAAATATATTAAATCACCCAATAAAAGTATTTTATGTAAGGGGGGGAGGGAGTACATTCTGAGAAAACATCAGGCTGCTCCAAAAAGCTTTCTGAACTATCTTTGTTTTCACCTGTGCCAGAAATCTAGTAGAGGCCATTCTCCGAATCGTTGCCCTGCGCTGATCTGTATTCATCTCGGTGGGTTGCAAGATATATAGGTACGCTTTAAAGAAAGGACCTCGAGAAATCTCTTTCATCATAAGAAAGGGGGGGATCAGAATTGATTTGTCCCCGAGGGAAACATATCCCACTTGTTATTCCTCTGCCGTAACAAATAATCTTGTTTGATAAAAAATTTAGGGCTATGCGCAATGTATAAGAGAACCCTTTAATCTTGAAAGATCACCGGGCCAGAACAAAATAGATTCCAGCGAAGTTGATGGGGAACAGATTAGCCAGGGGTCTGGGATGGTGCTCTTAGAGAAATGGGGAGGATAGATGGCTAAGCGCCATATGTGTTGCAAAGTCCTCATGTTTGTTGGGAAACGACTGACGACTTTGCATCGCACTTGCGTTGGGAGTTTTGTGCCTCCTAACGTTTTCTGCTTGAGACCAGAGCGGGCAGGGAGAAGCGACTTTAGCCTCTCTCCCACACTTGTTTCTGTGTCTGCAAACTACCTCATTGAGTGGCTCTTGATTTCCATGGTGAAACTTAAATGTAACCATGCCAGTATTGTGATTTTTACTACACAGCCAGCAGCAGATTCACAGGGCAAATTTGCAGATATGAAAAGAATGGGTGGGAGGAAGGATAAAGCTGTTTTGATTACAAACTGCCTTTCCCCCTCTACGCCCCGAAGGGCATTGCAGTCTGCTCCACAGCACCCCCTGACCACCCCTGGCCCGAAGGACGTCCATCTTGCCTCAACCAGGGCAAGGGCTTTTTCGACTTTGGCCTCTGCCTGGTGGAATTAGCTCCCTATGGAGATCCGGGCCCTATTTGAGCTACTGCCATTTCGTAAGCTCCCTGGAGTTTACAGTAGGCCCTGTACTAAGAGTTCTGTAAGCTCCAAGAGGATTGGCTACACCAGTGGGGTGTGGCCTAATAAGCAAAGGAGTTCCTGCTACAAAAAAAGGCCCTGTAGCAATGTATAGACAAAACCTCAGAAGAGGACGTGATTTGTGGCTCCAGTTAAAGGATCCTGGACAACTCTACCAGACTGAAGAGACAGTACTGAGTGGTAGGTTTGCCAATCCCCAGGTGGGGGCAGGGGATCCCCCATTTTGGAGAAACTCCCCCCACTTCAGGGTTGTCAGAAAGTGGGGGGAGGGGAGGGAAATGTCTGCTGGGAAGTCTATTATTCCCTAGAGATTTATTCCCATAGAAAATAACGGAGAATTGATCCACGGGTATCTGAGGCTCTGGGGGGGGGGGTTGTTTTTTTTAGGTGGAAGCACCAAATTTTAAATACAGCATCTAGTGCCTCTCCCCGAAATATCCCCCAAGTTTCAAAACGACTGGACCAGGGGGTCCAATTCTATGAGCTGCAAAAGAATGTGCCCCTATCCTTCATTATTTCCTATGGAAGGAAGGCATTGAAAAGGTGTGCCGTCCCTTTAAATGTGATGGCCAGAACTCCCTTTGGAGTTCAATTATGCTTGTCACAGCCTTGATCTTGGCTCCACCTCAATGTCTCCTGACTCCACCCCCAAAGTCTCCTGGCTCCACCCCCAAAGTCCCCAGATATTTCTGGAATTGGACTTGGCAACCCTACTGAGTGGGAAGAATCGGTGGTGTGTTTTGTTCTAAGGCAGCATCATGCATTTTGACAGTGTATGATTATACTGGCTTACTGATATTTTTTATCTACATTGTGCAATGACTTGGATATAATTTTACGGAATGGAAGGATATGAATGTTCTAAATTAATGTGGTGCATCCATATCTATAACCTAGGGAGGGAAGGCAGCATGATATAGCCCGATCTCATCATATCTCGGAAGCTCAGCATGGTCAGGACTTGGAAGGAAGCCCACCAAAGAAGATTCTGCAGAAGATGGCAATGGCAATCCACCTCTACCTCTCACTTCCTTTGGAAAGCAGAGGTGGATTGCCATTGCCATCTTCACTGGGGTGGCCGAAAGTCTTGATGGCACTTTATATATATCTATACTTTGACCTGGATGGTCCAGGGTAGCCCAATCTCATTAGATTTTGGAAGCTAAGCAGTTCAGCCCTGGTTAGTACTTGGATGGGAGACCACCATGGAAGCCCAGGGTTGCAGAGGCAGGCAATAGCAAACCACCTGTGAGCATCTCTTGCCTTGACCTAGAAGGTCCAGGCTAGCCCAATCTTGCTGAATCTCAGAAGCAAAAGAAGAATTCCAATTGCATTAGATCTTGGAAGCAAATGACCCTGGTTCGTATTTGTATGGGGGACCATCATGAAAGTCCAGGGTTACTGTGCAGAGGCCGGCAATGGCAAACCACCTCGGAATCTCTCTTGCCTTAAAAGCTCTACAGGTTGTCATAGATTGGCTGGGACTTGATGGAACTTTGCACACACACACACAGAATTCTATATATCCAGGCCTTGGATCCAGGAGGCGTTCACAGGAGTGCAGCTCCTAAACCTTTCTGAGTGTTCCCCCTCCTCCTCCCCACCTACCTTGTCCATTGAATAGTAGGTGCAGCTGCATAACAATCCCTGGATTAGGAGAGCAGCCAGCCAGCCAGCCACCAGGAGCTTTGCCATGCCCCCAGCAGCCCTCATTAACCCCTGGAGAAGCCCACACCATCTTTCTGCACTTCTTATGTGATTTGGGTGGTGGGTGGCTTGCTGGCCTTTTGACTGGGGTGGCTGGCCAAGGAGAGCCCCAGGTGAGAGAAACCTGCTTGAGCTGGCTGGATCTCTAGCCAGCCCAAGCAGATCTCACTCGCCTGGGGCTCTCCTTTCTTGCTTTGGGTTGCTTTTGGCTGGTGTGGGGCCAGCATATACTAATGAGCTCCGCCACATATTTTTCTACAAAACGACCCCTGTATATATCTATCAAGGAGGGAGGGAAGGAGGGAGAGAGAGAGAGAGAGATCTAAAACTTCTCAAAAGCATCACTCAATTTACAGATTGCCTAATCATTTGGATTGGGTCCTTCTCCAGGAGTGAAAACTCAACACTTTCATCACCCATATGATGACAGGGAAGTATTAAGGAGCAGAGAAAGATTATGTCAAATCAACACCATCAAATCTCCTCTGGAATAATCCTATCTGAATTGTTAATGGCCTCGGTTGGGGGGTGGGGTGGGGGGGAAGAGACAAACTTCCAGCTGAAACTGCACTGATGGTTTCTTAAGTTATTCAACTCACAGACACCTACACAAAGATAAGTATGAATAACTGTGTCTGCATTCCGAGTTCTTAGCTCCTCGGGGCCTGTAATAATAAATGTAAAAGTCAATAAGTCAGCTATTCTTAGATAACTCTATATTTAAATGCTAGCAATAGAATCATTTTTCTTCCCTTTCCTGTTGCTTGTCCTGCGTAATATTCGCAGCAAAACACTTTTGAGGCCAGCCTGTAAAGCAGAATTTGCCTACAGCAGCTTTGTGCTAAATGGAGTCCACTCTTTGATGGATCCTTATTATGAGGAATGTTTTCATACGCCTGGGGCCCCCACTTCAGGCAGGGCTTGACTCTTCCCAGGTGAATTCGGCGCTTCTGATCAAGGAGAAGCTGTAAGCATCGCAAAGGGGATAAAACGCTCATTAGCTATATGCCCAGGTGTCATCGGTAATGATTTAAAGATGCCTAATCGACCCCTCCCCTTGTAGAAATCTAGCTTCTCAAAGCACTGCTCCAAAGGGAGACAATATTCCAATGTGAGAAAGAGATATATATTTAACAGTGCGCCATGAAACACAAATTAATCCAAATAAGAGCCAGTGTGGAGTAGTGATCAGGGAGTTGGACTAGAGCTACCAAGCTCCTGCCAGAGGTAGGGGATCCCCGGTCTGGGAGGCCACAATCCACCGGCAGGGAGCAGGCTGCTGGAGGGAGATCCCTGCCCCCGAAGAGCCACATAGCCATGCTCCATCCCCAGTGTGATGACGTTACCAAAAAGTGACGTTACTAAGCCGGGGCTGCTCTAGGACTTGCAGTAAAAACTCTATGGTACCATAGAGTTTTACCATTAATCCTAGAGTATTCCCAGTGTGATGTCCCGGGCATGATGACATCACTTCCAGGTGATGTTGTTGTGCCATGCGTGCTTTGTGTGTGCAGGAAAACAGTCCCCCACCACAGCAGTGGAGAGTCCTGGCAACCCTAAATTGGACTAGGATTTGTGAGAGTGAGGTTCAAATCCCCACACTTCCTTGGCAGCTTGCTGGGTGACTTGGGGCCAGTCCCATACTCTCAACCTAACTTGCCTCAAGGAGTTCTTGCAAGGACAAAATGGAGGAGAGCAGAATGAAATAAACCAGTGGGTTCTGAGTCTGTGGGTCAGGGACTCAGGGAAGACTGTGGAGTTCTTGAAAGGGGTTCCCGGATCCATCCTGTTTGAGCAGGTTTATGCCTTCCCCTAACTGTACCCTCCCCCCCCCCCCAGGCTTCCCTCCATGACTGCCATGGCTCAGCAACTCTGCCAGCATGCCCACAACTCCTTAATGGGTCACTCTGCCTCCATTCAGGCAGGGGCATTGGGCCTCCCAGCATACACCAGCCCAGTGAGGGATGGCTGCCTGCCCACAAGGAGAACTACTACTAATAAGAGGCTTTAGTGGGTTATATTGGCTGTCTCCCATCTCCGGTGACACCTGTAGATGCCTGAGCTTTGAATGGAGGTGTGGGATATGGTCGTTTTCACAGTGTGCTTTTGTTTGGTTTTAATGTTTTTATTGTGCAGGTTTTTAATCTGTTAGCTGCCTCAGTGGCTCTCATCATGTTGGACTAATTTAAAAAATAGAATAAAGAAACTCAAGTGCCCTCGCTAAAGACGTTGGGAAGGATGAGATAACAGGCATCCCGTAATCGTGCCTGCCTCCAACACAATGAAGAACGATCTCTACAAGGTACAATTTGCATTGTACTTTAATTATTCTTTCTACTAAATTCTGATTGTGAGTTCCTTTAGGAGCCAATGTTATCATTGGAAAAATCAGGGTTTCAATCAGAATAAAGAAGCATCTACCAATTGTCAAGGACCTAAAGCTCGTTTGGGATCTGAGCAAATTCCCAAAGAATAGGGTTGCCAGCTTCCAGGTGGGCTGTAATTTGAGCTGTTGCCTAGCTGTAAAGTAACGAGACTTTCTGTTTGTGAATGTACTATACTCGGGCCCTGCGAGACTATAATCAGTTCCGCAGGGCCTGCAAAACTGTCCTCTTTCAAATGGCCTATAAGATGGAATCCTGAAGTGACAACTAGCCATCTGATATATACATATACACCGCGTTGTACGGTAGCACCTTTAACTGTAGTGGTTTTTAAATTAATTTATTAATGTTTTTATTGTATTTTATTATACAATGTATTGTTATAATTACGGTTCATTCCATGTCTTGTAAGCCGCCCTGAGCCTGCCTAGGCGGGGAGGGCGGGATATAAATAAAAAAATATTATTATTATTATTATTATTATTATTATTATTATTATTATTATTATTATTATTACTATTATTATTATTATTATTATTATTATTATTAATATTATTTGAAATGTTATTATAAATAACTGAAGGAGGAAGAGATTGGCATTGCCTTCCATTTGGAGTGTTCTTAGAATTACTGGAGTGGTCTCCATTGAAGAAAGGATTGTAGAGGGCACCTTTGCTGGAAGAAACGTTGAAGCAGGTTATGAAGTCGACCTCCTGTACATTGGAACTCTACTTTACAGTGTGACATTCTAGTGGACTTATAATTGTATTGAGATTGTTCCATACATAGACGTACATCTGTTACTATATTTTACCTATGAAATATAAAAATGGAATTGTAGTCCATTATATCTTAGTAATTTTGGTCACTATAACACTTTGGGTTGTTTTACGTCTGCGGCCTTCAGGTGGGGCCTGGAGATCTTCCGCTTTTGCAACTGACGTCCAGCTGGCAGAGATCAGCTCCCCTGGAGAAAATGGCTGCTTTGAAGGGTGGACTCTAGGGTGTTGTACCATGCTGAGGCCTATCCCCTCCCCAAACCCCACCCTTTCCTGAATCCATCCCCAAAGTCTCCAGGTATTCTCCAACACAGACCTGGCAACCCTAACAGACTACCTGTTGTATTCTTGGTAACTATACCAGTAACCAGGGGTGAAATTCTAGCAGGAGCTCCTCCAAGAGCTTACAATGTTCTTTTTTGGTAAGCTTTTGGAGGATTGGCTACCTCAGGTGTGTGTGGTCTAATATGCAAAGGAGCTCCTGCTAGAATTCGATCCCTGCCAATAACTCCAAACCATATGGATATACAAAGCTTATCCTGCTCCCAGTATAAGCTTCATAGTGTTACACTCTAGATTCCTGCTGCAGCACCCCCACCCCAGGGATATACCATCAATTATCCCCTGAGGGTTCATCTGCACATTGCAAAGTCCTTGTGTTTTCTGGGGGACAACATGAGGACTTCATATTACCAGGGCCTTTTTTTTGTATCAGGAACTCCTTTGTATATTAGGCCACACCCTGCTGAGGTAGCCAGTCCTCCAAGATTGTAGCTTGCATTGTCTACCTTTCAATCAAACTTCCAATCTCTGAAGACTTTCAGAGCACCAGCCGTCTCTTGAAATGATTTAGCAAATCAATAAGCAAGCAGACATTCTGTAGACTGAATAAATAATATGTCTCACACAATTTCCCCTCTGCCCTAATCAAGCGTCTCCCCCTGCATCCTTTACAAGCATTCTTTACAACACCCCTCCCATGATTTGCCTGGAATATAAAGACTCCTGTCTCCATTCCTACGCCTGTCCAATGCCAAAGTTCATGCAGTCACCTGATTGGCTTGGCCCTCTGCAGCTCAGAACTCCTGAGCTCACGCGATCCGCCAGCGTCAGCCTCCCTGGCAGCCAGAATTACAAGTACGCACATATTGCACAACACAATATTTGTAGCAAGGACTCATTTGCATATTAGGCCACACACCCCTGATGCAGCCAATCCTCCAAGAGCTTACAGTAGACCCTGTAAGAAGAGCCCTATAAGCTCTTGGTGGATTGGCTACATCAGGAGCATGTGGCTCAATATGCAAAGGAGTTCCTACTACAAAAAAACTCTGAGCTCCCATCATCTTGCAGTCCTCTCGCCTCCATTTCTTCCCAAGAAATCCGGACAAAAAAACCCCCAGCTTGCACATTTTCCCTTATACTTCCACAAAGAGAAGGAGATGTGAGACTTATAGCTGCGGGTTGTTTTGTAGAAAAATAGGTGGTGGAGCTCATTAGCATAACTCATTAGCATATGCCACCTCCCCCCAGCCAAAGAAAGGAGAGTCTTGGGCGAGCAAGGCCTGCTTGGGCTGGCTAGAGATCCAGTCAGCCCAAACAGGCCTCGATCACCTGGGGCGCTCTTTGGCCACCGCACCCCCCCAGTCAAAAGGCCAGCAAGCCACCCGCTGCCCAAAATCACATAAGAAGTGGAGAAAGGGTGGCATGGGCTTCCCCAGGGGTTAATGAGGGCTGCTGGGGGTGTGGCAAAGCTCCTGGTGGCTGGCTGGCTGCCCACTCTCCTAATTCAGGGATTGTTATGCAGCTGCAGCTATTATTTAGTGAACAAAGTAGGTAGGTGGGTAGGAGGAGGGGGGCATCAGAAAAGTTCAGGAGCTGTGCTCCTGTTGCCCAGAGTCAAGGAAAAGACAGTTGAAGTTCAAGATCTTTATTCCAGCTTCATGGGCATAAACACGCGTTGTCGGAACTGACCTCTCTGTCAGTTCCCCCAACTTATAAACCTTGCCCTGACTGTTATAATTCAAGCCAAAGCGCGCCAAGTGAAAGCGAGGTTTTTGCATGGGGTTTTGGCTAAGCTCTCATCACCTCAGGTGCCCACTATCAGTTCATGGTTCTCATCTCCTCCAGCTCTTTGACCTTGGTTACCTAGCAACTAGCCAATTCCCAGACATGCCATCCCCCCTCCAGATAAGCAAGCTTTATCCAGCTGAAAGATGTGCTGGATAAACAACTGAGCCAGCTGCTTGGCTGTGGGGAGTTGCTTACATTACCACCCAGATCACTGTCTTCCCCATCGAGGGAGGTAAGTCAGTTATGAAGTCCATGGATATGTATTCCCAGGGGCTCAAGATGGGGGGAAGAGGTTTCAAGTGCCCTGGCGGCAAACCCCCGTCTTTTTAACCATAATACAGGTGAGACACCCTGTTGTATATTCTCCCACATCTTTATGTAAACCTGGCCACCAGAATTGTCACTGAATCAAATGTACTGTCTTTACAAACCCAAAATGCCCCTCCAGTTTGGAGTCGTGCGCCATCTGGATAATTCATTTACGAAAAGAGGGGGGCACATAGAGTTTCTGCCCCCGGCACCAAAACCCATCCTTCGCTTTTGTTAATTGTAAATCCTCCTCCAGGGGACTGTTGAGGAAAGCTTGTTTCAGTTTGGTTAGGAACCCGTCAGGGGGCTCCCTTTCCTTCTGGCTCTGCGCACATGTGGTTACCACTGCACTTAGTTCAGTTTTCCGGGGATGTGTCCCAGCTTGAAATTGAACCGCCAAAATAGCCCCACCCTCCTTACTTGCTGATTGTTGAGGTTGCAGGTGGCAATGATCTGTCCAGAGTTCAAATGGTTCCCGCACCCCCTCTAGATAGTGTCTCCACTTTTCTAGGGCCAATTTGATGGCGGAGGCTTCCTTGTCCCACAATGACCAGTTACGTTCAGCCTGGCTGAATTTTTGAGACAAGTATGCTCAGGGGTGCAATTGGCCATCTGGCCCCTCCTGGAGTAACACGGCTGGTGGGCGACGTTGCTTGCGTCACATTGTACCACAAACCTTTTGTTTTCATCGGGGTGTATTATGCAGGGCTCAGAGGTGAACTGAGCCTTAAGTTCATCAAACGCCTTTTGGCACTCCCCCATCCACAAGAGGCTAGAGCTACCCTTAGTGGTCTGCGACCCCTTCCCCTTGGTTTTCAACAGTTCTGTGAGGGGTAGGGTGGTCTCGGCAAAGTTCTTGATGAACCCCCTATAGAAATTCGTGAACCCGAGGAAACTCTGGAGTTGTTTACGGGTTCGAGGGGGCTCCCACTCCACCACGGCTTGCACTTTAGTAGGATCCATTTCCAGGCCCCCTGTGGAAATGCGGTATCCCAAAAAGTCGAGCTCTGTCTTGTGGAACTCACATTTGGATAGTTTGGCAAATAACTTGTGCTCGTACAGTGTTTGTAGTACCTCCCTTACCAACTAGATGTGTGAGGGCAGGTCTTGTGAGTATATCAAAACGTCACTGAGGTAACAGACCACGCCCTTATATAGGTATTTATGCAATACTTCATTGATTAAGTTCATGAATACTCCTGGTGCCCCCTTAAGGCTAAATGGCGTGACCAAGTACTCGCATTGGCCCAGGGGTATGTTGAAGGCTGTTTTCCACTCATCCCCCTCCTTGATGCACACCTGGAAGTAAGCATCTCTGAGGTCAAGTTTAGTGAAGATTTTCCCTTGAGACACCTCCCCCAAGAGATCCCGTATGAGGGGGAGGCAGTACGCATTACTCATGCAAATCATGTTCAAGTCGCGGAAGTCAGTGCAAAACCATAAACTGCTGTCCTTTTTCTTTCTAAAGAGTACTGGAGTGGCGTGTGGGGACTTGGCAGGTCGGATGAACTCCCTACGCAAGTTGAGTTCCAGGAATCTCAGTAACTCCTCCCTCTCCCCCTGACTCATTGAATATAACTTGGCTTTGGGAAGTGCCTCCCCCTCCACTAGCTCAATGGCACAGTCAGTGGATCTGTGGGGGGGGGGGGGAGATGCTCATCTTCCTCCTGGGTGTCAAACACCTTTTGCAAGTCTTGATACTCGGGAGGCAAACTGGGCACTTCAACTTTGGTGACGCAAAGTTTCTCAAGCTGGGGAGGGGGGTGTGGACCCCATTTTTTATTCCACCGGTGACTCTCGCACACTGGATACAAGAAGCAACTGGCATTCCTGCTCCACTGGACCAGCAGGTCATGGTTGACCAGCCACTCCAGGCTGAGGATCGCTTGGAACTTGGTGGCCAAGGCAATAATGAACGGCAAGGTTCCCAATGTTCCCCCACCCCTGAAGCACACACTTCGATCCTCGTCCTACATGACTCCCCCTTCATTGGGCTCCCGTCCATTTGCTCAAACACATAGGATTCTTGCAGGGGCACCATTTTTAATCCTAGTGCTTCCACCAAGCTTGAGGTTAGCAAGTCTTTGGAGTATCTTGAGCCCAGTAGGGCCCTGATGCAGGAAAAGTGTTTCGTAACGGGGTTTACTAGTGTTATGGGTACATAATACAAAGTCCTGGATAATCTCACCCATAGTGGCGCGGCCGTGGCTCTGACATGCTGTTGCACGCTCCTCCAGCAGGTCTGTGTCATTTCCCGGCAGCTGGGCCTCTCTGTCCTCCTCCTCGGACTCCTCGGGGATCATCTCGCGGAACTGCAGCACCGCTGACTTGACCTTGGCCGTTGGGATTCCAGTGCTGCCAGTTTTCTTCTTAGCCTCTGTCTTCAGAGGTGTGGAGGTCTGCGGTGCCTTTGGTTTGCTGGGGCATTCGCTGGCGATTTGATTCCCCCACCCTGCACTTGAAGCACAACTTCGCTTTGGCTGTCTGGTCGTGCTCCTCCTGCGAAAGCTGTTCAGGGACGTGCTTGGGTAGATTGGGTTGGGGTGTCTTCTCCCGAGATTCTTTTGTGGGCCCCCCTTGTTGCTTCTTATGAAGGGCAATCATTTTGTTGCGATCCTCTGTTTCACAAGCTAGCTGGGTCCACCCGACTAGATCTCGTGGTTCCCCCAGTAACAGGGCTTCTCCATATATGTGAGAGTTGAGGCCCCTCTTGAATTGCTTGATCCTAACCCCGTTGTCCCATCATTGAACTTTGGAATTCAGTGCCCTGAACTCGCTGAGGTATTCTCAGACTGATCCAGCACCCTGCTTCAGGTCTTGTAGGGCTGCTGTTGCATTAGTCTCCTGTAGAGGATCTTCGAAGTGGTGTCGTAAAGCTCTCAGGAGGTCCATGGCCAAGTTCAGCTCAGGGGATCGCCTCTTGAATAGGATGATGTACCGCCGGGCTGCCGGGCCCCGGAAACAGCTGCCAATGTAGACTACTCGTGACTGTTCCATTGGGAAGTTACAGGCCCAGACGCTTAGGTGCCCTCGTACAGTCACAATGAAGTAGGCTAGTTCCGATGGGTCCCCATCAAATCTCACTTCACTTATTCGGGAGGCCCTGGGCATCACCACTGGCTCCTCCGGCTCAGGTTGAATTGTGGCACCTGGTCACCACCCATGGGTTGTTTGCCCCCTGCAGGGGCTTCCCCCGCAGCAGGAATCTGTGGTCTCCCCCCCCTCAGCAGCTGGTTGCGAAGGGGGGGTGCAGCTGCAATCCGCTCCCCCATCACTCACACTTGCCGAGCGAGGTTCTGCATCTCTTGGATCATGAAGGCATGCGTGGCTTGCATTTTTTCCCAGAGTTGGGTGCTTTGAGTGGCTAAAGCTTCTTGCATCCACTCCACGGTTGCATTCCCCGGCCCACCAGACCGGGGGTCCTCCCCTCAACTTTCGTTGCCCTGACACCCCCATGGGTGGTAGGAGCATTGCAGTCCTGAAAGTCGGTGGTGCTGCTGGGGGTCCTCTCTCAGATCTCCAATAATACTCTCCCAGAAATCCATGGAGCCCCAGTCTTTCCTTCACACCGTCATGGTAACCAGGATGACCCGCGGCCCTTCGGGCTTGAGTTCTTCCTCACCGTCTGTTTTAGTAATCCCCGTAGTCTAGTCCTGTTCTCCAGCCTTCGTGAGTCTGGGGTTAGGCTAGGCCAGGGTGATAAGGGAGTTCCAACAAAATGTCAGACCCAGAGTCAAGGAAAAGACAGTTGAAGTTCAAGATCTTTATTCCAGCTTCATGGGCATACGCACGCATTGTCGGAACTGACCTCTCTGTCAGTTCCCCCAACTTATAAACCTTTGCCCTGACCATTATAATTCAAGCCAAAGCACGCCAAGTGAAAGTGAGGTTTTTGCGTGGGGTTCTGGCTAAGCTCTCATCACCACAGGTGCCCACTATCAGTCCATGGTTCTCATCTCCTCCAGCTCTTTGCCCTTGGTTACCTAGCAACTAGCCAATTCCCAGACATGCCATCCTCCCTCCAGATAAGCAACAAGTTACAGTTATATCAAAGGCATAGCAAGCGCAGCATAGCATTGAAGCACAGCCTAGCGTTGTACAATTGAATACACATGACAAGAGGAACAAGATGGAGTGACTCTTGACACCTGTGAGCTCCTGCTGAATTCAAGGCCTGCTTATAGCACTTCCACCCATGATGAATAATGCAGTTTCACTTCAGTGACCCTTTGCAAGTGGATTTTGCCATTTCCTACAGTAAAAGCTGCGAAGTGCATTGAAAGTGAGTTGAAAGTGTGTTATTTAGTGTGTGTGAAAGTGTCATTGTTACTTTCGAAAAAGGGAATTCAAGGAGGTTGCATAGGATATTGCTAAGGGGGAGCAATGTCCACCTACATTACCCTTTAGCTACGGTCCTGAAGTTTACCAGGGGAAACTGGTTCTGAGAATACAAGACAGGCTATTCCATGTCCACATAAATATGAATCATCTGTGCCATTCTGAAGATGGAAAAGACATTTCAATTACGTATTTAGTGCCCTATTACTTTGTTTTCAATTACCGCATTAAAGAGCATACCTTGTAAAACAAGCTTGTCATCTCATATTTTCAAATATTTAAAAATGAGATGTCCGGGTTTTAAAAAATCCATTGAAATCAGTTTGGCGAAGCTGTGCTACGTGGTGTCCCCCCCCCCCAACCACACACACTGTGTCAAATGTTCCATATCACGCTGTTCCGCTCACACTGTATGTTACACTCTAGATTCCTGCAGCAGCCCCCTCCCACCCCAGGGACAGGGTCGGCCCTAGAGCTTTTTTATTTTTTATTTTATTTATGATTTGTATCCCGCCTTTCCCACAAGTGGCTCAGGGCGGCTCCCAACAATTAGTCAAACATAAAATTAAACAAATATTTAGATATATAAACAATTAAAACATTTAGAACAGTTAAAACCTTAAAACCATTAAACATTCCAAAACTATGTGAACAGGAGTCTGGCAAAGCTACATTGAGTTTCTCGTCTCAGCTAGGTGTAGGCTAGCCGGAAGAGGGTCGTCTTACAGGCCCTGCGGAACCCGTACCCTAGGCAAAACTAACTTTGGGCACCCCTCTGCAGCGCCACACCAGAGAAGGGGTCTGAAGTTTAAATCTCCTTCCCCAGGGGCAGGACTGGATCTGCATGTTTTCTGAGGGGGGGCAAAATTAAAATATGACACCCCCTTATGGGCCATTCTTTCTTATGGTCCCATAGAATACAATGGACTCCATACTCAATTTGGTGCCCCCCTCCATCGGTGCCCGGGGAAGCACTCCCCTCTGCCCCCCCTAGATCTGGCCCTGCCCAGGGGTGCAAAGGCAGGGAGAAAGCCCCCACTGCTGGCACCTTTTGGGCAACTCCCAAGAGGTGCAGAGGGACATGGAGAGGCAGCCATTGGGTAGCTGCCTCACCGAGTCATGTGGAGCGTGCCCCATTTGGCACCCTCCAGTCCACCGGCACCCTAGGCAACTGCCTAGTTTGCCTAGTGACAGAGCCAGCCCTGCCCAGGGATATACCATAAGTTAGGTTTTATGTACACATTGTGATGTCCCTGTGTCTTCTGGGGAACAACATGAGGACTTCATATTACCAGGGCTTTTTTTTGTAGCAGGAACTCGTTGGCATATTAGGCCACACACCCCTGATGTAGCCAGTCCTCCAAAGTTTGTCAAATCTTAAGAGTTCAGCAAAATTCTCACAGGGGGGTTGAACAGTGAAGCCCAGAAGCAAGTATTTTAGGGGGAGGGAAGTAAGAAAGAAAGAGCACCACAAAATGGAGAGGTTCCGGAGCTCTGCTCCTGTGAGCTCCTGCCCAAAATGAGGCCTGGTGAGTTCTGTAATCTGCGAGCGCCTCATTTTGCTTTGTTTGGCTTTCTCTGAAAACTTTCTTTACTTCTGCTTGGCAGGTTGAAAAAATACCTTTCGACAAAGGTAAATGAATCATCCTTCTTAATTGCTTCTTAATTGTAAAGCTTCAGTAACCTGCAAAATAAGGAACTACTCTTTCTCTGGGAAGCAATTTCGGCATGTAAACAAGGCCTGCTCAAAGTCTGCTTTGGTACTGAGGCTGTTTGATTGTGTACAGGGGCCTCGATCTTTGGGGTCCTTTCTTTTTTTTCTCCCCATAGACATGATTTCAAATTTTCCCCCTTTTCATTTAATTGAATGCTGCCAGTACAGCTGACATTTCAATAGGCATGGCTGTAAAAATACAGTGGATTCTAGAAGGGCTAAAGCTGTTACATTAGAAATACTTTAAAATGTTAAAATGCTTTTAAAATAATGGCTTAAAATCTCTCTCTCTGTGTGTGTGTGTGTGTGTGTAGAATGCCCAATTAGATTGAGTGGGAAATCCATATTTTCCAGCATTTTTAACCATTTCAGTATTTACAATTTGTCTTCTTGGTTACTTTTATTATATATATTTTTACATCAATCAATCAATCAATCAATCAATCAATAGTAGCCTTTTATGGCATACAACAATTTAACAAGCAACCAACAACCAGATAGAGAACAGCAACAAGAGCAATTATTGGTACAGTCTCTCCTCCTAGAGGCAAAATACATTTTTTTTTAACTTGAAAGACTAGGTTTGGGGTAGGGTGGCCAGCTCCAATTTGGGGAATATCTGGAAATTTGGGGATGGGGGTGGAGACTGAGAGGGACAGTGTTTGGAGAGGGGAGAGACTTCAGTTGGGTATAGCACCACAAGAACATAAGAGAAGTCATGTTGGATCAGGCCAATGGCCCATCCAGTCCAACACTCTGTCACACAGTGGCCACAAACCAGGTGCCATCAGGAGATCCATCAGTGGGGCCAGGGCACTAGAAATCTCCCCACTGTTGCCCCCCAAGCCTCAACAATACAGAGCATCACTGCCCCAGACAGAGAGTTCCATCTATACCCTGTGGCTAATAGCCACTGATGGACCTCTGCTCCATATGTTTATCCATATGCTTATCCATTTTCACCAGGGGAACTGATCTCTGTAGTCTGGAGTTGAGTTGTAATTCCAGACATTTACAACAGGGAAGCAGTCTCAGAATGAAACACTACCCTTGAGTTCTTACCTGAAGCACGATTATTTTCTAAAGAAAACAGACCCACACATAATATGTGGTCACATTATAAGAGTTCTGTGTTCAGCTGAAGACCTTTGTGTAGAGAAAGGGGAACAGGGAATAACTTAAGATTGCAAGCCATGGCACAGGGTGCATAAAGGTGCCTGGTGGCTATAACTAAAGCCGCACCACAGAGTTGGGACGTAAAATGTCTTGAAAAATGTCTCGTTAAAAATGTCCTTTCACAACTATGTGACCGCCCTGAAGACGGTGTGAATAAAATGCGGGCATGGAGGACGCTATCTGTGTGACCAGCTGAATGTCAAGGACAGAATGACAGACTAGGACCCTGGAAGACCTGGGTTCAAATCCCCACTACTGCTATTGAAGTTTGCCTGGTGACCGTGAGCCTACCACAACCTCTCACCCTGGCCTACCTCAGAGGGCCATTCAAAACTCCATTAAAAATTTCATTAAAAAGACCCTGGAATTTCATTCAAAAAGACCCATCCACCTCACAGGGTGTCTGTTGTGGGGGAAGGAGATAAAGGAGATTGTAAGCTGCTTTGAGACTCCAAGTTAAGGGCAAGGTATATATCCAACTCTTCTCCTCCTCCTCCTTCTTCTTCTTCAAAATAAGACTAGGCTAAATTCACTCAGTGCTATCAAGGATAAACAAAGTAAAGGGGGGTTAATGTGAAGAAAGGCATCCAGTGAGGTGGGAGGGGAGAAAGGGTGATCTGCGGAACTGGGACATATGGAACCATAAATGCATTTTTAAAATATTTAGCCATCTAATTTCAGTCATTAAACAATGGAATCAAATCCAAGTGTTGTAATTCCTAGGGTCTTTTTGAACAAAATTCCAGGGTCTTTTTGAACGAAAATAAAATCCCAGATAGACTAAGAGTAACCTAATCTAAAACAAACCTTTTCAGAAAAAAACGCAATATAATTACCTTTAATTCCCCTCCCCCCGACCTTATCCCAAGGGATCTCTTTCCTGCACCCCCTTCCTTTTTTTTAACAAGCATGTGTGAGAACAGGTCTCAAAGTAAACAGCAGAGCAGGGTGATCTCAATGCAAATTGTGCTTGTCAGAAGCATTCCCTCCCCCTCCCTCCCTCCCTCCCTCTGAAGTGTGCTTGCACACAAAAAGCTTATCCCTTGAATAAAAATTGGCTGGTCTTAAAGATGCCACTTTATTCTCTCTGTCTCTCTCTTGCTGGCTTTCTCCCTCCCTCCTTCCATCCCATTGCAATCAAAAGTTGGGGGGAGCACGGCTGGCCCTAAACTGTTTGGCACCCTAGGCAAGGCTAACTTCTGGTGTGCCTCCCCTTGCACTGATAACTTCACCAAGTCACATGGGGGATGCCCAATCTGGTACACCCAGAAGGCCGGCGCCCTAGGCAGTCACCTAGTTTGCCTAGTCACAGAGCTGTCCCTGGAGGGAAGGAGACCTCAGCCAATAGAGGTAAAATGGCTTAGCTTGGTACTCTCCCTGTGCAACTGAGGGAGACTGGTGAAAGTGAGCTGTGACCCAGCAACAGCAGAAGCCCTGGTGAAGAAAGGAGGAGAGATCCAGTTGCTTGGAGGCCAGAAACGAGCCGTCAAAGGACTGCTCTAGCCCATGGGTCATATGTTTGATACCCCTGTGTTAGAAGAAGAATGGAAGCGGGAAAGTGCAGGCTTGGGAGAAGACATGCGCGCAGAGTCTGAGACACTGGGGGAAAACAGTATAAAACAAAAAGCAGGCCAGGATGTTATTGAATTTTAATCCCAATCCTAATTAAATAAACATAGTATCTATAAATCTCCGTGGTGTGTATGCACAGACTCTGATAGCAAAGGAGTAAAATAAAAGTGCATGATAAAATGTTTGCCTACGGAAACATCACAGAAAGTTAATACCCACCTGTTTATTAGGGTGCTTTGTTTTGCATTTTGAACCTCAGAAGTGGATTCCATCCCATTTGGGAGTCAACAAAGAAATGGCATGGGTCACCCAATAGAACAGTGACATTAGGGCTGCAATCACACACACTAAATCATGCACTTTCAATCCAGTTCCAATGCACTTTCCAACTGGATTTTGCCAGTTCACACAGTAAAACCAGTTGGAAAGTGCAATGGAAGCGGATTGAAAGTGCATGATTTAGTGTGTATGATCGCAGCCTAGGTCTTTTTTGAATTGAACTACAGACCACAAACTCTGGTGTTCTCAAAGCCATTCAGAAAAATAGCACCATGGACAAGGGGCATGAAAATGCAACCACATTTGAGTTCCCAGTTTCCTCGAAGGAATAATGCCGAGTCAGATAATACGATCAAACTCCCAGGGCTGCAAACTCCACCTGTGGATGTTCCTGGAGATCTGAGGCAATACTTGGTGAGGGTAGATACTGGGAGAGAGAGCTCACTTGAGATGTGATGCCATTAAGTCTGCCTTCCAAAGCTGCTATTCCACCCCCACCCCCCCAGTAGTCAGGAAGTCAGTTGTCATTCTGGGAGCATTCTATGTCTCACCTGGAAGTTGGTAATGGTACTCTACTCTTGGTACTCACCCCCCTGGTTAGCATGTCCATAGCACCTGGAAATGTCATGAATCCTGCATCAATGCACCTCAACTGCCATCTCTTAGGTTCAGGAGGGTTATGAAGGTCCGCTCAATGCGATTTCTCTCTAGGAAAACCATTAACCATTTCTTCAAGTTTCTGGAAACCTTCCTGTAAACACACTGAAGTATTGTTTTAGGGGCAAACCTGTCCTATTGCCTCTAAATACATTTTTTTCCCCTATAAATACATGGACCCAGCTTCGGTATGGGTGCTCTCTTCTTGACGTTAACTTCACATTGGGCAAAGTGCAGGTCGCTTCTCTATTCCACAGGCCGGAATCTTCAATTCTGGTAGATATAGCCTACCCTAAAACTACTATTTCCCAGCTACAGACTATTTCCTCGGTTAGCTTTTGTTTGTGTGTTTATCAGGCCTCATTTTGAGCAGGAGCTCACAGGAGCAGAGATCTGGAACCAAATTTTATTGTGCTCTTTCTTGCTTGCTTCTGGGCTCAATTGTACAACCACCCCCCCCCCCCACTCCCAGTGAGAATTTTGCTGAACTCTGACAATCTTTCTAATACCCCCCCCCCCCTCGAGAAAATAGCCAAAAAACATATAAAGCAGACAGATGGAAATCTTTATCATGCCACTGTGGCCACATGTTGTTGTTCAGTCACACAGTCAAGTCCGACTCCTTGTGACCCCATGGACAAAGTCAGGCCAGGCCCTCCTGTCTTCCACCATCCTCTGAAGTCTGCTCAAATTCATGTTTGTTACATCAGTAACGCTGTCCAGCCACCTCATCTTTTGCCGTCCCCTTCTTCTTTTGCCTTCTGTCTTTCCCAGCATCAGGGTCTTCTCCAGGGAGTGCTCCCTTCTCATTTGGTGGCCAAAGTATTTGAGCTTCAGCTTCAGCATCTGACCTTCCAGGGAACAGTCTGGGTTGATTTCCCTTAGGACTGACTAATTTGATCTTCTTGCAGTCCAAGGGACTCTCAAGATTCTTCTCCAGCACCACATAAGAGAAAGTAATTTAAACAGTATAGGAGTAGGGTTTTATTATAATTATAATTCAAGAAGCATTTTAAGGTAGATGCTGAGCTGATACAATTTAGCACACCTCCAGAAAATGAGTTGCACTAATGAGCTCCAGCACCCCCCCCTTTTTTTTTTTTTACAAAATGACCCCTGGTGTTTATAGCGCACTTTGTGTGTGTGCACCTTTACCCTTTATTATATTTCAATGAAAACACTACCACTTGAACATCAGTCTGGTTTATCTGAGAGTTCTCAGGGAAGGAAACCCATATACAAAGGTGATTTCCGTGTTACCCGCCTTTCACTAGCTAATTTTCACATATGTTAATTAGACCAGTTTGGTTAACACATCCTGGTAAACCTGCTCATATATCAGCCAAGCAGGCTGGGTCTTTTGCTTCCAAATGGGGCACAGTTAATAACTATGATTCCCTGTTCTTCACAAATATGCATGGATGGAAATACCGTGGATTCGATGTTCATGTCATTGTCCTGGTTTGTTCCTTCCCCTGAAATCAAAAGACAAAGAATGTGTGTGGTTTTTTTCCCTTCTACTTGTTATTTTCATTATACATTTACTCAATAGTATAAAATTCAGCCCCTAATTGCTTTCATGATGAGAAATTATATTTTTAAAGGAGGCATAATGACTACCCATAAAAAAAACCCCCTCCGTTGTGGAATTCTTTCCAGAGGTTTTGAAAGGTATAGTGATTAAAGCATTCTTATCCACTCACCTGTAGGTTCAGCAAACAGACATATTTGTGATTGAGCTCCAAAGAATGTTTCCCACACAGTCAGGAATCAGGCAGGCACACAAATACTTCCAAAAGATAATTAGGCTATGTTCCTATGCTCAACAAGTAGGAAGTAAGTCCCATTGAACTCCATGGGACATACCTCTGGATCAGCATCTCTAGAAGCAGTCTGAAAATCTTCACATTTCTCATAACTAGATTATGTAGAACACATTGGACAGAATCCGGAAACGGAGAAAGATTCAACCTGACCCTATATAGGTTTACTCGGAAGCACGGCTTTTTTTGTAGCAGGAACTCCTTTGCCTATTAGGCCACACACCCCTGATGTAGCCAATCCACTCGGAGCTTACAGTAGGCCCTGCATGAAGAGCCCTGTAAGTTCTTGGAGGATTGGCTACATCATATGGGTGTGGCCTAATGTGCAAATTAGTTCCTGCTACAAATAAAGCCCTGTTCGGAAGGAAATTCTCCTGACTTCAGTGGGGTTTACGTTCAGGTAAATACACACATGATTGCACATTCAGGCCGGAAGAGGAAATTGGTTCTTGCAATCACAGACAGAAATTCCACAATATATTGTTAAGACTGCGGTCCCAGATGCTTACTTGATTTGGCCTAAATATTGATCTCAGCAAGTTTCATTTCTGAATAAAGATGTTTTGAAGCAGATCATAATATCTGAGAATGTAGGACTGGTCAAAGTAAAGAGCAGGTGATTGGCATTGGCAGGGGTGGAATTCTAGCCGGAGCTTCTTTGCATATTAGGCCACACCCCTGTGATGTAGCCAATCCTCCAAGAGCTTACAAAAAAAGAGCTTTGTAAGCTCCAGGAGGATTGGCTACATCAAGGGTGTGTGGCCTAATATGCAAAGGAGCTCCTGCTAGAATCCCACCCCTGGACATTGGGCTAATGCATGGCTGCATGCACACATGTGATAAGTGCTATCAAGTCGCTTCTGATTTATGGCAGCTCTACAAATTGATGTTCTCCAGAATGTCCTCTCATTAAAAGCCATGCTCAGGTCTTGCAAACTGAAGGTCACGGTTTCCTCGATGAGTCAGTCCCTCTCATGTTGGGTCTTCCTCTTCTGCTGCCTCCCACTTTCCCTAGCATGACTGTCTTCTCTAGTCACTCTTCTCTTCTCATAATATGACCAAAATACGATATCCTCTCAGTTTGGTTATTTTACCTTCTAGGGAGAGTTCGGCCCGGATTTTATCTAAAACCCACAGATCTTCATGGTTATAATGGGTTTAAAAAGGTGTAACTCAGCTTAGAATTGCACCATAACAGTGCCACCATAAGGACACTGTCCTGGGAGTAAGTTCCATTGAGTAGACCGGAGTGGGATTTTGAGAAGACCCACTTGGAATGTCTCTTAGTCTCGTAATTTGTATCTGAATAAACATGCTTATATTTATTTATTTGCTTATATGTAAGGAAAGCCCTCTACTTCTCATACATATGGACATCGTGATCACCAGTATGGTTGCCAGGATGCCTGGAGTTTTGACTCTCACACATCTGCTCTAAGAAGTGGACTTTGCTTACAGCTTCTAAGGCTTATGCGGCAGCTTTGCATTCTACACGTCTGGATGCATGTTAGCCAGAACTCTGCTCCTTGTGTGCCCAGTCTTGGCCGCTGCAGTGGAAGAAGCCAGGCTACCATGTTTCCAGCCTGTTTCCATGAACCAAAGGCTAACACCACCAGAATCCATCTTGCTTTCCTGATTCCATCTCCAGCATCTGCTTCAGCTTTTGCATAAGGCGATCAAGCTTATCCAAGCATACCCTGCCAGACCACTCAAGCCTTTTGTCTAACGAAACCCAGAACAAAGACGGCTGCTCAGAAGATGATGAGAAAAGAGGAAGAACATCTCCTGTCTCAACTAAGTCTTTTGTCCACACCGGGGATACCTAGGTCAATATTTGATTCCCTATTGTCACCTTCCCAGATAAGCCCACTTAATCCCAAGTACCTAGCCATTTCCATACTGACACCCTTGGAGCCGCCTCAGGCCCTGTCGCAACCTGGAAGTTTCCAGGTTGCCCAGGACGAAGGTGAAGTTCATTGGTCAAAGCAAACACCCAATTGGATGTCACCAAAGGACTCACCATTGGCTCTGCTAATGTCCAGCCTTCATGGTCATCACAAAGCCTCCCATTCCTCCTCCCCGTTGCCTCCCATCCCCTAAGGGCTCAGGTGAGGCCTTATAACCTGTGGACTAGCTACCCACAGGTGTGCTTCTATCAGCAACCCACCTTCCGCTGCATAGATCCATCCCCGATTCCTGATCAGTTTCGGGTCCTCCCCCATTCCCTCAACTGTCGCCACCGGAGCCTTCCTTGAAGTCTGCGAGAGGTAATATCGCCCTGTCTGTCTACCGTTATATGTTCCCCTATCAATCTATCTGTGTTTCTTAGACCTGTGTGAATGTGTGATTGTTGTGTATTTTTATCTTATGTGGAAAAACTATTATTCTAAATAAATTACAATTGGTTTTTATTAAATTAGAGTCCTTTTATTGAGCATTACCCTCTGGATGGTTGAGCCTGGTATATATTGGTAAAAAGATTCCTAGTGAGCCAGGTGTCAGCTTGTGTTCAATCGCTTCCTATCGATACTAACCATATTGCCTATACTGTTTATTTGTTCAAGACTAACCTCTTTGCCCTGTAGTAGAATGCAAGGTATGTCAGGGGGAGGCCTGGAAGGGAGGGAGGACTTGGGCGCCAGGGGTAATAAACGGCTGGCAGTACACAGAGAGACACCGCACCATTTCCCCGGCCAGGCAAGGCCGCCAAGCGAAAGGGGGAGTGTGGGTAGACTCAGGAAAGACAGATAGCAAGCGTGTGAATCAAACACCTCTGAGGGAGAAAGCAACTTTTGTTTTAAGAAGTGATTTAAAGGGCCCTGCCTTTGATGTACCCCAATATATGCTAGTACCCATCCAATGTATGTTATCACTTTCAATGGTCTTCTCCAGTAGAAACATTGTGTATCCAATAAAGAAACTTATTTCTGAAGAAAGAGTTTTTTTGTTCTGGAATCTCAATGAACACTACGCTGACACCAGGTGCCCACCTAACTAATTCCCCAACCTCGTTTTGAGGACATTTCAGCTTACATATATTTATTTATTTATATTTTAGATTTGTGAATCACCCAGTCCCCAAATACATGGGGCTCTGGGCGGTACACAACAAAAGTAAAACATCAACATCAGTATAACATTGTTAAAATCAGTAAAAGCAATAATTCCTATATTATAATGATCTCAAGATGGTGCCACTAATTTATACTCAATCCCCACTTTGGACCATGTCAGCATCTTGTGGGTAGGGTGAAGAGAAGAAGACAACATTGGATTTGTATCTCATTCTCCACTCTGAATCTCAAACTCTCAGAGAGGCTCACAATCTCCTTTTCCTCCCTCCCCCACAACAGACACCCTGTGAGGTAGGTGGGGCTGAGAGAGTTCTCCCAGAAGCTGCACTTTCATGGACAACTCTGTGAGAGCTACGGCTGACCCAAAGCCATTCCAGCAGCTGCAAGTGGAGGAGTGGGGGATCAAACCCGGTTCTCCCAGATAAGAGGAGACTGAAGCATGAGAGATGGGGGCAGGGAGAGGAGGGTGCCAGCCATGTTGGAAACCATTGCTGTTCTCAACTAAAAGCCTGGTGGAACATCTCTGCCTTACAGACTCTGAAGAATTGTCCTGGCATTATTTGGCAGAGAATTCTACCAGGTTGGAGCCAGGGCCAAAAAAAGCCCTCACTTTGGTTCAGGATAGCCAGATATCTTTAGGGTCAGGGATCATATTTGTGTTACTATGTAAGATGATCAGTTGTAAAGGAAAACAGGGCTTCTGTATCTGTCAGTTACAGACAGGGCTTTTTTTGCAGCAGGAACTCCTTTGCATATTAGGCCACACACCCCTGATGTAGCCATTTCTCTTACAGCTTACAGTAGGTCCTGTAAGAAAAGCCCCGTAAACTATTGGAGGATTGGCTACATCAGGAGTGTGTGGCCTAATATGCAAAGGAGCTCCTGCTACAAACAAAGCCCTGATTACAGAGGACAGCTGTTCTATTGGTCTACATTAGAACAGCTAGATTTGAGCCCAGTAGCTCCTAAAGAAGGAAGCTTTGACTCTTGGAACCGTATACTCAGGGCTGGATTAACAACTAGGCCAAGTAGACACTGGCCTATGGGCCCCCATGCCTTTAGGGGCCCTGGGCTGTCTCCCGCAATGTTTTCCCTCTGCTTACAGCCCTCCCAGCCTGCATACGCAGTCAGCAACTGAGCCACTCTTTGCCTGACTTGCCTGGTGCAGCTGCTTCTGGCGTTGTTTGCCTCTCCGTGCCTCTCCCCCACAGCTTTGTCAAAGGGGCTTTTGTGAAGGTGCCTTCAGGCTGCAGCAGGGGCCGTGGGTGGTGGTGGGGGCACTCCAAATCTGAGGTAATTTGCAAGGGGGCCCCAAGATTTTGACCACCTAGGGGCCTTCAGAGGTTTTAATCCCGCACTGCTTATACTCCAAAGATCTTGTTGATATCTAAGGTGCTACTGAATTTGAATGAATCTAGCTGTTTCAGAGTTCTGTAGATGAAGACATTTGAGCGGGTGCATCTTGTCATACAGGAGTTACGATGGCACACCCATCTCAAGTTCCTTTTATAGAACTGATATAGTACAGGAGAGTCACTACCTTCCTTTTTTACCTCTGATCAGCCAAGATAAAACTCTTTCCATGAAACAATACAAGAGAAAATGTCGGGAAGTCAGGGCTAAAATGAAATCAGGCCCGTCAGTTCCAATGAAGAGGTCAAAAGAACATCCACATAATATTGGAGAACTGGAAGGAGCACCCAACCCATCTATGCAGGTGACCCCATCCGATCCCACATCAAGAAGAAACCAATTAACCTGCCTGTTCAGTGTACCCTTATTTACTGCCGAAGTGATCTTTGGCTTTGTCTCCATTAAGTGCAAGATTTGCCTGAGCTTATTAAAGAGGCCGGGTGAGCTGACACTAAAGAACAACAGCCAAAATGAGAGAGGGAGGAAGGGAGATTTCTTGAACCAGAAGGGAAGAATTGATCAGCGCAACAGGAATGCTTCAAAGGGAGGAATCACTGGAGGAGCCAACGGTAGCCTGAAAAGAAAATTGATTCAAGCCATAATTTGCTTTTAAAAGATAGAGATAATGAACAACAATGATGGTCGGTAGAGCTCAACATACTGGAAAATGCGTAGGTGGTAGGTAATGGGTGTTGGCAAAATAAATCCAGACATGAGATCCCCCCCCCACCCCGTATTGTGGCTTTTTGAGGCAGATAGGAGGTAGCTTTTTGATGCGGATAGGAGGCGCCTGGAGACAGGGTGAGAACAGGTGCAGCTCAGAGGGTAGATGTGCTTGTGTGATTGTGTGTATTTAATCTGAATGGGAGGTGGGGCTAGGTTGGGCCAAATCTCCTGTGTGAAACCACCCTTTCCGTTTCAGCCTAGGAGCTTCAGAGGCTCTTTGAAGCCCTCTTTGAAGCTCCCAGACTGAGTCTCAGTTCCCTGGCTCTTCCTGCTTTTCTTTGCTGGCTGCTGCAAGGAAAATGTGAGGTGGATTTTAAGGTCCATTCCCTGTTTTCCTTGCAGCTTTCTCTGTGCTCTGCAATGGTTTCAAATGGAGTGGAGATTGTTACATTTTCACCATTCCTATAGCCAGCTGAAATGCATGCTTCCTGGAGTTGTGTCCTTCCTACCAAAGGGCTGGTGCTTTCAGCCAGCTCATCTCTGCTGAACGGACCAAATCTATTGAGTACTCTAATGTGGGAACCCACAGCCAAAGGAGGATATTATAGTGGAAAGCCATTGCTTTGGGGGGGGGGGGATGGAGAGATCTTACAATGCCATTTCATTGTTTCCACAGAGTCAGAGCCCTGTACTTTTTCTTGATGTTTTATTTTTAAACTTTTAAACTTAAATCCCACTATTCTCCCACCTTTCCAACTTAAACAAAATATTCTAATTTTAAGCATGTTTGTATTTTAATTTTTTTTTTTTAAAAAAATATCTTTAATCGTATTTGTCTGTGTCCATTATAAAGTTTATATCTCCACTATCTGGCGTTATATTTGATGACACTCTTGGCCCTGCTAAGAAATGAGTTTGACACCCCTGCTTTAAATGTTTCCTTAGAGATCTTGGCATGGTCCCCATATTGTTACAGTAATGCTTGAAGCTTCCCGTCCTAGTGCATTTCAAAAGGCGGTAGAGGGGCTTCCTAAGTAAAAACCCCACTTGTTCAAATGCATCAAGTGTAAATTAACAAAGGGATATGTACAGGATCTCAGAGGAAGCGATCCAAGAGAGCTTAGCTCCTCGGAAAATCAATTTATCTCACATTCTCTGCTGGTTCTTCATAATTATGAGGGAGGGGATACAACCTTGCATGTTGTACCTAAGAGACTCAAAACAGGAATAAGAGCTTGTGCATGGAAAGGTTTCTCTACTGCGTAACATGTTGAGTTGGCAAGCTGAAGGACGAGGGGAAATAATTGGATCACGAAGTAGCTGAGGTGATTTTCTAATAGGCATCCACAAAGAGAGCAGCAGGGCCCAGAACTGGTAGGATCACGGGGAAAGGTTCTAGGATCATGAAGACATGGTAGGAGCCGAACAAGAAACAGTCTGAGAACATCTGGTAGAGGTGCTTTGCTATGGTGGCTAAAGATTTGTTCTTCCTGAGGTGGTAGACCTCTGTCTCGATTGGAAGCCCTTGTCTAAATACTTCTCCAGACAGAAATGTTTGGTCCTCATTGGGCTTGACACCACTCACAGGGGTTTCTCTATCACGATTTCCCACCTACTCCCAATGTGGATTCCAGAGGCAATTCTAAATCTTTCAAAGTGATAGAATCTGGGCCTGAACAGACAACTGAGACATTGAAGTGAATTGACAAGAACAAACTGATTTTTTTTTGTATAAATGAAAAAGGGCTGTTTATTCAGAAAGAAACATACAGCTGAGGTAAATATTAACAGTCAGTCAGAAGCTGTGGGGTGTTTGGTTTCAAACATTTCATGCTCAATGGAAGAAAAAAAAAATTCCCAGGCAGGTAACTCTGCTGCCAGGTCCTTTTGTGATTCACCTAGATTTGCAGAAACACCATTTGGCAGAGAATTTTATTACCTTTTATGGCTATCCAGACCAAATGGCCTAGCCACACTGTTTTATGTGACCATGTGGCCAGTTAGTTTGCCAGACTGCTTGTATTTCAGCTTACAATACCTGATCCCCTCGTCTGATGAAATGTGCTTAAGAAAGCTCATGAAAGCTTCCGTTCTGAATAAAACTTGGTTGGTCTTAAAGGTGCACTTGATTTCTGCTTTGTTCTACTGCTTCAGACCAACATGGCTGCCCACTTGGATCTAGGTAACTCATCAGATCACTCTGGCATAGCTTTTCCTTACGGACAGACGATAGATAGATGATAGATAGATGATAGATAGATAGATAGATAGATAGATAGATAGATAGATAGATAGATAGATAGATAGATAGATAGATAGATAGATAGACAGACAGACAGACAGACAAACAGACAGACAGACCTGGCGTTACAAGCCGTGGCTTCTTGGCTCAGGCTGAGTCGGCTGAAATTGAATCCGACGAAGACGGAGGTTCTCTACCTGGGTCGGGGCGGTCCGGGGAGAGAGATCCAGCTACCGGCTCTTGACGGGGTACCACTGATACCGGTCCCTAAGGTCAAGAGCTTAGGCGTGCTTCTTGAGTCCTCCCTTACAATGGAGGCTCAGGTGGCAGCCACTGTTAGATCTGCCTTCTTTCATCTTCGGCAAGCGCGGCAGCTGGCTCCTTACCTGGAGCGCAACAACTTAGCGACGGTAATCCGTGCTACGGTCACCTCAAGAATAGATCACTGTAATGCTCTCTACATGGGGCTACCCTCGATGCTAACCCGGAGACTACAACTAGTGCAGAACGCTGCGGCACGGCTGTTAATGGGGCTGCCGCGACGGGAGCACATTCAGCCAGTGCTGAGAGAGCTGCACTGGTTGCCTGTTGTGTTCCGAGTTTGCTTCAAGGTGTTGATACTAACCTTTAAAGCCCTCTATGGTCAGGGACCTGCCTATCTACGGGACCGCCTTTCCCCATATATCCCCCAGAGAGCACTGCGATCAGGGATAAAAAATCTGTTGTCTGTCCCTGGCCCAAAAGAAGCCAGGCTATGTATAACGAGATCCAGGGCTTTTTCGGTGGCAGCACCAGAACTTTGGAACACCCTCCCAGAAGCTATAAGGGCCCTGCGGGATTTGTCTGCGTTCCGCAGGGCCTGTAAGACCGAATTGTTCAAACAGGCTTTTGCGGTTTGATTGAAAAAAAAAGGCTGCCACCGGACATCCTACAGAATGCTGGCGATCTTGGTTGAGAAGTCAATACCGCCATACTGGACTGAAATAGCGCTATAGAATGGTTTTAAAGTTAAAATATGTAAATTATGGGTTTATATGTTTTATTGGATTGATTGTTTTTATAATGTTGTAAGCCGCCCTGAGTTCGCTTGTGGAGAGGGCGGGATATAAATGGGAAGTAATAAATAAATAATAGATAGATAGATAGATAGATAGATAGATAGATAGATAGATAGATAGATAGATAGAGACAGAGAGAGACAGACAGACAGACAGACAGATACCTTATCTATTCATCTATCTATCTATCTATCTATCTATCTATCTATCTATCTATCTATCTATCTATCTATCTATCTATCTATCTATCTATCTATCTATCTATCATCTATCTATCTATCATCGTCTGTCTGTCTGTCTATCTATCTATGTATCTATCATCGTCTGTCTGTCTGTCTATCTATCATCGTCTGTCTGTCTGTCTGTCTATCTATCTATCTATCTTGTCTGTCTGTCTGTCTGTCATCTATCTATCAATCATCTATAGATATAGATATGAGTTCAGAACTAAAATATTTGAAATGTCAACTCTTCCCATTCAGAAATCAACTTCTTAAGAGAAGCTGGGGTCAGAGCGCCTCTGGAACTGGATGCAGTTCACATCGGTGTGCCCTTTTGCTGCCACCAGACAGCCCTCCTCTTTCAGAGAACAAATAAGGAACAGGACATTTCTTGTCAGAATGTGGATCACCACAAAATAGCAAGTAAAGTCTGTGCAACTAGCATGTTCATTTCCCCCTAATGGCCTAATACTTTCATTATGGGGAAAATTGCCTTTGATAACGGGCTGAAAATTCTACTTAAAAAGAAATCTTCAAATAAATTCAATAAACTCAGTTAATTTCAGGTCACCCAGCTGTACTCGTTGATCATCTGTTTCAAGAAGCTTCAGTTCTGAATAAGTTAATCAAAAGTTTTATAAAACACTTTGCTTGATTTATGGGGCCATTACAGCACTCCTAGATGTCCTCTACCTACTTTTCTGGGTAGATCTTCCTGTCCTTAGAGTCTGTGATGTTTCTCCACAATCTCTTTTCTCAACTTGATGTCCCAGACAGCTTTCTCTTCCTTTGACCTACTCTTCTCCACCTGGTCAATAAAGAGGCTCTTATTTTTCAGTCTGGTGCTCAGACTGTTTCCATCATCCAGATATCTTCTCCCATGGCTTCAGAACCTTTTGTTCACTGCTCCCAAACATCTTGCCACTTGGATCTCTAGACCAGGGGTGTCAAACATGCAGCCCTGGGGGCTGAATCAGGCCATCAGATGACTCCTATCAGGCCCCTGAGCAACTGGCTGTTGTCTGCTTCCTTCTCCCTTTCTCTTGCTTCCTTCTGCATCACAGCTTGCTTTGCCAGGCTTGCTCAATCACACAGGAGCAACAGAGAAAAGCCTCTCTTTTCTCCATTGACTGAAGCCCCCCCCCCTCTTGGGGAGGAAGGGTGGAGCAAGAGCTTGCTTTGCCAGGCTCTCTCAATCGCACAGGAGAGCTACTGAGCCAAGCCTCTCTTCCTTCTATTGGCTGAAGCTCCTCTCCCTCCTAGTCCCCTTGAGAAGGAAGGAAAGAGCCAGAGTGGATTGAAAGTGCATTGTTTAGTGTATGTGACTGCACTCCTGATCATGCAGCTGGAAGTGACTTTGTGAAGTCACGGAACACTGTTTGGGCTTTGTGGGCTCAGCTGTTTCCTCTCCGCAGGCAACCTGGTCACCATACCACATTTCCTTGCTGCTGAAAGTGGTTTACAATAAAATAAATAAATTAAATGTATCCTGAAACATAACATATTAAAAATGCTAAAAATTAAACTCCATCAGTACCAGTCAGGATAAGGCCCTGTCTAAACAGTACTGCTTAAGCTGGATAAGAAGCAGCCCCTCATAGTGCAATCCTATTTCATAAGGGTAGTGCCACCACAGAAGTCACTTCCATAAAGGAGGGGGGAAAGAGCAATACCTTTTTTGTGAGCCATTTGAGACCCGTCTTAGCTCATGAACTTCCGTTAAAATCCTAGATTCGGATTTTAAGAGTATCCTGACCTATTTATTCATGAACAATCTGTGACAATTCTTGCTGATATTCTATCATTTTCTCTTTCTTTTTTGTACGTGCAGGGGAAGGACCAGATTATTACAAGCAATTCACAGCAGATTTGGAGAAAATGTAAGAAAATTAGTGATAAGGACTCTTTTCCTCTTCAGAGTTTTCTTTTAAAAATATCCCAAATTCAAAAAATTAATGTCATTGTGTTGAAAATTATCCCTGTAGTATAATGCTGTAGCTTTCCATCTCTCTGCAAATAATTTTGGATCTCCCCCCCCCAAAAAAAAAGGAAAAAAAAGAAAGCATTATTGTAACACAAGAGAGCCAGTTTGGTGTAGTGGTTAAGTGCGCGGACTCTTAATCTGGGAGAACCGGGTTTGATTCCCCACTCCTCCCCTTGCACCTGCTGGAATGGCCTTGGGTCAGCCATAGCTCTGGCAGAGGTTGTCCTTGAATGGGCAGCTGCTGTGAGAGTCCTCTCAGCCCCACCCACCTCACAGGGTGTCTGTTGTGGGGGGAGAAGATATAGGAGATTGTAAGCCGCTCTGAGTCTCTGATTCAGAGAGAGGGCTGAGTATACATCTGCTGTTTCTTCTTTTTCAGCATTCTACTTTTTTGTGGGGGAGGGGAATCCCAAGCCTTAGTATCTTCCGCTACATGAATTATATTGTGTGTAGAGATAAAGTATTCCACTAGGCACATGGGATTTATGGAACTATTTCAGCTTGAAATGGGGGGGGGTGACTTAGAAATGACGATAGGCTTCCCGAATCCCCCGCCTGGGCGGGGGACCCCCGATTTGGAGACTCCTCCCCCCGCTGGCCAAAAATTCAGAAAGCGGGGGGAATGGCAGCCCTTCCCACCCAGTCCCGATCCCAGCAGCTTCTCCTCTCCCGTTCCCACCGATCCCCAATACTTCTCCTCCTCCCTTCCCTTCCCTTCTCACCTCAACTGCAGCAGCTTCTCTTTGCCCCTCCCCTTCCCACCCAGCTCTATCGCAGCAGCCGGAGCTTTCCCAGGCTGCTTCCTTCCCCGCCCCAAAGGACCATGTGCCTTTGCACCTCCGGAGGTGGTGAAAGGCTTCAACTTTCTGTGTCTGTGTCTGTTGCTGAAATAAGCTGGCTGGTGAGTAGAGAGGCCAGTCCCCTACATCAGATTTGCGAGAAGGGGTGTGTGTGTGTGTGTGTGTGTGTGTGTGGAGAGGGAAACGTCTTCATTATTCCCTATGGAAATCATTTCTCATAGGGTATAATGGGGAATTGACCTGGAGGTTTCGGGGGCTCTAGGGGAGCTATTTTTTGAGGTAGAGGCACCAAATTTTCAGTATAGTATCTAGTGCCTCTCCCCAAAGTACCCCCCAAGTTTCAAAATGATTGGACCAGGGGGTCCAATTCTATGAGCCCCAAAAGAAGGTGCCCCTATTCTTCATTATTTCCTATGGAAGGAAGACATTTTAAAAAGTGTGCTGTCCGTTTAAACGTGATGGCCAGAACTCCCTTGGAGTTCAGTTATGCTTGTCACACCTTTGTTCCTGGCTCTGCTCCAATGTCTCCTGGCTCCACCCCCAAAGTCTCCTGGCTCCACCCCCAAAGTCCCCAGATATTTCTTGAATTGGACTTGGCAACCCTAAATGACGATGACGCCTATTTTTTCATATTTCAGCAAAAGGTATGCTGCATTCAAGGGACTGCCCGCAGTTTAGCACAATGTCCGTATTTCTCAGTAACCATTTTCACTGCTCAACGGGCCACATGAGCTCTTCGGTGCTATGCTGTATAGTTCCTTAAACACAACCTGGACTGTGTTAGCACGGCACTCCCTAATGAGCTATAGCAGAATTCTTGTGACTAATTAAACATGTCAAAACCCTTGGGAGCTGCACTGGTAACTAATGGCAGGAGAACAGCAAATAGTAGTAATGTCGTTTGGAAATATTTGAGAATTCTCTGATTTTATTTTTTTTTCCCAAAAAAAGAAGAGGAGGTAATATATTGGGCTGAATCCAGCTCGCTTTTCTAAGAGTAGGAAAGGAAACTGGGAGGATCCCCTTTTTCTCGGGAATTTGGAAACCTGCAGGCCTCATTTTGTTCAGGAGCTCAAAGGAGTGGAGCTTTGGAACCTCTACATTTTATTGTGCTCTTTCTTTCTTAAACCCACCCCCCATTCTTGCATCTGGGCTCCATTGTTTAACCCCCCCTGGGATAATTTTGCTGAACTCTTAAGATTTGACAAACTTTCTAATATTTCCCCCCACAAAAAAATGGGACAATTACCAAAACATATAAAGCAGAAGGATGGAAATCTTCATCATGCCACAATGGCCACATGGAAGAAGAAGAAGAGGAAGAAGACTGCAGATTTATACTTCACTCTTCTCTCTGAATCAGAGTCTCAGACTGGTTTACAATCTCCTTTATCTCCTTTCCCCACAACAGACACCCTGTGAGGTGGGTGGGGCTGAGAGAGCTCCCACAGAAGCTGCCCTTTCAAGGACAGCTCTGTGAGAGTTATGGCTGACTCAAGGCCATTCCAGCAGGTGCAAGTGGAGGAGTGGGGAATCAAACCCGGTTCTCCCAGATAAGAGTCCACACACTTAACCACTACACTAAACTGGCTCTAGGAGAAACTAGGAGAAAGAAATTTAAAGAGTATGATGGGAATAACTTAAGGTTTTATTGTGACAATTCTAATTCAAGAAGCATTTTAAGGTAGATGTGGAGCTGATACAATTTAGTCCACCTTCCGGTGATGTCAAGGGTGTGTGGCAGATGCAAATGAGTTATGCCAATGAGTTGTGCTAATGAGATCTGGTACCTCTTTTTCTACGAATGACCCCTGGAGATCTGTATGAACAAAAGCCATGTAGGTTAGAGCATATAGTAAGGAGAAATATTGGGTGAGATTGACTGGAAAAGCTGTCTGGATCCCAACAGTAACCATAAGTCTGCATGCCACGCAGGGGTGGAATTCTAGCAGGAGCTCCTTTGCATATTAGGCCACACACCCCTGATGTAGCCAATCCTCCAAGAGCTTACAAGGCTCTTTGTTGTAAGCTCTTGGAGGATTGGCTACATCAGGGGTGTGCGGCTGTCTAGAGTCGGGTGCCCCACCCCTCTTCCCGGACCCCCTGGCTGCAGGGCCGGATGTGTTAGCACGCCCCACTGCAGAGGATGCTACTACCACCAGCTGTCCTGCTGGGACTTCAAGCTCTCTGGCCCCGTCCTGTGGATTCCCCGGGAGTGATGACTGCTCAAGCAATATGAGCCAAAACACCTGCGCTCTGCAGGGATTGGTTGAGGGCAAGGATGGAGTTAGCTGGGATGGGGATTTAGACAAGGGTTACGTGGGCTCCCAGGGGAGGATAAGCCCAGGGCTTACCATGAGGCTGCTACCCAGAGAGAGAGAAAGAAGGGAGCAGTGGTAAGACCTGGGAGGAGGTGGCAAAGGATAGCAGGTGCAGCAAACCCCCCTTCCATCCTCCATTCTGAGGTAATGCCCGACTCGTTAACAAATCCCCTGCCCTGGAGCCAGCACCCTCACCTCTAGCCAACGCAGGCCCCTGTACTCCGGACAGTGGCCTAATATGCAAAGGAGATCCTGCTAGAATTCCACCCCTGATCCCACCTATAGTCGTGCATTCTGCTTTTCAACAGAGATCCCTCTTGCTTCCCCCCTTTGCATATCATGAGAGTTATCAGTGTTTTGCATCACCGAACAACATTAAACAAATAATTTTTAAAGTGAAAGGGTTTTTGTTTTGTTTTTTAAAATGAATTCACATCTATATTGTAAGTTTAGGTTGTTTCAGTCTACTGAGGATTTATCCCCCTCCCCATCGCAATATCCTTGCAAAATTATTTTAATTTCTTGGAGCATCAATTAATTGGCCTCCTAATTATTAGCAATAACTTTTGACTGCTACAGGGCACGGTAAAAGTGGAATTAATTAAGATGGTGTAATGAGAACAATATTTGCCAACCCTTAATAGGAACGATTAGGACATCGAGGGGAAGAGCTAACAATTATTTTCCACGGAGAAGAAGCAGTTTTCAAAGACAGGAAGTAGAGAGAGGAAGTAGAGACTTCTGACGGCAGTTTTTTTCCACCTTGCTCACCAGAGCATGGCTATACTTCACAAGGAACAATGTTTTGTGTCTGTGCTATTGTCAGGTTGCTGTAGGTTTCACCACTCCTCAGAGGCATTCCTAACATCGGAACTAGGGTACTGTTTCCATAGCATACAGTGCTGATAAATAGTATACTCCAGTGGCTGCACCTGCGTGTGCTAGGGTTGCCAAGAGCAATTTCAGAAATATCTGGGAACTTTAGGGGTGGAGCCAGCAGACTTTTGGGGTGGAGCCAGGAGACACTGGGGGTGGAGTCAGGAGCAAGGTTGTGACAATCATAATTGAGCTCCAAAGGGAGTTCTGGCGATCACATTTAAAGGGACTGCGCATCTTTTAAATACCTTCTCTCCATTGGAAATCATGAGGGACAGGGGCACCTTCTTTTGGGGCTCGTAGAATTGGACTCCCTGGCCCAATCCTTTTGAAGCTTGTAGGGTGTTTTGAGGAGAGGCACCAGATGCTACGCTGAAAATATGGTGCCTCTACCTCAAAGAACAGCTTCCCCAGAGCCCCAGAAACCTAAGGATCAATTCTCCATTATTCCCTATAGGAATTGGGTCTCCATAGGGAATAACGGAGTGCCCAGCAGGCATTTCCCTCCACCCCCCCACACTTTCTGATGACCCTGAAGTGGGGGGAGGGCCTCCAAACTGGGGGATCCCCTGTCCCCACTTGGGGATTGAGCAAATCAACAAAGAGCAATGCAGATATTGGAGCGCGGAATAAAGGTTACCACGAACCTCTGCAAGAACCAGCCTCAAAATTAATACAATTCAAACACTACTCATAACACTTAGTAAATCTACACATTTTCACTGGATCAACCAAAACAATTGTAAGAGAATGATAAGGAACCTATGCCCACACCCACAGTCACCTGGAAACAAATGAATGTCCAAATTATATCAACAACTGGGTGCAGGTAGAGATTCAAATGGTGAAGCCTTTCACATGGAGCGTTGCTCCTAAAAAGTTCAAGTCGAGCTTCACAAAGTCTTCCACAAAGATCCACACTCCACAAATTTTCCTTTCTGTACAGCAAGACACAGGAAACAAAACGTGACACGGTAGTACTCAGCCCACGTTTCGCTATTGCTTCTTTGAGCTTTCAAAAAGAATGATTGAATCCAGTTTCAATGCTGCCGCTTACACCAACATCCATTAGGTATGGTTAATTTCCTCAGGAAATTCTTCACCTGGGGATTGGCAACTTAGCGTGTGCCCCTCACAGAGACGTCATTGGCTGCTGTTGTCTGATTGGTGGATGTTGCTATGGGTTCTGGTCCACTTGTTGTGTCAAAAGAAGGAGGAAGAGGAGAAAGAGAAGGAGAAGGAGATGGAGAAGAAGAGACTGGATTTATACCCTGCCCTTCACTTCGAGTCCTAAAGTGGCTTACAATGAAGTAGGGGACTGAGAGAGCTCTCAGGGAAGTGCTCTTGGGAGAACAGCTCTGCTAAGAATTTGTGGCTGACCTGAAGTCACTACATCAGCTGCTTGTGGAGGAATGGAGGATCAAACCCAGTTGTCCCAGATTAGAGTCCATATACTTAACCACTACATCAACCTGGCTCTCTTTGTGCCTTTGGGAAGGGGTGGACATTGCTATTTCCACCTGTGGAATGTCCATTGAGAACAGACCAGCAGTGCTACTTTTGTGCCAGTGGCTGGTCACCACCCACCAGGGCTTTTTTTTTTTTTTTTGTAGCAGGAACTCCTTTGCACACACTCCTGATGTGGCCAATCCTCCTGGAGCTTACAGTCGGTCCTGTAATAAGAGCCCTCTAAGGTCCAGGAAGATTGGCCACAGGGGTAGCCAAAGTTGCTTAATGTAAGAGCAACACAGAATACACATCAGATGTTTTGAGAGCCACAAGACATGAATGGCAGATGTCTGAGAGCCACAAAACAGGAAGGAAGGAAGGAAGGAAGGAAGGAAGGAAGGAAGGAAGGAAGGAAGGAAGGAAGGAAGGAAGGAAGGAAGGAAGGAAGGAAGCAAAATAGATCTTTTTTATTTATTTATTTTATTTAATTTATATCCTGCCCTTCCCACTGAAGGCAGGCTCAGGGCGGCTCACAGGTTGGGGTCAAAGGATGGCCGAACAAGATAAAACATTGATAAAACGTAAGAACATAAAAACAATTATAAAACATCAGTTATAAAACAATATATCAGTAGGTGTTAGCGCATTAATTGTTGAAACAGTTAATTTCGATGGTAGCAGTATAACTGAATGGTCAGTATTAGGTGTTCCAGAGTTCCACAATTCACCGGGTCACCATGGCCTGGTAGGAAGTCCAGAGTGGTGTTACGTTTCTGGTTTATGGGCCTAGATAGGGAGGGAGAAGGGAAAGAGAGGTGGAAAGAATGCTATTTTAACTTTAAATGCATTCTCCAAACTGCTGGCTGGCTTGGCTTGTGACTTAAAGAGACACATGCCTTCTCCAAGCTGTCCAATGGCATGGGGGTGAGGAGTTTCAAGAGCCACATAATATGTGTGAAAGAGCCACATGTGGCTCCCGAGTCACAGATTTGCCACCTCAAGTGTGTGTGTGGCCTAATATGCAAAGGAGTTCCTGCTACAAAAAAAAGCCCTGCCGCCCACACAGCAGCTCTCAGGATTGTGCTGCCCACATGAATAGAGCCAGTTTAGCAGGGCATCATTAAAAATCTGCTTCATATTTCGTTAGGTAGCCTTAAAGCATGTCACTTGCTCTGAGTCACATCCTCCCTTTGCACAGGTGTAATGATACTGATCTGTTTTGCAGAGCTTCTTTCAGGTTAACAATAAGATCATGTCCGTGAAGTGTCCGAACAGAAGAGCTACATCAAGACAAAGCGTTCGGATGGAATTTGTTGCATCTGTTCCCAAAACTGGTTGGCTCCCCCATCCCAGAGAGAAGCTATACAAGGACTGCTAGAAAGAATGGACTATGCAATGTCATCTAATAAAATCCCCTATTCTGAAAGGCTAGGCTCATGCCCTCTAAGTGAGGTTGAATCTGTAGAACATACGTTTTTTAGTTGCCCATATTATAAGAAGGCTCATTTTAGAATTATTATTCCATTAGTCGACAGGACACCTGCTTATATTAATACAAACAAAGCAAGACTTAATTGGTTCCTATCAGATAAGAATTCACAGATTACCCATTCAGTTGCTGAGTTTTGTGCATTAATTCTTAGACTGCGGGAATTTCATTTTAAAAGTTCTTAAATTTCGATCTCTATTTTAGGATACTATGTTTGTTTTTATTTTTTCACATCATGTTTATACTGTATTCTGGTCGTGAGACTAATAAACTATGATGATGATCATCATCATCTAATACCAGCACAAAGGATCCTGCCTGCTGCGGAGGGAACTTGAAAAGAGCAAGGCAACTCACCACCCCAGGGCAGCTTGTGCAAAATCCAGCAGAAGCAACACAGGAAAGGAGCAACGAGGACTTCCGGGGGAGCAAAATGTCAAGCTGAGCTGCTTCTCATAGCGGGAGCAGGCTGGAACCTCTGTTCAGGGTAGTGGAAGGCAAATAAATACCTACTGCCTACTTTTCTCAGTCAGAGATTAGAAGAAGAAGAAGATATTGGATTTATATCCCGCCCTCCACTCCGAAGAGTCTCAGAGTGGCTCACAATCTCCTTTATCTCCCTCCCCCACAACAGACACCCTGTGAGGTAGGTGGGGCTGAGGAGAGGGCTCTCACAGCAGCTGCCCTTTCAAGGACAACCTCTGCCAGAGCTATGGCTGACCCAAGGCCATTCCAGCAGCTGCAAGTGGAGGAGTGGGGAATCAAACCCGGTTCTCCCATATAAGAGTCCGCACACTTAACCACTACACCAAACTGGCTCTCAAGTACAAGATATGCACAGGAAGATATTAGTCCAAGATATGCACAGGAAACTTTGAGGAGATTTACCTTGGCTAAAAGGGAGTCCCGAGGTGGGGTGGGGCTCCTTTGAGGCCTTGGGTCAGCCATAGCTCTGGCAGAGGTTGTCCTTGAAAGGGCAGCTGCTGTGAGAGCCCTCTCCAGCCCCACCCACCTCACAGGGTGTCTTTTTCTTCTTCTTCTTCTTCTTCTTCTTCTTCTTCTTCTTCTTCTTCTTCTTCTTCTTCTTCTTCCTCTTCATCTCTGGGAGGACGAGGACTGATTCCCCACACCTCCACTTGCACCTGCTGGGATGGCCCTGGGTCAGCCATAGCTCTTGTAGGAGTTGTCCTTTGAAAGGGCAGCTGCTGCAAGAGCTCTCTCAGCCCTATCCACCTCACAGGGAGTCTGTTGTGGGGGGCGGGGGAGCAAAGGATATTGTGACCACTCTGAGACTCTGAGTTTCAGAAAGGTCTCCTGTGCAAGCACCAGTCGTTTCTGACTCTGAGGTGACATTGCATCACAATGTTTTCATGGCAGACTTTTAATGGAGTGGTTTGCCATTGCCTTCCCTGGTCATCTACACTTTCCCACCAGCAAGCTGGGTACTCATTTTACTGACCTCAGAAGGAAGGAAGGCTGAGTCAACCTCGAGCTGGCTACCCAGCTTCTGCCGGGGATCAAACTCAGGTCATGAGCTGCAGTACTGCAGCTTTAACACTCTGCGCCACAGGGCTCTTTTTTCAGAGTATAGGGCGGGATATAAATCCAATATCATCATCATCATCATCATCATCATCATCATCATCATCATCATCATCATCATCATTTTCTTCTTCTTCTCCTCCTCCTCAAGAGGGAAATGAAGGAGAAACACATGGGTGCCCCTCATGAACTTTTAAACATTTTTGAGAGCTTTATTTTCACAAAGAGTTCCAGCACTCCATTCTGCCACATCCCCCCCCCCCCCGAAAAAAAAAGCCTTGGTTTCTTTCCTGTCACTTCTCTTTTTCTTTCCACCAGGAGGGCTGGTCATGCATTCCACCATCTCTTTCCATCTTAGCTTTAACAGCTAGCTAGAAGCTTTGACTCCGCCTTTTCTATCCAGAACGAGGTTTTCTCATAATAAAGAACTTCTGTTTCTTCTCTGCCTCTGAATCCCTGCCCAGGCTACCCTCATCTTGCCAGATCTTGGAAGCTAAGTGGGGTCAGCCCTGGTTGAGATTTGGATGGGAGACCAGGATTGAAACATGGAGGCTGGCAACAGCAAACCACCTCTGAATGTCTCTTGCTTTGAAAACCCAGTGTGGTTGCCAGAAGTCGGCTGTGACTGGATAGCACTTCCCGCCACCGTTTCTTTTCTAAGAAAGGAGCCTAATTGTGATATTATTCCTCACAGGGGTCGTTTTGTAGAAAAATAGGTGGCGGAGCTCCTTAGCATAACTTATTAGCATATGCCGCCCCCCCCCCCCAGCCAAAAGCAACCCAATGCAAGAAAGGAGAGCCCTGGCAAGCGAGGCCTGCTTGGGCTGGCTAGAGATCCAAGCAGGCCTCGCTCACCTGGGGCTCTCCTGGGCCACCCCCCCCCCCCTATAATATAGTGGGTTCTATGCATTGATGAGACAAGGCTGAAGTGATAACAGGCTCTTTATTAAGTACAACATGGTAATGGACTGCATTGTAAGACTGAGGACGCGGCCTACGGGACCATAACTATGTACAACTCTGGGGTCCTGTGCAAGCACATTATTGGATCATTCAGACCGGCCAGGTCCCTGTGATTGGTGCAGGGCAGCCGGTATTTGGATCCGGCTGCCCATTGTTCCCCATTCCCCAAGCTCAGTTCGCCTGGCTCCAATAACCCCGGCAGGAATACCCACAAGAGTCTACATCTATCATTAGTCCACATACATAGCACCCCCCCCCCCCACATAGGGATGTGCAAAAAAAAAATCGGTAGTACACGGATTTGGAAGTATACAGGGGAAAAATACAGAATCCCGTATATTTCTGAATTCCGTAGTCGGAATAGCCGCATATACAGTAGCTGCACGGCTATTTCCAAATAAACAACCCCATTATACCTTATGGGCCATTGAAATCAATGGCAAATAGAGTATATTTGAAGCCGCCTGGAGGGGAGGGTATTTGAGGGAGACCCCCCAAATTTGCGGGGGACTCTCCCCTACAAACCCCCAAGTCCCAAAAAGATTGGGTCAGGGGGTCCCATTCCAGGGGCACCCAAAGAGGGCCATTGAAATCATTGACAACATAGGGCATAATTAGAGGCTACTGGGGGTTTGAGGGAGAGCCCCAAAAACTGCAGGGCAGCTTAGGGGACTCCCCCACATGCAACCCCCCTGGCCCAAAAAGACTGCACCCATCTGTGGGCACCCCAAAAGGAACACTGCTCCCAATGGTGAGAAAAAACCAATTAGAGCCACTTCCTCACTGCAATTGTCGTGGGAAAAGTGGCTCTGGGGAGCTGGGGGTTTTGAGGAGAGCCCCCCAAACTGCTGTGCAGCTTCAGGGCACTGTCCCACACAAAACCCACAAGGCCAAAAAAAAAAAAAATGGACCAGGGGGCCCAATTCCTGGGGCACCCAAAGCCAAACGTAACTTCACACCAGAGAATCTCTATAGGACCCAAATGCACTACATCCCTCTATCTACTCTATGAACCCTGCAGGCCTGGAACCAATATAAACCCAGTTGCCAATGTCACTGCCACACAAAACACAATCTGCTCAAGGCTGCAGCAAACCCAGATGCCAGCTCTCCAGCCCTGCCCCAAACAACATGGGGAGAGCTGGCCAAGCACAACAAGCCTGCTGGTTCTGGGTCTCTCATCCAGGTGCCAGCTTCCCTGCCACAGAACACACAATTTACAGATGCCAGCTCTCCAGCCCTACACCAAACAACATGGGGAGAGCTGGCCAAGCACAACAAGCCTGCTGGCTTTGGGTCTCTCACCCAGGTGCCAGCTCCCCCCCCCCCCGCCCAAAACCAGAACCAGGAAAAGGGACAACAGGAGAAGGCCAAGAAACTCAACTGTTAAAAAGTGGCCTTTTAAACAATGAAAATTAGGCCAAACAGCCCCCCCCCAAGAACCAGAAGATAAAAGGAACAACAGCAGCACAACACAGCAGCAACAAATCAAACACAGAATCCTTTTAAAACAGTAAATACTTAACTGTTAACAATACAGGAACTTTACCAACCCCTCCCCCCCAAAAAAAAACCCTTCACCCTAACCCCAATAAATCCAAGCCACCCAAATCAGGAAAGTAAAAGGACACTGCACTTTTAAAAGTCCTCTCACTAAAGTAAGCTATGGGCAAATTGGCAAAACCCCTCCACCCCCACCCCAGGCCCCCTCCCCCAGCAGAACCCCCTAATCCAAACCCCAAATAAGCTACCCACCACCACCCAAATCTGTATAAGTAAAGGGACTTTGAGTCTTAAAAAGTCCTTTTACCAACTAAAATAAAAACAAGAACCCCAAGACTGTCTTACCTTAGACGTCTTCTCTACTCCAGGCAAGTCTGGTAAGGCTGAGAGAGAGCAGCAGCTGAGGCCAAGGGCCAGCACAGCACAATCTCTCTCTCACACCAACACAGCAGCAATGCAGGAGTCTAGCCAGGCAGATTCCTTAAAAAGGTTCTCTGGCCCTACAGAGAGCAGTTTCAAAAAATAGCACTGCTCAGTGATTGGCCAGACAACAGTGCTTACTTGGAAACCCAAGTAAGCAAAAGATCAAAAGAACAACAATGTTGCTGATGGCTGGGGGATCAGCTACACAACAGCCCTGCAAAGCATGCATTTGCAATGCATTTTGCAAATGCATGCTTTGGATTGGCTGCTGAGGCTCCTCTTCCCCCTCCCCCCCTCCCTGATCCCAGGGAGGCTATGGGAGAGGCGGGAAAAGGCTACCAAAGGCAGGAAAGGAGGCAAGCAAGCTCCCCTGAGGCTGCAGAAGCCCCTTTCTCACCTTTTGCATTGAATTCCATATACTTCTGAATATTTATACGGAAGTATATGGGGAGCCATACTCAGCTCCCACATAATGGGCCCCAATTGGAATCGGCTGTATGCGATTCCGTATACAGCCAAATCAGGGGTGATTCGGCGGTTGACTCGGTTCAGCTGAACCGAATGCACACCCCTACCCTCACATTCAAAAGGCCAACAAGCCGCCCACTGCCCAAAATCACATAAGAAGTGGAGAAAGGGTGGCACATGCTTCTCCAGGGACTAATGAGGGGTGGTGGTGGCAAAGCTCTTGGTGACTGGCTGGCTGGCTGCTCTCCTAGTCCAGGGATTGTTATGCAGCTGAACCTACTATCCAGTGGACAGGGTAGGTGGGGAGGAAGAGGGGAAACCCTTAGAAAGGTTTGGGAACTGCGCTTCTGCTGAATCTCAAACAGCCAAACTACAGAATCCCACTGTGCAGAGAATCAGCTCTGTTTTCAAGGACTATCTGGTAACTCTCATTCCCTTTTTTTTTTTTTTAACTTTTTCTCTGGCACAGTAAAACTTTGTGATTGTAAGAAATAATTGGAGCTAATTTATCTTAAAAAGCCAAAAATTAGGCCAGTAGTATTAACCTAATTAATTGCAATAAACCAATTAAGACACAATTAAACATATATTATCCCCCCCCCTCTGTCATTTCTGCTTTTATTAACAATTTAGGTCCCTTCCCTGATCCTCCTCTTTCACTATGGATATTCTTTGTCAGCATGTCATGATCTGTACATCTATTCCAGAGATCACCAGTCTTCTTGCGCTTGCAAGCACCTTTGGAATTCTGACGCAAGGCGGTGGGCACAACCACAAAATGGCTACCCCAGGAGGCGGAGCCAAACACAAAATGTCAGGGAGTGAGTTTACATATCAGGAGAAAGATTTGTTTAACAAGATGATTTTAAAAATGAATATAAGAATATTTTCCTGCGTAGATGCAGCTTACTTTCAATTGCATATGGAAGATCTTTGCGTTGTGGTGGTAGCTGCTGTCCTAGCAATGCTTTTAACAATCTGCACAGCCAATCAAATCTCTGATGGCCAGTCCAAAGCCCATCTGGGCAAAGCCCCATCTTCGTTCTAAAGATGCTAACCTAACCCTCGTTAGATGCTGCAGAAAGGGGACTTTCACAAGGCAACTTCAAAATGTCAATACTTTTCAGTCATTGCTCTGGGAATGTGAGGACTGAAGACAATGAACTACCTGGCAAGCAAGACATTCAACCTGTTTGACATGCAGGAAACCCATTTCTGGATTTTACTCACATTCAAAACGAAGTCACAGAGATAAATGCCACAGGAAGGCCAGAACTGTCAGACAATGGAACATAACTGTGATGAAATGCTTAGCCTGACTGACTCCATCTTCTAACCCACGCTACTAACCCTGGGAACAGCCTTGCATATCAAAGTAGAGGCCCAGAATGTTACTAACAGTTAGTGTGAACATTCCTTTCCCTGAAACTAACAAAAGCCACCTTCCTTTGGAGATGAGCGCCTCCAGGGATGGCAGTTCAGCCATCCCTGTGAAGCGGCAATAACAATGAGAAAAGAAGGAATGACCGTGTGAAACCTTGCACCTCGAACTAGTAATGTTTAGAAATGTGGGGTTTTGCATAGTAACCTTTGATGTAGAATTCCTTAAGACATGCTCTAGTATGCAACACTGTATCAGTTCCAATCTTCCTTCGTTCAGATGCTAGGGACTCTCGAATAAAGCCTAAACTTTGTACCAACTCAAGGTCTGGTTGATTTGAAGTTCCACTGTCTGACAAGAACAACTCCAAGATGGGGAGACTTCTCACTGCCTAAATACGTCTTAGAGGTGCAGAGAGGATGATCAGGGGCCAGGAGATCTAAGCCCTTTGAAGAAAGGCTGAGAGGTTCTTGGGAATGTTCAGTCTGGAGAAGAGGAAGTTGAGCGGGGACATGATTGCTTTCTTTAAGTATTTGAAAGGCAGGGAGCTGCTCCTGTTGGCAGCAGAGGAGAGGACTCACAATAGTGAGCTTAAATTAAGGGTGAGAAGGTGCTGGGTGGATATTAGGAAAAATGGTTTTATATAGTAAGAGTTATTCATCAGTGGAGCTGGCTACCTAGGGAGGTGATGAACTCCCCCTTACTGGAAGTCTTTAAGCAGCAGGTGGACAAACACTTGTCAGGGATGGTCTGGGCTGATCCTGCATTGAAGAAAAAGAAGACCACAGATTTATACCAGGTCCTTCTCTCTGCATCAGAGTCTCAGAGTGGCTTACAATTTTCTTTATCTCCTTCCCCCACAACAGACACCCTGAAAGGTGAGTGGGGCTAAGAGAGCTCTGACAGAAGCTGCCCTTTCAAGGACAACTCCTATGAGAGCTATGGCTGACCCAAGGCCATTCCAGCAGCTGCAGGTGGAGGAGTGGGGAATCAAACCTGGTTCTCCAAGATAAGAGTCCGCATACTTAACCACTACACCAAACTGAGGAGGGGGCTGGACTAGGTGGCATGGATGGCTTCTTCCATCCCTGTGATTCTATGATTCTGTGAAAGTTATGGCCTAGCAGTCTTTGAAATTTGAAATCCAGCAGCTGAAAATATGGTATGAGGTGACCTAAATCTCTTTGTCCCCAAATATTCTATGATATTTACCATACTATTCCATGATAACCCCCCAAAAGTGAAAACCAAGCTGTTTTATAGGAGATCCTTTAACTGATCCTCCTTCCCTTTTATGTGTTTGGTTAAATTTCTGTTTTTGAATTATTTTTATTGTAGGTATTTTTGATAGTTTGTTTTAATAGTTTTGATAATGCACTGCCTTGAGGATCATAATTTGGGCCAAAAGGGACATTAAATTGTTTTAAATAGATTATCTGTTTTATTTTAACTTCCCCTTTTCTTCTAAGGGCTCACCAGGAGATATCACATTCAAATAAATGAGGGATTTTTCTATTATCTTCTGTACTTAATTAAAGGAGGGGGGAAAGCACAAGAAATGGTCCTGATTTCATTATTCAAGTACATGGGTAGTGTCCATTACTCCTTCTAAGTGGTGTGAACAAAAATTCTACTTTGTGAGCTTCTTACATTAAAGTTGTGAGTTATAGCATGAATTAGTTTGCTCTGGGGCCATTTTTCTGGAGCCAAGACAAAAAATCTGTCAGCTGGAGGCTAAAAAAACTGTGAACTCACTCAGCTTAGAGGGAACACTGGTAGTGTCTGATCTTTGTCAGAATGCAGAATTTGAGGAAATTCTAGACACCCCCCCATCTTCACCCCCCCCCCCCCAATCTCTCACAACAACGTATATTTCTACAAAAATTGTCTTAGCCACCATTTTTCTACCAGTTTGCTATTTCCAGAATTGTTTTGTGTTTAGCTTGGGACGAATAACCTCTTTCTTTCTTTTGGGGCGACTGAATAGTATTGACATTTTGAAGTCACCTTGCGAAAGTCCACTATTTTTGCTGTTCTTAGGAAGGGGAAAGAAAAATAGCACCGGCTTTGTCAATTCTGATGTGACACTTAAACTAACAAGATTGTGATGAGTGAGGGGAATTGCTCCAACTTTCAGCCTAAAAAAAGAACTCATTGCGATCTTTTTTTTTTTTGGTGTGTTTGTGTGACTGCTCATGTGTTGAACTTTAAGCACGTGCTTTGTCATACCAACTGGGAGTGTTCATCATTTAGCAGGTTTCCGCTGATGTAGTGAAACTGACTGAGATTTGTAGCTCTGAAGAAGAAGTAAATGGCCCATGTATGAGTAAAATTGCCAGGTTTTATTTCTTTCCATTTAGAAGGATTTTTATTCCTTCCACACCAAATTGAATAGGCACATGTGGTAAGTTTTCTTTGTGTTCTGGACTTGAATCTGGACTAGGAACTACAATTTATTTTTGAGGCTACTCGTTGTTGAAACTTCTTTGTGTGGAAAGAACTGGAGTCTAACATATTAGCATCCCCATGGCACAGAGAGGTAAAGCCGCAGTACTGCAGTCCAAGCTCTCTGTTCACGACCTGAGTTTGAAGCTGGTTCAGGTAGCCGGCTCAGGATTTACTCAGCCTTCCATCCTTTCGAGATCAGTAAAATGAATCCCCAGCTTGCTGGGGGGAAAGTGTAGATGTCTGGGGAAGGCAATGGCAAACCACCCCATTAAAAGTCTGCCGTGGAAACGTCGTGATGCAATGTCACCTCAGAGTCAGAAACAACTGGTTCTTGTACAGGGGATTACCTTTACTTTTACTAATGTATTCCTTCATTTTTCTCTTATGCTGCTTTGAACAAATCTGCTGTTTCACACATTGTTATGCATGTGGACTCTTGCGATACGTTTCTACCAGTGTTCCTGCCTGGTTTATTGGAGTGTGTGGACTGAGCTTGAGGACTCAGGAACAATGGGCAGTAGGATCCAAATCCCCGCTGCCCTGGTCCAATCACAGACCCCCTGCTGGTTCAAATGAGCCAATGGTGTTCTAGCGTGGGAACTTTGAACTGTATCTAGTTGGCCCCATTGGCCCAGTTTGTCATTCTTGAGTTCAGCCGTTACTATGCTGTACTGACTAAAGAGAGCCACGATCACTACAATCTCACCTCTTCAATGCGTTGAACCCACTGTATTATACACATGCAGTCTACTGGAGTGGCTCATGAAATTTCCGCATGCAATAGTTTGTTCTTTTGGGGGACTCTGCTGCCAAGTTCTTCCACGTGGTAGTTGATTCCACTGTGAGAGGTACAGTTACCGCCCAGATCATGAGGTGTGCTGGTTAGAACTGTGGGGCCTCAACATGGTTTGAAGAACTGATCTTTGTCAGAGCACAGAATTTGATGAAAGGAGAAATTAGACGCGCACACTCACATCTCTCACAATTTATATTTTTTACAAAATTGTCCTATCTACCATTTTTCTGTCAGTTTGCTATTTCCAGAATTGTTTTGTGTTTAACTTGGGACAAATAACCTCTCTCTCTCTATTTTTTTTTTTTTGGGGGGGGGGGTTGACTGAATAGTATTGACATTTTGAAGTTTGCCTTGTGAAAGTCCACTATTTTAGGGTTAGGTTCTGCAGATCCATTCCTCTACCCAGTGGAAGTTTTCTCTGGAAAAAGGAGAATTCTGCTGACTGAAGACCTTCTTCATCCCGTAGGAGGGGGAGATGTTTCAGATCATGGGTTTCCCTTCTGTCCAATCTAAAACATCCAATCTAACGAAGACTTCTGGAGAATTCAAATTTTTTGTGTCATTTTGGTTGGTCAGAAAAAAGCAAAATGAAAATACTTTTGATTTTTGGTGGGGGAGGAAAGCCAGTACTCCTTCTAAGCTGTGGAGTCTTGTGAGCAAAAATTCTACTTTGTGAGCTACTGGCATTAAGATTGTGAACTACTGCATACATTAGTTAGCTCTGGGGCCATTTTTCTTGAGCTAAGACAAAAATGGGTGAGCTGGAGGCTAAAGAGCTGTGAGCTAGCTCACATTAACTTAGCTTAGAGGGAACACTGGAGCCAACATGGTTACCTGAGAACTCTGTGGTAAAACTCTATGGTAAAACTGCATTAAAATTCTCCCATGATGCTGTGCCCCCCAAATCTTCCCACTGGTTGCTAGGCTCTGCTCAGCAACCATACTTTGAACCCAGGTTTCTAACTTCTCCCACCTTACTTGTAACTGAAGTGTTTGTGGGTGACTTCAAGAAATCTATATCACTTTCTCAGATGCGGACTACTGAAGTTTAACTGGAGGTGTCTTTTATTCAAGTATTTTATCATGAGAACATTAAACATGAAAGTAAACTTTGCTTGGCTTCATAAGATTTGATGTCGAATGTGCCTGTTGAGAATGGAACTGGCAGTTTCTAGCCGGTCATGTGCTTTGTATTTGATGTGTAGATGAAAAAATACAAATTAGCATATAAAACTGTTGTGGGGGGGAGGGGGAGGGAGAGATAAGATTGCTGAATTCAGAGTCTAAAATTACCTAAATAACACTGGGAAGGAGCAGGCATGCTCAAATAAGAAGAGTTCATATTTTGTTAAGTTCTTGTCACCAGTCTAAATTTTTGTCCCAGACCTCCCAGGTAGTCTTTGTCAGTCATGAATCCCTAGGTAAATACAACACAACAGTGTCTCTGTCTTTGGTATTCAGCTCCCAGAATGCAATCTCTGCATTCAGGGATGGCCCATTTCCAGAGTTGCCAGGCCTCCGATTGCCCCCTGCTGTTCTGAGAAAAATTAAACAACGGCAACAGAACGTGTTGCCAGCCGCAGCGTCATGTCACTTCTGGTAAAATGCTGGAAGTGACAAAGGGAAGTTCTGGGAATTGGTGATTATCCCTAGAGCTCTCACATCACTTCTGGTTTTGCAGAGGAAGTGATGCGATGCAGGAGTGAGCACTGCACCCCCAATACTAATGCCCCCAGCCCTACTGCTAGTTCATAGAATCATAGAGTTGGAAGGGACCTCCAGGGTCATCTAGTCCAACCCCCTGCACAATGCAGGAAACCCACAAATACCTACACCACCACCTGCTGAGGAAGGAGAGCCCACCACCTCCTAAGGAAGCCTGTTCCACTGAGAAATCGCTCTAACGGTCAGGAAGTTCTTCCTAATGTTGAACTGGAAACTCTTTTGATTTAATTTCAACCCACTGGTTCCGGTCCTACCTTCTGGGGCCACAGAAAACAATTCCACACCATCCTCTACATGACAGCCCTTCATGTACTTGAAGATGGTGATCATATCACCTCTCAGCCACCTCCTCTCCAAGCTAAACATGCCCAGCTCCTTCAACCTTTCTTCATAGGACTTGGTCTCCAGACCCGTCACCATCTTTGTTGCCCTCCTCTGGACCTGTTCCAGCTTGTCTATATCTTTCTTAAAACGTGGTGCCTAAAACTGGACACAATACTCCAGGTGAGGTCTACCAGAGCAGAGTAAAGCAATACCATCACATAATGTGATCTGGACACTATACTTCTGTTGATACAGCCCTAAATTGCATTTGCCTTTTTAGCCACTGCATCACACTGTTGACTCATGTTCAGTGTAGTTGTTAGACACTGCTTGACAACTCTATCTGCTTTGCATTGTCAGTTCCTATGTGGAGTGCATAGACCAAGGGAGAACTTTTGTTTTTATGGGTTTCCTGGAAACAGGGGCCATCTTGTAGAAAAAGAGGTGTCCGAGCTCATTAGCACAGCTCATTTTGCACAACTCATTTGTATATGCCACACACCCCTGACATCACCAGAAGGTGTATTAAATCATATCAGCTTAGCATCTACCTTAAAGTGCTTCTTGAATTAGAATGGTCATCACAAAACCTTACTCCCATCATACTATTAAAATGACTTTCTCCTAGGTGGCCACAGTGGCAGGATGAAGATTTCCAAATGTCTGCTTTGTATATTCGGGTTACTTTCCCATTTTTGTGAGGAAAAATATTAGAAAGTTTGTCAAATCTTAGAGTTCAGCAAAATTCTCACAGGAGGTTTGAACAACGGAGCCCAGAAGCAATTATTTGGAAAGGGAGGGGGAGAAAGAAAGAGCATCATAAAATTTAGAGTTTCTGGAGCAACGCTCCTGTGAGTTCCTGCCCAAAACGAGGCCTGCCTGGAAGTATCTGCCTGGCCAAATGAAAACCTGGACCAAAAGCACCTTTGGTTTGATTATTCTAATTCAGGAGGCCTCTAATTTGCTTTAAAGTCCCCTGTTCCCATTTTGGTTCTTTCTCTTATTTCTTGCTCCTTATTTCTGGAGTTCCCTTCCAAATAATCTATGACGTGCCACCTACCTACCTACCCATCCCCCCCTTGCCCTTCAAATTTATTCCCCGAGCCCACCAGCAGACCTTTTCTCTTTAATCCTTGAGCAGCTGAGAGCTAAAGCAGGAATGTCAGACATGCAGTTCAGCGGCCGAATCAGGCCCCAGGAGGGTTCCTATCAGGCCCCCGAGCAACTGGCTGTCAACTGCTTCCTTCTCCCTATATCTTGCTTCCTCCTGCATAGCAGTTTGCTTTGCAAATCTTGCTCAATTCCTCAGGAGCTACAGAGCAAAACCTGTTTTCTCCATTGGCTGAGGCTCCTCGCTTGGGGAGGAATAGCTTGTTTTGCCAGGCTCTCTCAACTGCACAGCAGAGCTACTGAGCCAAGCCTCTCTCCCTTCTATTGGCTGAGGCTCCTTCCCCTTCCTACCAGTCTCCCGCAGAAGGAAGGAAAGAGCCAGAGCTTCCTTTGCCCAGTTCCCTGGATCCCATGGGAGAAATACAATGAAAGCATCTTTAAGACCAATTAGTACTAACATTTTAAGCATGTTTTAAGTTTTTTTAAAAATATATATTTGTGTTTGTCTGTGTTCTTTATAAAATTTATATCTCTGTTGTCTAATCTTAAATAGGTACACAGATGGTTTAGCCCGACATGGCCCAGCCCAACATGTCAGATCCGGCCCTCATAACAAATGAGATCAACACCCCTGAGAACATCTGTTCTGCATGCAGACTACATCAGGTTCAATACCCATCACCTCCACTTAAAGGGATAAGGTTGAAGGTGGTGCAAGACATCGGAGAGCCACTGCCAGTCAGAGTAGACAAGACTGGCCTTGATAGACCAACCTTCTGATTCATTTTTATGGCAGCTTCATGTTTTCCTGTGAGTTTTCACACCAGCTGAAAGGAAGCTAAAATAGCGGCATAATTGCCAGTGCTCATTTCCTGCCCTTGCCTCTTCCTTTTCTTCTTTCCTTTCATTTCCTTCCCTTGTGAAACTTAAATTGGAAGTTCCTCAGGGCAGGGATCTTTCCCCCCTCTCTCTGCTTATAGTACTTTGCATAGCGCCGTTGTCAAGAGCACGCCTGGTTCCCACCAAGTCGCTATCCCTTGGGAAAGCAAGCAGCGCTCAGGTCCTCAAGGCTGTGAGCACACAAGCAACCCAGCCTTTGTAAATATATATTCTTAAACACTTTCAGAAAGAAGATAGCACTAGGCAACACAGTTGCTGCAATCCAATAGCAAGAAAATCAGGAAAGCTAATTTTCTATCTAATACTTCAATAGGTAAGGTAAAGTCCCCTGTGCAAGCACCAGTCATTTCCAACTCTGGGGTGTTGATGCTTTCACAAAGTTTTCATGGCAGACTTTTTACGGGGTGGTTTGCCATTGCCTTCTCCAGTCATCTACACGTTCCCCCCAGCAAGCTGGGTACTCATTTTACCAACCTCGGAAGGCTGAGTCAACCTGGAGCTGGCTACCTGAACCAGCTTCTGCTGGGATTGAACAGGTCGTGAGTTAAGGTAGTGGTAAAGGGCATGGACTCTTATGTGGGAGAACTGCACTTGATTCCCCACTGCTCCTCATGCAGCTGCTGGAGTGACCTTGGGTCAATCCTAACTTGTTCATAGCTGTTCTGCTCAAGAGAAGTTCTTGGAGAGCTCACTCAGCCCTACCTACCTCACAGGGTGTCTGTTGTGGGGAGGGGAAAGGAAAGGAGGTTGGAAGCCATTCTGAGACTCTGAGTGACAGGTGAGGTATACATACGATCTCCTCCTCCTCTTCTTCTTGTCCAAACTAGAGGCTTAAGTATTGTCTCTGTAACGATCCATCATGATGAAGTATTGTCTCTGTAACGATCCATCATGATGAAGCTTGGCATAGTCAGGACCACCATCCAGTTGATTCATAAAGTTAGCAAAACTTCTCTCCTACCTACGGCTTAGCTTTTGGCCATCTGACACCGGGTGGTCTCCCCAACCCAATGTTTATGTTTATGTTTAATTCGATTTATACCCCGCCCTCCCCGCCGAGGCAGGCTCAGGGCGGCTTATATCAAATCATAGTAAACTATGATTGCAGCCATAAAATCAATGAAGCCATTAAACAGTGCAAGTTAAAACAATCTACAGTTGGTGCTAACAAATCAGCTGTTACCCATCTTCTCAGGACCACAGTTGTTCCAGAATTCTCCTACTGTCGACTGAAGGCTTGCCGAAAGAGAGCGGACTTACAGGCCTTGCGGAACTGAGTGAGGTCCCACAAGGCCCTAACCTCTTCCAGCAATTGATTCCACCAGGAGGGGGCTGCCACTGAAAAGGTCTGATCCCTGGTGGTCAACAGTCTCGCCTTTTTCAGCCCGGAGATCACTAAGAGATGTTGAGATCCAGATCTTAGTACCCTCTGGGGAACGTGTGGGGACAGTCGAGCCCTCAGGTAGACAGGTCCTCGGCCATATAGGACTTTAAAAGTAATAACCAGCACCTTGTAACGAATCCGGTACACTGGGGTGGCCAACGGTAGCTCTCCAGATGAATTTTCCCTACAACTCCCATCAGCTCCAGCCATTGGCCATGCTGGCTGGGGCTGATGGAAGTTGTAGGCAAAAAACATCTGGAGAGCTACCGCTGGCCACCCCTGCGGTACACTGTTGGTAGCCGGTGCAGTTCCTGCAGCGCTGGCTGTATGTGCTCCCACTTGGGCTGCCCCGTTAGCAGCCTAGCAGTCGCGTTCTGCACTAGCTGAAGCTTCTGGGTTCATGACAAAGGCAGCCCCAAGTAGAGGGTATTACAATAGTCCAATCTCGAGGTGACCGTTGCATGAATCACAGTTGCCAGGTCGTCATGGCCAAGGAAAGGAACCAACTGTTTTGCCCGCCTAAGATGAAAGAAGGCGGATTTCGCAGTTGCTGCTATCTGGGCCTCCATTGCCAGAGAGGCCTCCAATAGCACCCCCAAGCTTCTGACCCTGGGCACCATTGTCAGTGGCACCCCATCAAAAGTTGGTAGGGGGATTTCCCTGCCCAGGCCACTGCGACTCAGGCGAAGGACCTCTGTCTTCATTGGGTTCAGCTTCATTCGGCTCAGCTTAAGCCAACCAGCCACGGCTTTCAGTGCCTGATCCAGGCTTTCTGGGAGATCGTCAGGTTGGCCATCCATCAGTAGATAAAGCTGGGTGTCATCAGCGTACTGATGGCAACCCAGCCCATACCTCCGGACAATCTGGGCAAGGGGTCGCATGTAGATGTTAAACAACACTGGGGATAGAACTGCCCCCTGAGGCACACCACAGTTAAGCGGATGTCTCCGGGACGACTCTCCCCCAATTGACACCCTTTGTCCCCGACCGCATAGGAAAGCCACTATAAGGCTAGCCCCTGAATCCCTGCATCGGCGAGGTGGTGGGCTAGCAGCTGATGGTCGACTGTATCGAACACAGCCGATAGGTCTAACAGCATCAGTACCGCTGAGCCACCTCGATCCAGATGCCACTGAAGGGAACTTGTTTGATGGCACCCTCTAGAAGATGATGACGACATCCACTCCTCCTTCCCTCCTCCCATCTAGTTACAGAACTGAACACAGGCTCTTTCAGTAGCCAATCACCGCATTCTTGAGTCTGGCCTTGGTAGAGCTAAGGATGGTGTAGGCAGAGAGGCCCAAACGCAGACACCTGCAAATCAGAGCAAGTCTGCTCCTATTCATGTCAACCCTTAAGAGGACTTGGGATGCTTTGCCTCACCACCATATCAGTTTTTGTGGTTGTTCAGTCACACAGTTGAGTCCAAATCTTTGCAACCCCATGGACCAAGTCACCCCAGGCCCTCCAGTCCGGAGAGCCAGTTTGGTGTAGTGGTTAATGTGCAGACTCTTATCTGGGAGAACCAGGCTTTAATCCCCACTCCTCCACTTATAGCTGCTGGAATGGCCTTGGGTTGGCCATAGCTATCGCAGGAGTTGTCTTTGAAAGGGCAGCTGCTGTGAGAGCCCTCTCAGCCCCACCCACCTCACAGGGTGTCTGTTGTGGGGGAAGAAGATGTAGGAGATTGTAAGCCGCTCTGAGTCTCTGATTCAGAGAGAAGGGCACGGTATAACCTTCAGTCTTCTTCTTCCTGTCTTCTACCATCCTCCGAAGTCTGCTCAAATTCATGTTGGTTATATCAGTAACGCTGTCCAGCCATCTCATCTGTTGCCATCCCCATCTTCTTTTGCCTTCTGTCTTTCCCAGCATCAGGGTCTTCTCCAGTGAGTGCTCCCTTCTCATTTGGTGGCTAAAGTATTTGAGCTTCAGCAGGCTACATAAATAATAAATGGAATATCTCAACTCAGATTTTTTTTTTTTTTAGCAGGAACTCCTTGCATATTAGGTCCCACACCACTGATGTAGCCCAACCTCCTGGAGCTTACAGTAGGCTCTGTAAGCTCTTGGAGGACTGGCTACATCAGGGGTGTGTGGCCTAATATACAAAAAAGTTCCTGCTACAAACAACAACCACCACCCTGCCTCAACTGATGTGGTAGCCCCACTCTCTTCTAAAATAATGTAATAAATGCATACCGCTCTGTGGTCTCACCCCTGTTTATCGAAGCCTTCTACTGGTGATAGCTGTAATTCCTCCCCCCCCTCCTCTTCTGTTGGGATAGCTTCTCTCTTTCGCTATAGAGGACCACTAAATCTTACTGTCCCATAAATACTCAAACATAAATCTGTGATTTATTACAATTTAGCTCCTGTTTATGTGAAGGAGGTTTACAACACTGAGACTACTCATTAATCTCATTCATAACCCATAGTATAAACATAACCTTTTCAATGCGTAGCAACAAGACTTATGGGGTATATGTGATTTACTGTTTGTGTTTTGGAAGAAGAATGCGGCCGCGAACATTCCCCGTCTTGCGCTTTGAATGCTTATTGATAAACTGACAGGATTCATGGAAGATTTTATACACGCTAACAACCATCGCTCCTCCCCCCCCCCCAAATATAAGCTTTGTCTGCCTTTCGTAATACTAACAGCTGGATCTAAAGGACATTAATCTTGGAGCTCCTGACTTCCTCCCTGGACTGGCTGATGCTTTTTGTTCCCCTTCACTACCTAGGGTTGTCAATCCTCAGGTGGGGGCAGGGAGTCCATGGTTTGAAGGCCCTCCCCCTGCTTCAGGGTCACCAGAAAGCGGGGCAGGGGAAATGTCTGCTGACCACTCCATTATTCCTTATGGTGACCGATTCCCATAGGTTATAAAGGAGAATTGATCTGTGGGTATCTGGGGCTCTTGGGAGGGCTGTTTTTTGAGCCACAGGCACCAAATTGTCAGCATAGCATCCAATGACTTTCTTGAAAACAACCTCCAAGTTTCAAAAAGATTGGACTAGGGGGTCCAATTCTATGAGCCCCCAAAGAAGATGCCCCTATCCTTCATTATTTCCAATGGAGGGGAGGCATTTAAAAGGTATGCAGTCCCTTTAAATGTGATGGCCAGAAGTCCCTTTGGAGTTCAGTGATGCTCCTCACAACCTTGCTCATGGCTCCACCCCAAAGTCTCCTGGCTCCACCCCCCAAAACCCCAGATATTTCTTGAATTGGACTTGCAACCCTGTCACCCCCAAACAATATCAGCTCCTGACCTCCGCCATGTCCTGACACAGGAAGAGGAGGAGGTAATTGTGCTGTGTGTGAATACACAGTCAAGCTTTTTTATTATTATTTTGGGAGAGATTTAAAAAACCCCAAATATTTTTGAAGTTTATAGATTTCTTTGCACAGCTGGACTGTCCTCTGGGTTTGCAGGGGAAGCTGCCTTTAGTCAGGGTGGCGCTGATCCACGGATTTAGATATCTTCAGATGGTGGCCGCATTTGGTTATCCAGGGGTGGAATTCTAGCAGGAGCTCCTTTTCATAATAGGCCACACACCCCTGATGTAGCCAATCCTCCAAGAGCTTACAAGGCTCTTTTTTGTAAGCTCTAGGAGGATTGGCTACATTGGGGGGTGGGGTGGCCTAATATGCAAAGGAGTTCCTGCTAGAATTCCACCCCTGTGGTTATCAGATATAGAGGTGATATGTGATATGATATGATTATCCTCATTGCTTTCTTATCTTTCCTTTTAAAGCTACCATGGTGTCAGACACTGGAAAGTTACCATGATATAATAGGATGCTGGGTTTAAACTGTGATGAACTGCTTAGCTTAACTGACTCCATTTTCTAACGTATGTTACTGACCCCAAGTAGAAACCTTGCACATCAAAGTAGAAGTAAAGTTGCTACTAACACTGGTGTGAATTCCTGTCCCTGATACTAACAAAGGCAACATCCATTTGAAGATAAAATGCCTCGGAGAAGGCCGGTTGGGCCGTCCCTGTGAGAATGGGAACCACAACGAGATAAGAAATGTATCACTCCATTGTGGGAATGTAGATTTGTTTAGAAACCTTTGATGTGCAACTTGTTAAAATATCTATGCGTCTAGGGAAAAGTATCAGTTCCAATCTTGCTGCGCTCAGAAACTATAAACTATCAGATAAAGTCTTAACATTGTAACAAATGGAGTCTGCTTAATTTGAAGTTCCATTGTCTGACACATGGCAGCTTCAGTCCTCTTTCTCCTCCCTGCAAAGAAAGAGGCACACCCACACGTCTTCACTTTGGGTTGGAAAAGAACAGCACATGCCACTGTGTTGCCCTCCTGCTCTTGGTATCCTGGGTCTGTGTACCACTCCACACTTGGCTTCCTGGGTTTGCACACACCCTGGGTTTGCACACTGAGAGAGGCAGGGCAAGGAGAGGGGTGGCACCCTAGGTGGGGAAAGAGTAAGGTGCCCCTTTGATGGCAGCCAGTGAAAGCTTGGGGAGGCAGGGACTGATAAAAATGATATCACGCAATGCCACAATCATCATTTCCAGATTAGTGTGGGAAAGTGACATCACCACATCACATGAGACTCTAGGAATTTCTCCAGTCTCTGAGGTGAAAACCAGAGCATGTGACATTCCAGATATCTACTGAACCTCTCTTTTTACCATAGAGATTGGGTAGATTGTCACGTAATCTGCTGATGTCATTTCCAGGTACTCACCCAAGGCGATGTCGCAGCATTGTCTGATATCATTCCCCCCTCTGTTTTTGTCCCCATTTCTCATTCCAGCAGTGGCAGGGGCCAGAGGCTGGCAACCAGCAGCCCTAGAAAACATTGCTTTCTCCTGCCTTCAAAGCTGTTATCTGACTATTCTCACGCAACTGTATGTTTTCTCCCTGAATGCAAGCTACAGCTGTTTTGGGATGGTGGTGGCTTGCTTTAGGGAGACTGCAGAGAAATGGTTTCCCCGCCCAGCCACTGGAGACTGCTCTGAAAAGCTGGAAGTTTTGTACAGGCTGCCATTTTGAGACTACCTCAACCCTTTAAACTGCCATTTTGTGACTGGTAACTCCCAACACTCTTTAAAAGTTAAGTAAGAAGCCCCTGGCACAGAGCAGTAAGCTGCAGTACTGCAGTCCAAGCTCTGCTCATGACCTGAGTTTGATTCTGGCAGAAGCTGGGTTCAGGTAGCCGGCTCAAGGTTGACTCAGCCTTCCATTCTTCCGAAGTCAGTAGAATGAGTACCTGGCTAGCTGGGGGTGAATAATAATAATAATAATAATAATAATAATAATAATAATAATATATTGGATTTATACCCCACCCTTCACTCTGAATCTCAGAATCTCAGAGCAGGTTACAATCTCCTTTACCTTCCTCCCCCACAACAGACGTCCTATGAGGTAGGCAGGGCTGAGAGAGCTCTCACAAGATGTTGCCTTTTCAAGGAAAGCTCTGCGAGAGCTATGGCTAACCTAAGGCCATCCCAGAAGCTGCAAGTGGAGGAGTGGGGGATCAAGCCTGGTAGATGACTGGGGAAGGCAATGACAGACCACTCCATAAAAAGTGTGCCAAGAAAATGTCATGATCACCCCATGGTAATGACTCAGTGCTTGCACCTTTGTGACCTGTGGAAAGAAAAATGTTCCGTTCCCTGCTCCAGACCACACCAAGGCTGAGGACCACCAATAGATAATAGAATCTGCCTTGCTAGCATCTACTGACATAGGAACCTCCAATTAGACCTTTAATTCCAAGAGGGCTTGTGCATTATCCATTTTCCCAGTTTTGATGTAAATACAAAAAAAAGATGGAGTTTTCTTTGTCTAAAGAACGAGTGCGAGGGTTTATTGTCTCCCGCAGAGAAAGCCTCATCCTCATTCAGGATCTCTCCAAAAGCACGGCTTGGGAGCCAGTGCAGCTAAATATATGTACGTTTAAGCCGACAGTTCATCAGCAGAAAGCTCTTTAAATGGGCAGGAGCCCTAGGTAATATCAAAAGGCAGGTGGTGTAATAAAAGCTCCCTACCAGCAGAAAGAAAGCTATAAAAAAGGAAGGTCCAGTGACAAAGAAAATAGATAGCTCTCCGTGTCTTTTGCTGCGAAGTCAAAGGGCCATCCTGGGGTGCCACACTTGAAAGAGTGACATTGGTGGCTTCCATCCATTAAACCCTCCAAGGTCAAAGGCTTAAAAAAAAGATTATGTGTCCTCAAGAACCTCAAGTAGCACAGTGTCTATACCCCCAGGCAGGGTTAAGCACATCTGTACTCCTGAGAGAAGTCCAATGGCTGCTGCTGCTGTGCGTGTTTTTGGTAGACACCAAACATTGAGAGAAAGCTGCTTGTGCTGGAGTCACTGTTGGGAGGGGGGAGACTTCTGGCGTATTAACAGTGCCAGCCTAAGATGGTCTACTCAGACTCCTGCTCCTGTTTTTGGAGCAGGAACTCCTTTGCATATTAGGCCACACACTCCTGATGTAGCCAAACCTCCAGGAGCTTACAGTAGGTCCTTTACTAAGAGTCCTGAGAACCAGTTTGGTGTAGTGGTGAAGTGTGCGGACTCTTATCTGGGAGAACTGGGTTTGATTCCCCACTCCTCCACTTGCACCTGCTGGAATGGCCTTGTGTCAGCCACAGCTCTGGCAGAAGTTGTCCTTGAAAGGGCAGCTGCTGTGAGAGCCCTCTCCAGCCCCACCCACCTCACAGGGTGTCTGTTGTGGGGGAGGAAGGTAAAGGAGATTGTGAGCCGCTCTGAGACTCTGATTCAGGGAGAAGGGCAGTGTATAAATCTGCAATTTTTCTTCTTCTTCTTCTTCTTCTTCTTCTTCTTCTTCTTCTTCTTCTTCTTCTTCTTCTTCTTCTTCTTCTTCTTCTTCTTCTTCTTCTTCTTCTTCTTCTTCTTCTTCTTCTTCTTCTTCTTCTTCTTCTTCTTCTTCCTGAAAAGTTCTCTCTGCACCTGAGGACATATGCAAACACAGGAGCTGAGCATTCCCTTCCAGTGTGTGCCTTTGGTGATGTGTGATTTCATTAACCGTGCAGCAAACACTCAGCAAGATGCATGTTGTGTAATTAACAGCTGGGAAGCTCATTTAGAGAGCTGGCAGCTGAGACTGGGAGCTATGAATGGGAAATGGCACATAAGGATACAAGAGACTGTAAATCTGGAGGACATTTTTTTTGGGGGGGGGGGGGTTACTGTTCAGTGAGTTTCCTTCCCATGCCCCCAAAAATGAATTTGGGTGATTCTTTGGGTTAGTGTTATGTTAGTTTTATGCTTGATTGAATGTCTATTTTTAAGCTATTGGGATTAAGACACTCGTTTCTCTAGCCGATAATTTAAAACTAGAGGTGTGCTCACTCACTCCACTTGCCAGCCCCAGAGTTCATTGCAGTTGTGATATTTAACAGTAGTTTGAATACCGATTAAGCGCTTCTGCCTTTTGCCAAGAGTTGCAGCATCACTGAACGAAGCGACACCAAGGCTGATCACAGACGGGCAGTTTGGGCCGACTCAGAGACACCTTAGAAGCTGACTTGAAAAATCCTTCCAAACACTAACATCTGCTAAAGGCTCCCCATATCATATGATTAGATTAGATTTAGATTTATTATAATAATATAATAATAATATTTTATTTATATCCTGTCCTCCCCGCCGAAGCAGGCTCAGGGCGGCTAACAACATCTTAGTCCATGTAAAAATTATACCACAATTTTTTAAAAAACACATTCATCTAAAAACATTCCAATGTTAAAATTAACACTTCTGGTGCTATTCTGTTAGATATAAAATTATGGCAGAGTCACTTCGGCGAATCCAACAGTCGTTCGGTTAGGTAAAGGCCATCCTAAAAAGGATGGTCTTGCAGGCCCTGCGGAACTGTTCAAGGCTCCGCAGGGCCCGCACCTCTTCCGGGAGCTGGTTCCATAGGTGTGGAGCTGCAATAGAGAAGGGCTGTGTGCGAGTGTTTTTTAATTTTGCCTCCTTCGGCCCGGGGTTCCTGCCCTCCCCGCTGAAGCAGGCTCAGGGTGGCTCACAACAACAGAAACAATAGATTACAGTAAAACATCAATACAACAGTTCCACCAATTAAAACAGTTTAAAACAATTTGGTGCTAATGTCAGATTAATTTCCGATGGCATTCCGTGCTCCGGTGTTCTTTGTATCACCATATCGGCCATTTAATTAAAGGCTAGCCAGAATAATGTTGTCTTGTGGGTCTTGCGGAACTGGTGGGAATGTGGTGGGAATGTCCAACAGTGTCAAATTTTTGGAATAAAGTGGTAAAGCAAATAAAACTTATATTCCATCAAACCATTCCAGTAGATTTTAAACTTCTTTTATTTGATATCTGGCCTGATAAATTGGTGAGTAATGATCAGAAATCTTTAATCTCGACAATGTTGGTGATAGCTCGTATGACAATTGCTAAAAATTGGAAATCCCCACAAACCCCCATGATTGGAATGTGGTATGATAATTATGGGACCAGTATGTCATGGGTAAGACAATGGATTACGTTTCTTTGAAAACGATAGTGATTTGGCTATAGATTATGATTTGCTTTGGGCCCCGGTTTTGGAATTCTTTGGGAATATTTCCTTTTTGTCTAATAGAATGAATTGTAGGCTATTTATTAATTCTTAATTCTCAAAACCTTCTTACAATCCCTGGGCCAAAGGAGGCCCGTCTGGAAGTGACCAGAGACAGGGCCTTCTCGATTGCAGCTCCCTGTTGGTGGAATCAGCTCCCGGAGGAGGTGAGGGCCCTGCGGAACCTTGAACAGTTCAGCAGGGCCTGCAAAACAGCCCTCTTCCGGTTGGCATATAATTAATTGTTATCGGAATGCCTGAACATTCAAATCTCGAACATCAGATTATTCAATACTGGAATATTGAAGAATTGATTTAAGGAAGGTAGCATAGTACATATTGAAGCGTGTTTTTATGTATTTTATATGTATTTTATGTATTTTATTGCATAATTATAATTATTAATGTATTTTAAATTGACTTTGTTAGCTTTTTGTGTTGTAAGCCGCCCTGAGCCCACCTCAATGGGGTAGGGCGGGATATAAATCGAATAAAATAAAATAAAATAAATAAATAAAAATAAAAAATTAATACCTAGCATATTATGTATTTTTTTTTGTAAATTGTTTGTTATATGCATCCGATGATCTAAATTGGATTCTTGTATGTTAGATTTATATATTTTTATTATTTATTTTCCCTATGCTCCCTTTGTATTGGATCAGATTCAATAAAATAAAATCTTTTTTTAGAAGAATCTGCTGCCTGTCCGCATCCCGGACTCCCCCCCTTCTCTGGCATCCTCAGAGCAGCTCAAAAAGCTACCACTGTCAAAGCGGTATCAAATTTTAGAGCCGTACGCCAGTCGCCTTTTTGCTGTCTAGAAGCGGAAGCATGCAAGAGAGGCACCTCGGTGTGAACCCACCAAGGCTCTCCGAGTTGCTTCCGACTTTAAAAAAAAAAAAATAACTGCCCAGAACGCTTTAGCACATGAGTGCTTGTCTCAGGGGAGTCAAAAGAGTGGTTGGACTTCTAAGGAATTCCCTCCATCTGATTGTGCCAAGCTGCCTCACAGATAGGATAGGAGCGCCTCATGTGGGAGCGTGTGGAAAAGAAGAAGACTGCAGATTTACACCCCACTTCTCTCTGAATCAGAGACTCAGAGCAGCTTACAATCTCCTATGTCTTCTCCCCCTACAACAGGCACCCTGTGAGGTGGGTGGGGCTGAGAGGACTCTCACAGCAGCTGCCCTTTTAAGGATAAGCTCTGCCAGAGCTCTGGCTGACCCAAGGCCATTCCAGCAGTAGCAAGTGGAGGAGTGGGGAATCAAACCCGGTTCTCCCAGATAAGAGAGCTATGGCTAACCTAAGGCCATTCCAGCAGGTGCAAGTGGAGGAGTGGGGAATCAAACCCGGTTCTCCCAGATAAGAGAGCTCTGGCTAACCCAAGGCCATTCCAGCAAGTGCAAGTGGAGGAGTGGGGAATCAAACCCGCTTCTCCCAGATAAGAGAGCTGTGGCTGACCCAAGGCCATTCCAGCAGCTGCAAGAGGAGGAGTGGGGAATCAAACCCGCTTCTCCCAGATAAGAGAGCTGTGGCTGACCCAAGGCCATTCCAGCAGCTGCAAGTGGAGGAGTGGGGAATCAAACCCGGTTCTCCCAGATAAGAGAGCTCTGGCTAACCCAAGGCCATTCCAGCAGGTGCAAGTGGAGGAGTGGGGAATCAAACCTAGTTTAACCACCACACCAAACTGGAGGGTTCAGGATGGATTTTTTTTTTGAGCCAGCCCAATTTGGGATGCCTCTGATCTGCCGCTAAATGCTCGTTTGTTATCAGTGCTTGAGTTGTATCAGTCCCCCCCTCCTTTTTCCGCAAGCTGTAGTCAAAATCAGGTTTCTATCAAAACATCATGCCTTGTCTTTTTTTGTTCCTGCAATAGGAACCCAAAGCAGTTTACATCATTCTCCTTGTCACAACAAACCTTTGAGGTAGATCCAGCTGAGAGTGTGTGAGCGGCTCAAGATGACCCAACATCTTCCGTGGCAGAGGTAGAATTAGAACCTGGGTTTCCATGATCCTAGCCCATTATTTTAATCACAACACCACAGCAGCTCTGATAACTCAGGATGGTTCTTAAACTCCCCTTTGTTTTAGAACAAAGTTAGAGTACAGTAGCATTTTTAAGACTCACAAAGTTTGATTCACAATGTGAGCTTTCGTGTGCTAGAAGCACACTTCATCAGACCACAGGATGGAATGGAAAGTAGTCCTACATAGAGAAAGTGGGCAGTGAATTAGGATGCAAAATCATGGAAATGGTTTTTTTTAGCAGTTAAAAGAAACACAAGTTGGGGTCTGGTGGTTGCTCGTTTGCGTTGACCGGGCAGAAACAACAGCAAAAGCAATCAAACCTCAAAATAGGAGATTGATGTCTATGTCATTAGGTATCCCAAGTGTGAAGTGCAACAAATAGGATTCTGTTGTAATGTTCCGTTGGTCTCCTCTAAAGCCCATGCTTTTTCTTTTAGAATGAAGCTGGAGTCTGCTTTGTTAAATACTAACACAAAAACACATTAGAATACAATGGATGTATTCTGTGAAAGAGACCAACACTTTTTTTTTTTTTTTTTTTACAATGGGCAAAAACAAAAGGTAGGAAAACTAGAAACAGAATTGGCTAAAATATGTTTCCTCCCTGAACACTGGCAAACTGTTATACTAGTTCAGTTGTACTTTCATTGTGACTCCATTACATGGTTGTTTTAGTATAAAGACTACCAAGGTATTACATTTGACTCACACCAAGCACATGGTATGGTTCTGTTAATATTACAGAAAATTTGACTAATTTAAAAATAATAATAATTTAAAAAAAAAAAACTCAGCACAGATTTTATCTTAGAGTGATTTGGTACAAGTAAGATTCCTAAACAGGGTCATTTAATTGAAAAAGAGGTACCAGAGCTCATTAACACAACTAATTTGCATAACTAATTGGCATATTCCATTCTGTTATGTCATCTTGCTGGACCATCCTGCTGTACTTTACTAACTGTTGTAACTGGTTTTTATTATGATGCTATTGTAATTTTACTGTGATTTTATTACTATTTATGACGTACTCTGCTCTGAGCCCCCAAACGGGGGAATGGGCGGAATATAAATAAACTATTAATAATAATTAATAGAAATATGCCACACACCTCTGACATCACCAGAAGGTGTACTAAATTATATCAGCTTAGCATCTACCTTAAAATGCTTCCTGAATTAGAGTGGTCCTAATAAAACCTGACTCCCATCATACTTTTTAAATGACTTTCTCCTATGTGGCCACAGTGGCATGAGGAAGCTTCCCATCTGTCTGCTTTATGTTTTTGATCATTTTCCCATTTTATGGTGAGGAAAAAAATATTAGAAAGTGTGTCAAGTTTGTCTTAGCGTTCAGCAAAATTCTCCCAGGGGGGTTGAACCATGGAGCCCAGAAGCAAATATTTGGGGGTGGGGGAGGTGAGAAAGAAAGCACAATAAAATTCAGAGCTCCTGCCCAAAATGAGGCTTGTTCCTAAGTCAGACACAGTGCAAATGTCTCAGCAGGCTGTAAACATCACCTCTTCCATATTCCTGTTTAACAAGTAGTCTGTGAAAAGTGTATAAACTACAGGTGCACATACAGTCCATGAAAAATGCTTTGTAAAAGACCTCAGGTGGTACATTTGATCCAGAATCCCCCCCCCCACACACTCATTGTTTAATAATTCATGCTTGGACACAATTTATTCATGGTTTACACCTGTTTTGTTGAGAGTATCAGGAGGCTGCTCCGCAGAAGCTGTTGGGGAGATCCCAATCGACATCAGGGAATCTTGAAGAGAGGAGAAATCCACTGCCACCGGAGGTGATGGTGGCTACAGGCATAGCCAGCTTCAAGAGGGGATTGGATAAACATATGGAACAGAAGTCTATCGGTGGCTATTAGCCACAGCGTATTGTTGGAACTCTCTGTCTGGGGCAGTGATGCTCTGTATTCTTGGTGCTTGGGAAGTGGGGCAACAGTGTGAGGACTTCTAGTGTCCTGGCCCCGCAGGTGGACCTCCTGATGGCACCTGGGTTTTTTGGCCACTGTGTTGGAGTGGAGGGGCCATCGGTCTGATCCAACATGGCTTCTCTCATGTTCTGATGTTGGAGAAACACAGGGCTCAGGCTTGGCTTCCTATTATTTTTAGCTTTCCCATTCCTCTTAGTTCCGCTGCTTGGCCCGGCCCAGCTTTGGCGGGAGGCCTTAAGTGGCCCTCCACAGCCCCATGTGGATCAGCAGCAGCAGGGGAGTGCCGTGGAGTAAAATACAATTCTGGTTCAACAAGAGAGCCAGGAAGTGTACTGCGGATTCCTAGAAGTGAAAATGGAAGCTTTGCTAGACTGCTAGTGCCTGAGCGGAGCTTGCACCCTTCTGAGGCTATTGACGTCAATCAACTTAAGGTGCGATTCTGCTTGGCTGCACTGTCTAATTGTCCCACAATGAGAACAGCACCGCGTGTAGACACAGGGCAGAGCACATAATCCTCCAAATGTTAATCACCATGTTTCAGTGAACAATAATATTTGCATCGTTTCATTGAGGCTAAAAGGAGGGGAAGTACAGCAACAAAAAAATCTGGAGTATGTTTCCCCCTATTACTAGGGAGTGAACCTGTAGGAACCAGGCGCAGGTCTTTTTTGAGCCGCAATGCACAGGAACGCAGCTCCATCTGGCTTGTTGTCAGGGGATGTGGCCCAATGTGTAAAAGAGTTCCTGCTGGGCTTTTTCTACAAACCCCCTCCCCCCATGGGAAACAATGTCAGCAGGGAGTGTGGTCTAATATGCAAATGAGTCCCTGCTGGGCTTTTTTCTACAAAAAAAAGCCCTGACAAGTTGAGTAGCTATGTTTGTGGGTAGCATCAGAAAAGAGTAAGAACACAAGAGAAGCCATGTTCGATCAGGCCAGTGGCCCATCCAGTCTAATTAGGGTTGCCAAGTCCAATTTAAGAAATATCTGGGGACTTTGGAGGTGGAGCCAGGAGACTTTGGGGGTGGAGCCAGGAGACATTAGGGGTGGAGCTAAGATCAAGGGTGTGACAAGCATAGTTGAACTCCACAGGAAGTTCTGGCACTCACATTTAAAGGGACCACACACCTTTTCAATGCCTTCCTTCCATAGGAAATAATGAAAGATAGGGGCACCTTCTTTTGCGGCTCATAGAATTGGACCCCCTGGTCCAATCATTTTGAAACTTGGAGGATATTTTGAGGAGAGGCACTATATGCTGTGTTGAAAATTTGGTGCCTCTATCTTAAAAACAGCCCCCCCCAAAGAGCCCCAGATACCCGTGGATCAGTTCTCCATTATTTTCTATGGGAATAAATCTCCATATGGAATAACAGAGTTCCCAACAGACATTTCCCTCCCCTCCCCCTGCTTTCTGACGACCCTGAAGTGGAGGGAGGGCCTCCAAACCAGGTGATCCCCTGCCCCCACCTGGGGATTGGCAACTCTAAGTCTAATACTCCGTGTCATACAGAAGCCAAAAAAACCCCAGGTGCCACCAGGAGGTCTATCAGTGGGGCCAGGGCACTAGAAGTCCTCACACTGTTGCCCCTCCCAAGCACCAAGAATACAGAGCATCACTGCCCCAGACAAAGAGTTCCAACGATATGAGCCCCTAAAGAAGGTGCCCCTATCCTTCATTATTTCCTATGAAAGGAAGGCATTGAAAAGGTGTGCTGTCCCTTTAAATGTGATGGCCAGAACTTCCTTTGGAGTTCAATTATGCTTGTCACAGCCTTGATCTTGGCTCCACCCCTAATGTCTCCTGGCCCCACCCCCAAAGTCTCCTGGCTCCACCCCCAAATCCCCCAGATATTTCTTAAATTGGACTTGGCAACCCTACTGGTTGGCAACCAACAACTACTTGGCAACCAACAAAGACAGAGGTCCTGTGCTTGGGTCGCGGTGCCCTGGGAGGGGAAATCCCCTTGCCAGTCCTTGACGGTGTGCAGCTCAAAGCGGCACACAAGGTCAAGAGCCTGGGGGTTCTTCTGGAGCCTTCATTCTCCGGTGGTCTGGACAGTGGGTCGGTCTGACTACTGGGTATAGGCTCCTCCTCCTCGTCACAGGGTCGGGTGCTCCAATCGATCCGGAGGGGGAGTGGCCTATACCACCCAGGACGCGCCAGTTTTTCTCCCGGCCCTGCACGAGGCAGGACGGTTTTTCTCCAGGCGCTTGCTGAGGAGTGCAGAAGATCCGGATTATTGAAATAAAACACAGACCGGAAGCGTTGGGATCGGTCCCAACAACGCCGGTGGCGGCAGTCTGCAGGGTTTACTCACAAGTAGACCTTGAGCGAGCGGCAGACGCCCGCAGCACTTCGTTCCCTCACAGACCAGAAGCGTTGGGATCGGTCCCAACAACGCCAGTGGCGGCAGTCTGCAGGGTCTACTCGCGAGTAGACCTTGAGCGAGCGGCAGACGCCCGCAGCGCTTCGTTCCCTCACAGACCGGAAGCGTTGGGATGGGTCCCAACAACGCCGGTGGCGGCAGTCTGCAGGGTCTACTCGTGAGTAGACCTTGAGCGAGCGGCAGACGCCTGCAGCGCTTCGTTCCCTCGCAGACGCGATTGGAACCAAGCGGGAAGGAAAGAGAGGAGGCAAGCGGAGCGGCAGCGCGGTAAGTCACCCTACAGCAATAGGGCTGCGCGCGGATCCACGGGGCTTCAGAAGGGTCCCCATGCTCTCCTTCGGACGGCCTAGTCGTGTAGACTTGGCAAAGGAGTGAGAGAGAGAGGCCTCTGAGGGGGTTTGTTCCTGACTGGAAGGCAAGATACACAAAGGCCCGCTAGAGGGTGCAACGGAGGCATTCTGTCCTCCATTTGAGCCTTTCCCGCTTCTTTTTTAGTTGCATTTGCCTTTCCTTCCCTTATAGGGACGTGAAAAGCAACAAAATGGCGACTAGCTCTCACAGCAACTCACCCAGCGAATTTGATCTACCTCTTCTGTCAGGGGCTCTGACTCCTCAACAGGAGGCTCAGAATCCTGACCTCACAGGAGAGGATGCCAAGTCAAATTTAGTCCTTTGGCTTAAGAAAGAGCTGCTAAAAGAGTTGGGACAGGACCTTTGTCAGCAGCTGGACTCCCCTGCTTCCCTACAGCCAAAAAGGAAGGATGGAAGGAAAAGGGGCAGAGATACTAGTCGCAGTGACACTATGGAAGGACGCTCTAGATCAAGCCTCCTTTGGGTTTGGACTCCCCCCTCCTGAGCTCAGCTGAGGAATCAGAAAACTCTGAGCAGTCAGATAAGGAGGAGGGTGCACTGTCAGACGAGGAGGAGCAGACTGACACTGTTCAATCTAGGCTCTTTCCTTCTGAATACTATTCAAAATTGCTTCCCAAAGTACTGAGGACCCTCAACTTTGTACCCACTCCTAAAGAAAATGAGGAGTTGGATCCTGATCTCCCCACAGGTTCAGGGGAGATGATGCCAAAATTGAGCAGTGCTCAGACAGGGGTTCCTTTGCCTGCGGCCTTTTTTGCCCTGGTCAAGGAGGAATGGGAACGTCCGACTAAGCCTAAAGCAAACCAACAGATTCTCTCCAAACTTTATTCTCTTATTCTACAGGTTACTAAGAGATTAAAGTTACCAACAGTGGATGACCCTGTAACTAGCCTGATTTCCAATTCGGTCCTTCCTATGGACGCAGATGGTTTACCCAGGGATCCATGCGATAGGAGGATTGAGCAAGCTTTACGCAAAGAGTTTGAAGCGACATCTTGGGCCATCAAGGCAGCCACTACGTCTTCATTGTTTGCCAGAGCAATGTGCACGTGGTCTAATAACTTGGCAGCAGCAGACAGTGGAGCTCCTAAGGAGTTCAAGGACGAGCAAAAAAAAAAAAAAGATTGCTTTATCCGCTGCCTTCGTGGCAGATAGTTCATTAGACACCATGCAACTGGCGGCCAGAGCCATGGCATGTGGGGTAGCTGCCAGACGCAACATTTGGTTGCGTAATTGGGAGGTAGACACTGCAGCCCAGGCCAGGGTGGCAGCGGTGCCTTTTAAAGGAACCTTGTTGTTCGGGGAGGGTCTAGATAGATACCTCATTGAGAACAAGGATAAAAAGAAGGTTTTACCTTCCAAGAGTAAAGAGTCGAAACAGAGGAAGTCCTTTCCTTCCTTTCGAGATTCGAAGAAACCATCCAGACCAGGTCCCTTTCGTCCCTTCAGAGGGAAGTGGCAGCAGAAGGGGCGTGATCCCAAACCATACTATTCTGGGAAGTCAGATCAGGGTTCCAAAAATCCCTCCAAGAAAGGAGGATCCCAGTGACTATGCCTCTCACCAGCCGACAAACAAAATAGGGGGTCGTCTTTCCCTTTTCACAGACATCTGGAACCAGTCAATCCAGGACAAGTGGGTTTTAGAAGTAGTGGAACAAGGTTACGCCTTGAAATTCCACTCTCTTCCCCCCAACCATTTTCGAGGGGTTCCCCGGAAAAAAGATTTATCTACTCACAGAGCAATGTTGTCGGCCATTCAGCACTTGGTGAATATAGGGGCAGTGGAGGCCATCCCGGTACTTCAACAGGGTTTGGGGGTCTATTCGGTGATATTTTTAGTTCCAAAAAAGAGCGGGGAGTTCAGAACCATCCTGGATCTGAAATGGCTCAACAAGTTCATCCTGACAAGACATTTCAAGATGGAGACAGCCGTTTGGTCTGAAGTCTTCGCCCTGGGTATTCACAAAAATTCTGGTGACCCTGGTGGCGGAGCTGAGATTGCAGGGTGTGGCCCTATTTCCTTACCTGGACGACATTCTGGTGAAGGCAGGGTCCCACCAGCAATGCCTGAAGGGCATGCAGCAGACAGTGACCATGTTGCGCTCTCACGGCTTCGTGGTGAACCTAGAGAAGAGCAATCTTCTTCCCTCTCAGAGGCTAGTGCATCTGGGAGTGGAAATAGATACAAAGGTGGACAGAGTCTTCTTAACCCCAGAGAGACGGGAGAAGTTGTGCCTCCTTCTGCAAGGGGTGTTACAGCAACCGAAGGTGTCAGTCATGAAGTTAGCACAAGTCTTAAGGATGATGGTATCCTTTCAGGATCTACTGTCTTGGGCCAGATTCCACACTCGTCCCCCACAATTTTTTCTGCGGCCTTTTCAGGAGATTATAGGGAACAAAATTCCCAAACTGGTGACATTACCGTTAGAGGTGACGTCCCAGTTACAGTGGTGGTTGAACCCGGGTCTTTTCAGTCCAGGTTACCCGCTTCGCGAACCTCAGAGGGTTTGCATGACTACAGATGCCAGTTTATGGGGTTGGGGGGCTCACTCACAGGATCAAATGATCCAGGGTCAGTGGGAGCCTCACGAGATGAAGTGCAGTATCAACTTCCTGGAATTCAGGGCGATCCGGTTAGGGTTGCAAAGGTTGCAGGCAGTTCTGAGGGGTCACCATGTCCTGGTGAAAACGGACAACTCAACCGCCAAAGCATATGTAAATCGACAGGGAGGAACCAGGGTGAAATCCCTTCATGCCGAGGCGAAGGTTCTCTTCGAGTGGGCCGAAGTCAATCTCCTGTCAATCAAAGCGGTGCATGTTCCAGGGAAGGACAATCGGCTAGCGGATTGGCTCAGCAGACGCTGGCTGGACCAAACAGAATGGAGGTTACACAGGGACACCTTCAGTCTAATAGTGGACAGGTACTGACCAGTGTCGGTGGACTTGTATGCCACGGCAGAAAATTGCCAAGTGGACAGGTTCTTTGCCAAGGTCAGAGACACAAGGGCAGAAGGAACCGATGCCCTCAGCGCCGACGGGACTAGTGTAGGCCTTCTCGCCCCTTCCTCTATTACCCAGGGTGTTACAGAGGGTGGTGGAACTAAAGGCGGAGATGGTGTTGGTGGCTCCCTTCTGGCCGAGACGGTCATGGTTCCAGGAGCTTCTGAGGTTGTCTATTCAGCCTCCTTGGCGGCTGCCGGGGAGGGACGACCTTCTGCCACAGGGCAACATGTCTCACCCTCAACCAGACATGTTGCAATTGACAGTTTGGAGGCTGAGCGGTTGCAGCTCAAGGAACTAGGTTATAGCACCAGAGTGGTGGACACTATGTTGGCATAGCGTAAGTGTTCCACTAATAGGATATACAATACCACCTGGAAGGTTTTTGCTTCGTGGTCTACCTTACGGGGGTGGGATCCGATGAAGGTGAAGGTAAATGGTATTCTAGGTTTTCTTCAGGAAGGGGCAGACAAGGGGCTTTCTACCAGCACGCCACGGCGTCAGGTGGCGGCCATATCGTCTATACAGGGGGTGCGGGGGCGTAAATCCTTGTCAGCGCATCCGCATATTAAACGGTTCCTGAAGGGTGTTGCTCTCCTTAAGCCCCCACAGGTACATAGATTCCCCTCGTGGAAGTTGAATATAGTACTGAATGCCTTGTGTGGGCGTCCCTTCGAACCTATGGCTTCCTGTGGACTGAAGGAACTGACTCTAAAAACAATTTTTCTAGTGGGTATCACTACAGCACGGAGAGTGTCTGAATTAAGGGCCCTGTCGGTTGACAAGGAGCTTTGTGTTTTCCATAATGAAAAGGTGGTACTGAGACCAGACCCATCTTTCATTCCTAAAGTTAATTCTGTTTTTCATAGGTCCCAGGAGTTGGTTCTTCCAAATTTTTGTCCCAATCCCCAGTCTCCCAAGGAAAGGGAGCTGCACTGTTTAGATGTTAGGAGGGCACTTAGTTTTTACATTGATCGCACAAAAGACTGGAGGAAGTCTGATGCATTGTTTGTTTCGTTTAGCAAGAAGTCGCAGGGACGACAGGTCTCCACTTCCTCCCTTAGCAGGTGGCTACGGGAGTGCATTGTTTTGGCTTACAAGGCCCAAGGTCAAACCCCTCCAGATGGGATCACGGCCCATTCTCTAAGGGGTGCTGCAACATCAGCTGTGTACCGGTCTTTTCCGTCCTTAGAAGCTGTGTGTAAGGCAGCGACTTGGAAATCGGTACATACCTTTACCAGACACTATAAGGTGGATAAATGGGCTTCAGCGGAGGCGGCCTTTGGGAGGCGTGTGCTGCAGCACGCACTCTAAACAGGGAAGCCGGTCCCGCCCGGGGATGTTCAGCTTTGTTACGTCCCAGTAGTCAGACCGACCCACTGTCCAGACCACCGGAGAATGGAAGATTGGTATCACTTACCGTGAAGCTTCCTTCTCGGTGGACTGGCAGTGGGTCGGTCCGGCCCGCCCATTGAAGTTGAGCGGCTTCCTGGGTTTTGGAGATGGATTCTGGAGCAATGGTGCTTTCCCTGTGGGGAGGATATTACCTTTGCTTTGCTTGACAATGACTTTTTCTTTCAATCTGCCATTTTGTATGGTGTGTTGAACTGTGATAAACTAATCTTCTCATTTATTCGTTTCTGTACGTGAATGGGGAGGTGGTGAAAATTTTTATTATTAGGGGGATGCGGCTTGGATACAACTGGCGCGTCCTGGGTGGTATAGGCCACTCCCCCTCCGGATCGATTGGAGCACCCGACCCTGTGACGAGGAGGAGGAGCCTATACCCAGTAGTCAGACCGACCCACTGCCAGTCCACCGAGAAGGAAGCTTCACGGTAAGTGATACCAATCTTCCATTATCAATGGAGGCACAGATAGCGGCCGCTGCCAAGTCCGCGTTCTTTCATCTTCGTCGGGCGAAGCAGTTGGCCCCCTTCCTAGAGCGCCGCGACCTAGCAACAGTGATCCATGCTACGGTCACCTCGAGACTGGATTACTGCAACGCCCTCTACATGGGGCTGCCCTTGTGCCGAATTCGGCGGCTGCAGCTGGTGCAGAACGCGGCGGCTAGGCTGTTGCTGGGGCTCCCAAGGTGGGAGCACATACAGCCGGGGCTGCGCGGACTGCACTGGTTGCCAGTGGCATACCGAGTTCGCTACAAGGTGCTGGTTATTACCTTTAAAGCCCTATATGGCCGAGGACCTACCTACCTAAGGGACCTTCTCTCCCCATATGAGCCCCAGAGGGCACTGAGGTCATCCGGGAAAAACCAGCTGAATATCCCTGGGCCAAGGGAGGCCAGACTGAAAGCCACCCGGGACCGGGCCTTCTCTATTACTGCTCCATTACTGTGGAACCAACTCCCTGAGGAGGTGAGGGCCCTACGATGTTTAGAGGGATTCCGTAGGGCCTGTAAGACCCACCTTTTCAAGATGGCCTTCCACTAGCGGAAAACTGTGACAAATCTAGATATGCTGCTAGAAATGCCTTTATTCTTGAAATGTTTTTACTTCTGAAATTTATTGAAACCTGTTTATAACGCCATACTGTTATGTTAATTTTAATACTCTGTAACTATTTTAACCATGTTTTATAAGTATAATTGATGTAATGTATGTTTTATGTTGTGAGCCGCCCTGAGCCTGCCCCGGCGGGGAGGGCGGGATAGAAATAAAAAAATATTATTATTATATATTATTACTGCCCGCTCTCCTAATTCTGGAATTGATATACAGCTGCACCTACTATTTAATGGACAAGGTAGGTAGGGTAGAAGAGGGGGAACCATCAGAAAGGTTCAGGAGCTGTGCTCCTGTGAGCTCCTGCTGAATTCAAGGCCTGCTTACCTGTGATTTAAGAAGCTGCTTCTCCAATGGAAGGGCTTGGGGAATCCTTAGACTGGAGGAACTTCCTCCAGCTTAAGGAAAAATACCATCCAGGACATCTGGACCAGCTATCCATAATCTTCTTATACAAGTGACTTAACATGATCAGAATATGTCACAGCCCGACTTGGAAAGAGACATTCTGATTTAGAAGCACACACCCGTTCTGATGTAAACCATGCAGGTCACTGTCAGATTCAGAATAGCTAACTGGATAAACTAGTGACTGAATGCGGCATAGATTATGTTCCTGTCTCTGTTTTGCCAAGGCTTCTGTGAGAAAAACCCTCTCCAGCGCTAGGTTGGAATAATACCATGTTCCCACTTTCCGAAAGACATTTATTTAAATAGGCTGAATTAATTGTGCAGCCTTGAGACACTCTAATTTTCACCGAGTGAAAGGAGGAGAAAAGCATATTTTATGTCCCGCCTGCGATAATATATTGAAATGAACTAGTAAGGAATTGTAGAGCAGATTGTTCATGGTGATGAATCTTGAGTCAGAATGGATACAAAATGGGTGGTGATTGATTTTAAAGCCGGCAACGGGCTGCGTTTGGCCCTTGAAGTGTCTGGAAAAAAGCTTGTGACCTCAACGACAAGACTTTTGCTAAGCAGGCACATAGCCGGGGGGGGGGGGAGTGGAGAGACAGCAGCGGAGGCGGCGGGCGCTTTTTCAGTGGCTTGCTGGTCCAGAGAGTTCCCAAAGGCCGGCATAGGAGCGCTGGCCTCGGTGCAGCTTTTCCCATCGATCAGCTGATTGGTGGGGGAGCCTTGAAAGAGCCCCAGGAGCTGGCGCTTCACCGGGTGGGTGGGTGGGAGGGAGGGAGGAGGCACTGTGGAGGGGGGCAGGGGCTACCAGAGCAGCAGGGAGATCGGGGTCGCAAGATCAGTGGCAGTGGAGAGAGTGGGGGCAACCAGAGTGGGGGGCCCCTCCATCGGAAATTTTATTCTATGCCCCCCCCCCCTAAAATTTTCTGGCTACGGGCCTGCTGCTAAGGAAGGGATTGGAGGATCCAGGTTCTCTGTAGCCCAGCAAAGCTGCATCTCTGGTGTTGAAGAGGGCAGGAATAGGTTTGTCCACCTTAAATGTCTCTGCTGTCTGCAAGACCCAAGCCTTGCCTGCTGTTTGGCCTGCTCTTTGCTCCTGGTCCAAATCAATTCGTTCCTTTAGCCCATTTTTACCCCAGAAGCAGGACTGAATTTGAATCAGGGCTTCTTTCCTGAACGTCATTCAATGGAAAATGGAACCCAGCATGGTTAGTTGGAGTTCTGTGCTAAGCAGAAAAATAGGTGGTGGAACTCATTAGCATAACTCATTAGCATATGCCGTCCTCCAGTCAAAAGCAACTTGATACAAGAAAGGAGAGCCCCAGGCGAGTGAGCCCTTCTTGGGTTGGCTGATGATCCAGCCAGGCCAAGCAGGCCTCACTCACCTGGGGCTCTCCTGGGTCACGCCCCCCTCAGTCAAAAGGCCAGCAAGCCACCACCCGCCCAAAATCACATGAATGGAGAAAGGGTGGTGCGGGCTTCTCCAGCGGCTAATGAGGGCTGCTGGGGGCGTGGCAAAGCCCCTGGTGGCTGGCTGGCTGCTCACTCTCCTAATCCAGGGATTGTTATGCAGCTGCACCTACTATTCAATGGACAAGGTAGGTGGGGAGGAAGAGGGGGAACTGTCAGAAAGATTCAGGAGCTGCGTTCCTGTGAGCTCCTGCTGAATCCAAAGCCTGGTGCTAAGACAGGGGAATCCTGGGTCTGAATTCCAACTGAGGGCCCAACTAGATGTCATGGTGGCCGTGAGTTTGACTTGTGGTCCCCGACGCCATTTTAGAGAAGAATTTGACTGTGTTCAGGTATCACCTCTGATGCGATGATGTCACTGCCTGGTCATGCAGGAAATTGCAGCAGGAATGCTGATTGTGTTCCCTCCTGACATAAGACCTTGCCAGACCATACTGGCACACTGTACACACATATAAAGGCAAGATCCTGCCTTTGCTGGTGCTAAAGTCAGAAGCACAGTCCACTGTCATGGTCCTGATTCATATAATGAATTCTTATAGAAATGCAACAAGAGAGGCCGAAAATAAGCAATGGTGATCCATGCTACGGTCACCTGGAGAATAGACTACTGTAATGGCTCCTACATGGGGCTGCCCTTGGCTTTGACTCAGAGACTGTAGCTAGTGCAGAATGCTGTGGCATGGTTGTTAATTGGAGCCCCTCAATGGGAGCACATTCAACCGGTGCTGAAAGAGCTGCACTGGCTGCCTATTGTGTACCGAGTCTATTTCAAAGTGCTGGTATTGACCTTTAAAGCCTTATATGACCGAGGACCTATCTGTCTAAGGGACTGCCTTTCCCCTTATGTTCCCCAGAGAGCACTGCGTTCAGAAACTCAAAATCTGTTGTCCATCCTTGGACCAAGGGAGGCCAGACTGAGTTCTACACTGGCCAGGGCCTTCTCAGTGGCAGCACCAATGCTGAGGAATGCTCTCCCAGAGGCCATAAGAGCTCTTCAGGATCTCTCCCAATTCCGCAGGGCTTGTAAAACTGAACTTTTTAAACAGACCTATAGCAACTAGGGGAGAAGGCTGCCACTTGTATGCTGCTGGGCAATTCCACCAGAAGGACCACCAACATATAAATGGAAGCTCTAATACAATCTGAGTCACCTATGCTTTAAGATTCTGAATAGCACCAATACTTCATTTTAAATTGTAAATCGTTTATGTCGTTTTATACCTGAAATTGAGATGTTGGTTTTGTTATGATTGTTAGCTGCCCTGAGTCCATCTGGAATGGGTGGGATATAAATTGAAAGTAAATAAATGACCTTGTATTCCATATATTCAATATAACTTTGTCCCATGTTATGACGGGACTTATCACCTGATGCTTTCTCCTAAATAGGCATGCCTGGGCTTGTTCTCCAGAAGCATTTGAGGAACTTGGAGATCCTGAACAACAGGCCACCAGGATTCTGGAATCTGCCTGCCGATTAGGCATGTAGCGCCTGGCAGCCAATAGGGAGCAGGAAGAAGACTGAAGAAGAAGATTGCAGATTCATACCCCTCCCTTTTCTCTGAATCAGAGAGTGGCTTACAATCTCTTATATCTTCTCCCCCCACAACAGACACCCGGTGAAGTGGGTGGGGCTGAGAGGGCTCTCACAGCACCTGCCCTTTCAAGGACAACTCCTGTGATAGCTATGGCTAACCCAAGGCCATTCCGGCAGCTGCAAGTGGAGGAGTGGGGAATCAAACCTGGTTCTCTCAGATAAGAATCTGCACACTTAACCACTACACCTAACCCTCCAATGGTTTGGGGAGCGGGAGCAGACTACGTGTATATAACCAGGTTGAAGCCTGTGTGTGGCGGTGGGTGTTAGGTGAAATCACTAACAAACAGAGCTGATCGCTATGCTTGGCGTCTGCCTTCCTATCGAACCGAATAGTCAGCCGAATCAACCCTGGTGATCAACGGGTGACAGATGTCACAGCCAGATTGCCCTCACATCCAACCAAATATTTAATACCCCATGGATCGGAATGAGATGTCATTGAACTTCCTGCGGTCTTAAGAGCTGACCTAAGGGTGCCGACAAGCAGATTTGTAGCAGTTTGCAAAGTCTTGCCCGGCTTGCAAATGTGAGCAATAACCTCCATCGCCTCCTTTCCGAACGATGCTTCCTTCTGGTAAAGGGGAACTTTGGGCCAAGCATGTCAGCAGATTTCAGTCGTCGTCTCCCACCCTGGCCATCTGTTTCCATGGACTTCTCCTTTTGCCCTTCCGCACCCTGTTCTGATAAAATCAGATTGCCCCTTCATTGCTTTTAGTTGATATCCCCCCCCCCCCCATTTGAAGAGAATGCCACCTCCTACATCTTTGCTTTTTCCATACATTTGCTGCATTTTGTATCCTGTTCGAGCCCTACCATGCTGGCAACAGGGGGGAAGACCTGCTGAGGAAATGGTTCTTCCTGACAAGGCCCAATCTGCTCTCAAGAACTGACCTACGGACGCGGAGGCCCAATTATTATTAAGTGTTTCCATAATAGTAATTATAAGGAGAATGTTTCGTTATATTACAGCTGTTGAGGTTTTACTGCCGATCCCTCAACAGCGCCTTATTAGTAAGGAGCGTGGAAGTGCTGACTTCGCCAGTCTCGCCCTCATATTTATGATAACAAAAGAGGTTATGAAAATGAATTCGCTTCCGGACCCCCTGCTGAGTTAGTTACTATGATTCACAAGTTTATTATGGCAATAAAAGCAACGTGAGAGAATAATGCCGGGGATCTGGAATGGGCTAATGATGCTTCATATTGTTCTGAAAAAGATTGCGCAGAAAATGAACGGTGGTGAGAGTCCCAAATCAACCAACAGAACAGATGTCATGCTCTGAAGGGTTTTTTTTTTTGGGGGGGGGGGGAGGGTGTTGAATGAGCCAGAGATACTACGCTCTTTCTTTGGGTTCTTAGTTGGCTGTAATTCTGTACTACAAAATTCATCTTCAGAATTTATTTTGGACAATGCCAAAGATTGAATGCACAGCAAGCCAAAAAACTGAGGGTATATCACTTTGGGATTAGTGTTACCACATCCCTTGACATCTGTTGATACCTCTCCACCAGGAACTCATTTGCATGTTAGGCCACACCACCAATGTCATCATTGTTCCACACAGGGATTTTTTTGGTAGAAAAAGCCCAGCAGGAACTCATTTGCATATAATATAGGCCACACCCCCTGATGCCAAGCCAGTCGGAACTGCATTCCTGCTCAGAAAAAGCCCCGCCTCTCCGTTACAAAATGGCCAAGAATACCCACAGATTAATGTTGTATGGTTGCTGGGTCTCCTATCAGTGTTAAGAACATAAGAACATAAGAGAAGCCATGTTAGATCAGGCCAATGGCCCATCCAGTCCAACATTCTGTGTCACACAGCGGCCAAATATATATATATATATATATATACACACACACACACACACACACACACACTGTGGCTAATAGCCACTGATGGACCTCTGCTCCATATTTTTATCTAACCCCTTCTTGAAGGTGGCTATGCTTGTGGACGGCACCACCTCCTGTGGCAGTGAATTCCACATGTTAATCACCCTTTGGGTGAAGAAGTACTTCCTTTTATCCGTTTTAACCTGTCTGCTCAGCAATTTCATCGAATGCCCACGAGTTCTTGTATTGTGAGAAAGGGAGAAAAGTACTTCTTTCTCTACTTTCTCCATCCCATGCATTATCTTGTAAACTTCTATCATGTCACCCCTCAGTCGACGTTTCTCCAAGCTAAAGAGCCCTAAGCGTTTCAACCTTTCTTCATAGGGAAGGTGTTCCAGCCCTTTAATCATTTTAGTTGCCCTTTTCTGAACTTTCTCCAATGCTATAATATCCTTTTTGAGGTGCGGCGACCAGAACTGCACACAGTACTCCAAATGAGACCTCACCATCGATTTATACAGAGGCATTATGATACTGGCTGATTTGTTTTCAATTCCCTTCCTAATAATTCCCAGCATGGCGTTGGCCTTTTTTATTGCAAACGCACACTGTCTTGACATTTTCAGTGAATTATCTACCATGACCCCAAGATCTCTCTCTTGGTCAGTCTCTGCCAGTTCACACCCCATCAACTTGTATTTGTAGCTGGGATTCTTGGCCCCAATGTGCATTACTTTGCACTTGGCCACATTGAACCGCATCTGCCACGTTGACGCCCACTCACCCAGCCTCAACAGATCCCTTTGGAGTGTTGCAGGAGATTTCATGCTTACAGCCCCCCAACCCCCTCTGCCTCTTGATTGGCTGATGGGGGTGGAATAAGAGAAATATTTCTGTCACATCCATCACATGATGTCATTTCCTGGGCAAACCTGGATGTGACCGCACGTTGCTCTAGGATTCAGCAGAAACTCAATGGTAAAAACAATAGAGGTTCTGTGGAATGCTAGCACAGTGTGGCATCACTTAAGGGTTCAAGGATGTTATGATGTTGACATGATGTCACCCCCATGTCACTGCCCCCCCCCCCAGACTCCTGTGGAGCGCCAACCTCTATATGTTGATTCTTACTCTGTGTTTTCCTGTTAATCTTTTCCCATGTTTAAACTCCTTGTGAGATTTTACATGCTTTTACGCCCATTAAGCAATGCCATTTCGATCCCCTTTCAATGCACTTTGCAATGGGTTTTTACTGTATGAAATGGCAAAATCCACTTGCAAATGGCCACTGAAGTGGTTTGAAATGGCATTATTTAGCATGTGCAAAAGTGCCCTTTTGCTTCAGTAACATTCGCTCTGACTTTTTTGTATTATGGCTCATTCGCTGCTCCCCAGATTTCTCCAGTTCCTACTTTTCAGTTTCTTCTGTCTTCTTTCCTTCAGCCTTCCTATCCCTCCACATTCCCTGCTTAACTTTCATATAATTCTTTCTATACTTAGGCTCTGAAGGTTATTGGGCCTTGGGTTTGACTCAAAATTTCTTCAGGAAAAACCTATTTTGTACCAAAACTAATCCTAGCTTTCTCCCCCATTCTAAATTTTAATCTGTTACTCTTTTCGTGCATTTCTTATCTCTCTCTCTTTCTCTCTCTCTCTCCCCCCTCAACAGCACAAAGTAACTGAAAAGTATAATTGAGGGGTATAGGTATAAGAACAGATGTTTATTTCAGGAGAGGAGTTCATGGGGCGTTATTGTAGTTGAATGGTTTTCATTTGGAGTTGTAATGAAACATAGGGTTTGACTCATAATGTCAAGGTTTTTGCCTCCCCAGATCCTTCAGGAAAAATATATATCACCAGAACTATTCCTAGCCTTCCCTGCCATTCTAAATTTTAATCCATTAATCTTTTCCTGCATCTCTTCTATTTCCTCCTTCCCTCCCTCTCTCTCTCTCTTACAGCATTGAATAACTGAGGTATCGGTATAAGGACAGTTGTTTATTTCAGAAGAAGAGTTCATGGAGGTATTTTCATGGTTGCAAGCCAACTGGAGGTGCAAAGGAAAGCTAAAGGTAAAAAGGTAAAGGTAGTCCCCTGTGCAAGCACCAGTCATTTCCGACTCTGGGATGACGTTGCATCACAACATTTTCACAGCAGACTTTTTACAGGGTGGTTTGCCATTGCCTTCCGCACTCATCTACACTCCCCCCACCCCCAGCAAGCTGAATACTCATTTTGCTGACCTCAGAAGGATGGAAGGCTGAGTCAACCCTGAGCTGGCTACCTGAACCCAGCTTCTGCAGGGATCGAACTCAGGTCGTGAGCAAAGAGTTTGGATTGCAGCACTGCAGCTTTTTCACTCTGCACCATGGGGCTGCTCGGAAAGCTAGGGTATAAATATTTTAATTAATCACTGGAAAAACCATTTAGTCTGTTTGTGGCAGAGGCAAAATTCAGATGAAAGGCACATGTGCAGCCCTTTAAAAAATAAAATAAATTGCCATCATGTCCTTCCGGTCTGGCTCTTACCAACGTCTGCTGCTGAATCAACTGCAGGTTAATCACTTAATCTGCTTTTTTAAATTTCCCAAAAGGCAGAATTAATAGAGACCTACATAGAGAGCACCGTAATTTGCGAACATTTCACTTGTCACAATGAAATTTCAATATTATTGATCAGGATAACAAGGGAAAATGCATGTGTATAAACAATACTTTTTATTTTTTATTTTTTTTTAAAAAAAGAAAGAAACAGAGAGCCTTATGTGAGCTTTCTGTTGGTAAAATAACCTATTCTGAATGAGCACAATACAGCCAAAGTGGTTTCTCGGAAATGTGGAGTGCATAAAAGCCTCCCACGTGCTTTTAAAGTCATGGTCCTTCCAGCCATTTCCAGGGAAGCCATTTAGCTTCTCCATGCATATGGGCTGTAGGATGAAGGCTCTTTTGCAGTGGGCAAGGTCAGATTCCATTCGCAGTTCAGGCAATATTACAGACTCTCCCAGGGAGTGGAGACTTTTCTGGATATTCTGGTCTTCTAACTAGGTAAGGGGAAAAAAATGTAATTGCACTGGAGCCCACTACCTGTTGTGCTGGTTGAAGGAGAAAGGTTCTGAATGCTCTACAATAACCAGGATATCCTGGTCTACATTTACCACAGTTTACTTTTCTTGGGGATATCAAATCAAGCGGATTATTTAGGATACATTCCCATACTGGTGAAGGACAAATCCTTCACTGTTCAATTTTTATAGTCACAAGAACATCTGGAACAATGCACATACTAATTTTCAATTCCCTGGCCTGTGACAAGGTCTAAGCAATATATATATATAACAGGAAACACTGATACGTGTTTGAATGTTCAATCATTTGAATTGGTTTTTCCCAGGCCTTTTTTGTAGCAGGAACTCCTTTGCATATTAGGCCACATATCACCCCCCTGATGTACCAATCCACCAAGAGCTTGCAGGGCTCTTAGTACAGAGCCTACTGTAAACTCCTGGAGGATTGGCTTTATCAGAAAGGTATGGTCTAATATGCAAAGGAGTTCCTGCTACAAAAAAAGCCCTGGTTTCTCTGAAACTGCACAACAGAGGTATGCACAAGACCCACACTTCAAACCCTCAATGTGGTTAGGTATCAGATATGTTATTAGGTATGAGGGGGTGAACAAACATGTGGACAACGGGGACCCAATACATGTTGTTTATCTTGACTTCCAGAAAGCTTTTGCTAAAGTTCCTCATCAAAGGCTCCTTAGTAAACTTGAGAGTCATGGAGTAAAAGGACAAGTCCTCTTGGGGATCATAAACTGGCTATGATCTTGTGGATCATAAACAGAGAATGACCATAAATGGGCAGTCTTCGCAGTGGAGGACGGTAAACAGTGGGGTGCCGCAGGGCTCGGTACTGGGTCCCATGCTCTTTAACTTGTTCATAAATGATTTAGAGTTGGGAGTGAGCAGTGAAGTGGCCAGGTTTGCGGATGACACTAAATTGTTCAGGGTGGTGAGAACCAGAGAGGATTGTGAGGCACTCCAAAGGGATCTGTTGAGGCTTGGCGAGTGGGCGTCAACATGGCAGATGAGGTTCAATGCGGCCAAGTGCAAAGTAATGCACATTGGGGCGAAAAATCCTAGCTATAAAAAAAAAGATAGCCCTGAAAGAAGTCCAAGATACAACTGGGCTCTTGACCTAATTTTCTTAGCACTTTCCTTGTAGCTGCTGTTCTGCTGGCTCCATGAGATTTGCTACTTCCACCTGCTCCATTCCAATCCAGGCAACCATTGATCTCCATCTCTGCTCATGTAGCCTGCATGGGTCATCAACCAGCAGAGGAATTTCCCTTTCCTTCTTTCTAGAATGGAACAGCCCAGTCACTGCGGGACCCATTCAGCCTCCTTCTCCCAGTGCGATCCCCATGATGAAGATAACTATGGTTGATACAGAGTTGTGATATAGCTATATCCTTCTCTATCAAACCCCATTAAAACGGGGCTATACCATGGCCAGGGTGTGGGAGTAGGCCAAGTAGGCAGCCGCCTAGGGTGCCACCTGGCCTAGGGGGCACCACCAGATGCCTCCTCTCCCCACAGAAATGGAGGGGAGGGACGGTGGCTCAGTGGTAGAGCATCTGCTTGGCAAGCAGAAGGTCCCAGGTTCAATCCCCGGCATCTCCAACTAAAAGGGTCCAGGCAAATAGTTGTGAAAAACCTCAGCTTGAGACCCTGGAGAGCCACTGCCAGTCTGAGTAGACAATACTGACTTTGATGGAACCAGGGTCTGATTCAGTAGAAGGCAGCTTCATATGTTCATATGTTCACACGCAGCGTGTGTGCTCCTTGGAGTCTGCCTTCCCCAGTGGAAAGCAGGCTCCATGGGGTATAGATGCTACCCAGCTGGTTTTGTGTTCCCTGGGGCTGTTACAGACCTGGGAAATGCAAAAGCGGACAGCACCTGTGCAGTGCGCTACTCAGAGCCTGGCAGGAATAAACTGACCACTTGTAAAAGCTGAAGAAGAGCCAATTACAGTTTCTAAAAACTGGCTCCTGTTGGAGTTGTCTGCTGCCACTCATCCTTTCTACTCCACTTTAACAGAGCCATGCGGTGGGAGGCATAGCTCAGTGGTGGAGCATCTTGCTCGCATGCCCAAGGTCTTGTCCCTGGCACCTCCAACTAACAGGATCAAGTAGAAATGGTCATGTGACGGTCTTGTCCCTGGCACCTCCAACTAACAGGATCAAGTAGAAATGGTCATGTGAAGGTCTAGTCCCTGGCACCTCCACCTAACAGGATCAAGTAGAAATGGTCATGTGAAGGTCTTGTCCCTGGCACCTCCAACTAACAGGATCAAGTTGAAATGGTCATGTGAAGGTCTTGTCTCTGGCACCTCCACCTAACAGGATCAAGTAGAAATGGCCATGTGACGGTCTTGTCCCTGGCACCTCCAACTAACAGGATCAAGTAGAAATGGTCATGTGAAGGTCTTGTCTCTGGCACCTCCAACTAACAGGATCAAGTAGAAATGGTCATGTGAAGGTCTTGTCCCTGGCACCTCCACCTAACAGGATCAAGTAGAAATGGCCATGTGAAGGTCTTGTCCCTGGCACCTCCACCTAAGAGGATCAAGTAGAAATGGCCATGTGAAGGTCTTGTCCCTGGCACCTCCAACTAACAGGATCAAGTAGAAATGGTCATGTGAAGGTCTTGTCTCTGGCACCTCCAACTAACAGGATCAAGTAGAAATGGTCATGTGAAGGTCTTGTCCCTGGCACCTCCACCTAACAGGATCAAGTAGAAATGGCCATGTGAAGGTCTTGTCCCTGGCACCTCCACCTAAGAGGATCAAGTAGAAATGGCCATGTGAAGGTCTTGTCCCTGGCACCTCCAACTAACAGGATCAAGTAGAAATGGTCATGTGACGGTCTTGTCCCTGGCACCTCCAACTAACAGGATCAAGTAGAAATGGTCATGTGAAGGTCTTGTCTCTGGCACCTCCAACTAACAGGATCAAGTAGAAATGGTCATGTGACGGTCTTGTCCCTGGCACCTCCAACTAACAGGATCAAGTAGAAATGGTCATGTGATGGTCTTGTCCCTGGCACCTCCAACTAACAGGATCAAGTAGAAATGGTCATGTGAAGGTCTTGTCCCTGACACCTCCAGCTAACAGGATCAAGTAGAAATGGTCATGTGAAGGTCTTGTCCCTGACACCTCCAGCTAACAGGATGAAGTAGAAATGGTCATGTGAAGGTCTTGTCCCTGGCACCTCCAACTAACAGGATCAAGTAGAAATGGTCATGTGGCGGTCTAGTCCCTGGCACCTCCAACTAACAGGATCAAGTAGAAATGGTCATGTGAAGGTCTTGTCTCTGGCACCTCCAAATAACAGGATCAAGTAGAAATGGTCATGTGAAGGTCTTGTCCTTGGCACCTCCAACTAACAGCATCAAGTAGAAATGGTTATGTGAAGGTCTTGTCCCTGGCACCTCCAACTAACAGGATCAAGTAGAAATGGTCATGTGAAGGTCTTGTCCCTGGCACCTCCAATTAACAGGATCAAGTAGAAATGGTCATGTGAAGGTCTTGTCCCTGGCACCTCCAACTAACAGGATCAAGTAGAAATGGTCATGTGAAGGTCTTGTCCCTGGCACCTCCAACTAACAGGTTCAAGTAGAAATGGTCATGTGAAGGTCTTGTCCATGACACCTCCAACTAACAGGATCAAGTAGAAATGGTCATGTGAAGGTCTTGTCTCTGGCACCTCCAACTAACAGGATCAAGTAGAAATGGTCATGTGAAGGTCTTGTCTCTGGCACCTCCAGCTAACAGGATCAAGTAGAAATGGCCATGTGACGGTCTTGTCCCTGGCACCTCCAACTAACAGGATCAAGTAGAAATGGTCATGTGAAGGTCTTGTCTCTGGCACCTCCAACTAACAGGATCAAGTAGAAATGGTCATGTGAAGGTCTTGTCCCTGGCACCTCCACCTAACAGGATCAAGTAGAAATGGCCATGTGAAGGTCTTGTCCCTGGCACCTCCACCTAAGAGGATCAAGTAGAAATGGCCATGTGAAGGTCTTGTCCCTGGCACCTCCAACTAACAGGATCAAGTAGAAATGGTCATGTGAAGGTCTTGTCCATGACACCTCCACCTAACAGGATCAAGTAGAAATGGTCATGTGAAGGTCTTGTCCCTGACACCTCCACCTAACAGGATCAAGTAGAAATGGCCATGTGAAGGTCTTGTCCCTGGCACCTCCAGCTGAAAGGATCAAGGAGTGTTAAAACTGCAGTACTGCAGTCCTTGGCTGTGCTCACAATCTGAGTTCGATCCCGGCAGAGGTTGGTTCAGGTAGCCGGCTCCAGGTTGACTCAGCCTTCCATCCTTCCGAGGTCAGTAAAATGAGGACCCAGCTTGCTGGGGGGAAAGCGTAGATGACTGGGGAAGGCAATGGCAAACCACCCCGTAAAAAGTCTGCTGTGAAAACATGATGCGACATCACCCCAGAGTCGGAAACGACTGGTGCTTGCACAGGGGACGACCTTTACCTTTTTTATATACTTGTGAAACAATCTAAACAACCGCTGAACTGCCTCCAGCACAGAGTTCTGTCAGGAATACTGATGTAACTACAGACACAGGGCTAGAGGCAAGAAGCAGGGGCAAGTTCTGGATGTCAGTCAGGTGAATGGGGTTGCCAATTCTCTTGCACTGTGTATTTTTCATGTTCCTCGGCTTCTCTCCCCCCCCCCTTCCCAGTTTATTTTTTAGTCCTTTTCCAACCTCTGGTTTGCTGCTAGCTATTAAATACTGTCAAATATCAGGTGTCACCATTGCATAGGGCAGGGGTGTCAAACATGTGGTCCGGGAGCTGACTCAGGCCACCAGAGAGCTCCTAGCAGGCCCCTGAGCAGCTGGCTATTGTCTGCTTCCTTCTCCTTCTCACTTGCTTCCTTCTGCATCACAGCTTGCCTTGCCAGGCTTGCTCAAGAGCACAACTGAGCTACTAAGCCAAGCCTCTCTTCTTTCTATTGGCAGAGGCTCCCCTTTACCACAGTCCCCTGCGGAAGTAAGGAAAGAGCCAGAGCTTCCTTTGCCCAATTTCCTGGATCACTAGGGAGAGATACAAAGAAAGCACCTTTAAAACCAACAAGTGCTAATATTTTAAGCATGCTTTATTACAAGTTTTTTTTTTAAAAAAACAACACCTTTGTGTTTGTCTGTGTGCTTTATAAAATCTATATCTCCACTACCTGTCATTACATTTTACGACACACATGGCCTGGCCCCATAAAGTTACATTTATGTTGGATCTGGTTTTCATAACAACCCCTGGCATAGGGCAGTTAAATTTAATTGGGGTGTCTAAAGCAGGTTTTTTTTAATTTTATTTTTTTAAAATATGAATTTCTGACTCTTAAGCTAAGAATAATGTTTTGCTCCATCCCAAGCCAAACAAAAGGGAATGTTTAAATAAAAAAAGAAAGAAGGGATAGCATAAGTTAGAAAGACTTATAGTGAGAGAAACTGAAGGTAAGCTGTGTTAATAGGTAAGATGTTTTTAGGTTCAGTATATTCCAGAAACGGAAGTCATTTTTCTTCAAAATATATGACCTTGGGGTAACTGCCAGACAAGGAAAGTTGTGCCTTTTTTAAAATGGTAAATATTAAAGCTGTAAAGAGCCCTGTGGTGCAGAGTGGTAAAGCCGCAGTACTGCAGTCAGAGTCCTCAGCTCACGACCTGAGTTCGATCCCAGCGGAAGCTGGTTCAGGTAGCTGGCTCCAGGTTGACTCAGCCTTCCATCCTTCCGAGGTTGGTCAAATGAGTACCCAGCTTGCTGGGGGGAAATGTAGATGACTGGGGAAGGCAATGGCAAACCACCCTGTAAAAAGTCTGCCGTGAAAACGTTGTGAAAGCAATATCACCCCAGAGTTGAAAACGACTGGTGCTTGCACAGAGGACTACTTTTACCTTTAATGAAGTTGTAACAGCATTCTAGGAAATGTTTGGGAGCAGGTTTGTTTCAAGATAGATCTAGGTGGGTATCCATATTGGTCTGAAACACTAGAACAAACTTAGAGTCCAATGGTACCTTTAAGAACCAGTTTGGTGTGCAGACCCAGTTTGGTGTAGTGGTTAAGTGTGCAGACTCTTATCTGGGAGAACCAGGTTTGATTCCCCACTCCTCCACTTGCAGCAGCTGCAGTGGCCTTGGGTCAGCCAGAGCTCTCATAGGAGTTGTACTTGAAAGGGCAGCTGCTGTAAGAGCTATCTTAACCCAACCCACCTCACAGGGTGTCTGTTGTGGGGGGGGGGGAGGTAAAGGAGATTGTGACTGCTCTGAGATTCAGAATGTAGGGTGAGATATAAATCCAATATCATCATCTTCTTCTTCTTCACCAACAAAGTTTTATTCAGGGTGTGAGCTTTCATGTGCATGCACACTTGCTCAGACGGATTTGCTCTTTGCCAAGAAACATTTTTTGAATGTTCTTTCACTACATAACTGTTCAGTATTATTAATCAAGTCAAGCTAATTCTTTTTTTTTTTTTTTTTTAAAGGTCAGTAAATTGGAAGTTTACAAAGCAGCGCTCACTCTTTTTGACCCCTTATATTTGAAACGGAATATTCCGCCCTTGGAGACATCTTATGTGCCAGTCGCTAGCCCTTCAGACCGAGATGCCGAATGCTCTGAGATCATCTCAGGAAGGATGCTTCAACTGGTCTCCAGGGGATGGTTAGGTCTGAAGATGTCGATGCTATTAGTATCATCATTCCAAACTTGATCCAGGGAAACAAAGCAAGGTCAGAGCTGTGAGTCATTGTTGAAACGCTGCCGATCTGCTAGGTGACAACGTTAAAAGTTCATGGGGAATGCAGAGCCACTCGTATGAAAGACAGTCCAAACCTGGCGCCGATTACATTTGGGAAACCAATGCTTTAGGTAGACCGTAAAGTTTTATCATCTGTTCTTATGGTGCCTTCTAGAAATTAATAAACTGGTAGAAAGGATAGATGGGTACAGAGGAGTCTAAAATTGGAGCACATGTTAAGAGCGTCTCATGATTTTTCCAAAGCTCTCTCGGGTTTAGTTATGTGTGTTTAGTTTAAAACAGTCCTTGATATTTTTCATAACCATAAATGCTCAGTGAGCTACGAAAGCCAGTACAACCCAGATTCTTTTAGCACATACGGTCATATGATTTCATGGTCTAATAAACTCATAGAGTCCCAAAAAATAATAATAAAAAATTCTCACAGCAAATGTTCACCGAACCAAGGCAAATCAACTGTTGGAAAGGGTTTATGACCAATTCTTTGAGCAGCTGCTACACAAAGTGAAGTCATTGATGTTTCACCGTTATTCTGCTGCGACAGGACAAAGAATGGACGGTATCAAAGAACAACATGCCAATGTGTCTACCCTGGAGCCTCCAAAGATAGCCATCTCTAGGGGCACACTGGGCAATACAAAATGTGGGGATGGGAAGTGCTGTCAAATCACAACTGACAGAAGAAGAAGAAGTAGAAGAAGAAGAGGAAGAAGAAGAAGATGATGATGATAATATTGGATTCATATCCTGCCCAGTACTCTGAATCTCAGAAACTCAGAGTGGTCACAATCTCCTATACTTTCTCCCCCCGCAACAGACACCCTGTGAGGTGGGTGGGGCTAGGAGAGCTCTTACAGCAGCTGCCCTTTCAAGGACAACTCCTACGAAAGCTATGGCTTACTCAGGGCCATTCCAGCAGCTGTAAGTGGAGGAGTGACCCCAGAGGGATATCAAGGCGAGAGACATCCAGAGGTGGTTGGCCATTGCCTGCCTCTGGTGCAACCCTGGACTTCCTTGGTGGTCTCCCATCCAAATACTAACCAGGACGGACTCTCCTTAGCTTCCAAGATCTGTCGAGATCGGACTGGCACACTACAAAATGTAGTGGACCATCTATTCAACATGCTTTCTGACAGTGCTTTTTTTGAGCGGGAACGCACAGGAACGCAGTTCCGGCTGGCTCAGCATCAGGAGGTGTGACCTAATATGTAAAAGAGTTCCTGCTGGACTTTTTCTACAAAAAAAGCCCTGTGTGAAACAATGGTGATGTCAGGGGTGTGTGGCCTGATATGCAAACGAGTCCCTGCTGGGCTTTTTTCTACAAAAAGGCCCTGCTTCCTGAAAACAGATGCAGAGGTGTCTAGTTAATTCATTGGCCGAAGATACCCAGGTGGGTTGAAGGCACTGTTTACGTAGGGAAACAACAATGGCATTTCTAGCCTCCCCCAAAGAAGGTTCATTCTTAAAAAATAAGGTTGCTGTGAACGAGCCTAATCTTTAGCTTGGGTTCAGTAGGAAAAGTATACTGTAACATTTTTAAAAGTACAGAATGCACCTTCCTCTTTACAAAATGAAACTAAAGGAATGCTGAAAGGAATGCTGAATCCTAAGTAAAATGTACTGGGTTCAAAGCATGAGGACGCCCAGGAGATAGTGAGTCCAGCTCTTTATTCAGTGATGCAGCATAGTGAGATAGGAACAGAACTGCCTGGCAGGACCAATGGCCTTGCTTAAATGCATGCAAACCACCCCACCCAATAACCCATCACCATCATCCCATTACACACAACTATAGGTTAATAGCTGGCCGAACGATCCCTGATGGGCCTCCTTCCTGAATCCAGGTGGCTTTTGTTTTAGGGTCTCAAACTCAACCAAGTCTCTACTGGTCCTAAGGCCAGTCCCAATACATAACACTAAGGTAGCTAGATGCGAAGAGGGACAGAATTTCTGTACTGTGAGCAGTAAGTAGCTCAGCTTGAGTTGAAAAGTATGGATTCCTCTCAGGGTTTTCCCTGGAGGAGGCAATAAGGTAGACATGTGGCTGATGGCATCCAGGGTATTCTCTCACAGGCAGGCAGTCATTGTTTCCAGTCTATCAGCTGTTGCTGCTTTCTCGGAGGCAGGGAAGTCGCTAAAAAGGTTCTGTACTTCTTGATGAAAAACTTCTTGGCCAGAGGGATCAGTGTCCGTGTGTTGGGTCTCAGGAGACAGTGGAAGCTTCCAAAGATCAGCAGGACAGTTAACAGGAATAGTCCTTTTCAAGTCTCCGGGAATAAGGGGCTCAATGATTGCATTGTGGAAGACCCACATGGGAAAGATCTCTTTTGATTTTAGGTAAACTTTTTGCTCAAAAATTAGATAAGGTAATTTTGAGTTATTAAATGTTAAGAGAACTCTTTGAATTGGACAAAGATTGCTCAGAGCATCCACTATTCTTATACCCCCAGTTCCTATTTGAGGTCCAAATAAATCCTATAAACGTCTTCTGACCAGGGTAGGGGTCTTCCATGACAGCAACGCTCCTCTAAATTTACATATAGTCCGATATACTGAGTAGGGTTGCCAAATCAACGGCCATGTGGCTTGTGTTTTCTGCCCAAGGTAGATAGAGGAAAGAGGGACAGGACTTCTGTACTATTAGTAGTAAGTAAAAGAGATGGCCCAGGCTAGAACAATCCAGGCCTTTTTTATGAACATAAGAACATAAGAGAAGCCATGTTGGATCAGGCCAATGACCCATCCAGTCCAACATTCTGTGTCACACATTGGCCAAAAATTTATATACACACACACACACACATATACACACTGTGGCTAATAGCCACTGATGGACCTCTGCTCCATATTTTTATCTAACCCCCTCTTGAAGCTGGCTATGCTTGTAGCCGCCACCACCTCCTGTGGCAGTGAATTCCTCATGTTAATCACCCTTTGGGTGAAGAAGTATTCCTTTTATCCGTTCTAACCCGACTGTTCAGCAATTTCATTCAATGCCCACGAGTTCTTGTATTGTGAGAAAGGGAGAAAAGTACTTCTTTCTCTACCTTCTCCATCCCATGCATAATCTTGTAAACCTCTATCACGTCACCCCGCAGTCGACGTTTCTCCAAGCTAAAGAGCCCCAAGCATTTTAACCTCTCTTCATAGGGAAAGTGTTCCAAACCTGGAGTCATTCTAGTTGCCCTTTTCTGCACTTTTTCCAATGCTATACTATTCTTTTTGAGGTGCGGCGACCAGAACTGCACACAGTACTCCAAATGAGGCCGCACCATCGATTCATACAGGGGCATTATGATACTGGCTGATTTGTTTTCAATCCCTTCCTAATAATACCCAGCATGGCGTTGGCCTTTTTTATTGCAATCGCACACTGTCTTGACATTTTCAGTGAGTTATCTACTACGACCCCAAGAACTCTCTCTTGGTCAGTCTCTGCAGGAACTCATTTGCATATTCGGCCACACCCCTCTGATCCTCCTGGAGCTTACAGGGCTGTTAGTACAGCTCTTGGAGGACTGGCTACATCAGAGGGGCATGGCCTAATATGCAAAGGAGTTTTTGCTACCAAAGAAGCCCAGGTCCAATCAGATCTTGGATGTTTGGCTGGGCTGGCCCTGGTTAGTACTTGTATGGGAGATGGCAGGGGCACTGCAGCATCATGGGATGCCATTTGAGTAAGCCTCCCCCCCCCCCCCCAATCTCCCAGAGGTCACTGACAACCCTAGTCTCTTCCCTAAAGCTTGGAAGCTCCTGAGCATACGCTAGAACACTTTTTCTTCCTGAGCTTCAAAATAAATGTGGTTTCTTAGCATTTTGTCAGCCGGCATATTGAACGAGGTAACCTAGGATATGACATCCAGTTCACACTGGTAGTCAATGACCTTCCTGATTGTGGTTTGGAATGTCCAGGATATGCTGCAGAATGTCCAGGTTATGCCGCAGATGGCTGCGAATGGGGATTAGGCAGGTTCGTGGTGGATAGGCCCACCAATGGCTGTGAGCCGCAGTGATTAAAGGGATCATCCATCTCCATTGTCAGTAAACATCTGAATACCAGTGATAGGAGAAGGGGTGGAATTCTAGCAGGAGCTCCTTTGCATATTAGGCCACACACCCCTGATGTAGCCAATCCTCCAAGAGCTTACAAAAAAGAGTCTTGTAAGCTCTTGAAGGACTGGCTACATCAAGGGTATGTGGCCTAATATGCAAATGAGCTCCTTATTTCTCCTTCCTTGAGGTCTGGCTTCCAATAATTCTACCCCTGGATAGAAGGCAACATCAGGGGTAGGTCTTTGACCTGTTCATTGGCTCTCCAGGGCAGCTGGTTGGATATTGCTAGACCAGATGGACTACTGGTCTGATCTGGCAACTCTCTTTGTATACTCTTTGAATAAGACCTCATAGATCATGCTCTTCTTATTTCTCCTTCCTTGAGGTCTGGCTTCTAATAATTAAGCCATTCTGAGCCAGCCTTGAACTGGCTCAGAATGAGTCACCTGCTTTCAGACCCTGTTACTACTGAAACAAGGGATGATATGCAAATTCTCTCTAGAGCTCTGTGTGTAGCTTGTAATATATTTCCAAACTGGAGGGATTTGCATTGCAAAGCCCTCATTTCTGAACTCAACGATGGCCACTAGTTAAAAGTCAGAAATATTACCTAATATTGTGAGCATCTTGTTTTTTATCTGGGAGTTCTAGTGTCTGCCTTCTTTTCTTTCCCCTTCGGAGCATGCTGAAATCCATGAAAAAATACTAATACACCTGGGCAGAAATACTGCCAGTTAAGCTAATGCCTTCCCTGACCTAGCTAGCCCAGGCTAGTGTGAACTAGTCAGAAGAAGTAGTAGTAGAAGAAGAAGTCTGGTTGCTTTGCATCAGTTGTATATAAACATAACCAGGGCTGTTTTTTGTAGCAGGAACTCCTTTGCATATTAGGTCACACACCCCTGATGTAGCCAATCCTCCTGCAGCTTACTGTAGGTGTCAAGCAGATGGATTCAATGACGAGTTGAAGTTGATACAAAGACTACGTTTATTGATAGACCATTACTTTGCCTCAAGCCTTGGCTTGAGAAGAATGAAACCAATACATTGATACACAAGTTTTGAGATACACTTCAAAGGGGTTCCTATGGGGAGGGGAAGCAGGAGAACGTTCACACATAAGGCATCAAAACTACATACATTCCCAGGGCGTTATCAGGCATTCGGCCTTGCATAGCCCAGATGGTGCTTCCTCCCGCAAGAGGATTCATGGGAAGGTGCTGATTGCTTTGGTCTCTGTAATTAACAGTCATAAAACAAAGAGGGGCCAAGGAAGGATAATAAACTAGCAGCATTTGGTTCAGAGTGATCTTACTCAGGCCTGCTTGTGACAGGCTAGAAACCCATCAGTTGTTGATCAGAATTAGTCGTGCTTGACGGTAGGCCCTGTACTAAGAGCCCTGAAAGCTCTTGGAGGATTGGCTACCTTGGGGGGAATGTAGTCTAATATGCAAAGGAGTTCCTGCTACAAAAAAAGATAACAATAATACAAAGTGGCACAAATATACTGTTTAAAAAATCCATAACCAGCCAACTTCCAGCAAAAAACTGAGGCCCAATGAGCATCGTTTACTGGGGGGAAAAATACAGGGGCAGGGATGGACAAAAAGGACAGGGCATCGACACGCACCCCTATTCAAAGTCAATGTTGTATTTTAACAGAGTGGAGCATACTGTGGCATGCACCGCTCAAGGACACCCGAGTCCTGTTCCCTTCTCACACTGATCCTTCTGCTGAGTCTTAATCTTATTTTACAAAGTAACCACTGAGTGGGATTTAAAGCAGGGAGCAGCGCTCGAAACAGCCAGAGCGTTCCTTGTCACTTCTTCCATCTGGCGCACAGCGTGAGTCCGAGCCAGCAGGGCTCTGAGCTGCATGATTTTCACAACCACCATCAAATAGTTTCTGAGACCAAGTGTGGGGATTGCCAAGGAGGTTTCCTAGTCATTTGACACTAATGTGCTGAGGCCAAGGTAAAGCCCAGGATGATATATCACAAGTATAAAATGATAGTAAATGCAAGATATCATCCTACTAGTCTTGCTATCTGATATCTTCTGGAGCAGGGGTGTCAAACATGCAGTTCGGGGGCCGAATCAGGCCCTCGGAGGGCTGCCACCAGGCCCCCGAGCAAGTGGCTGCCATCTGCTTCCTTCTCCCTCTCGCTTGCTTCCTTCTGCATCACAGCTTGATTTGCCAGCCTCTCTCAATTGCACAGCAGAGCTACTGAGCCAAGCCTCTCTTCCTTTTATTGACTGAGCCCCCCCCCCCCCAGTCCCCTGGGGAAGAAAAGAGCCAGAACTTCCTTTGCCCACTTCCCTGGTTTCCATGGGAGAAATACAAAGGAAGCACCTTTAAGACCAACAAGTGCTAATGTTTTAAGCATATATTTGTGTTTGTCTGTGTTCTTTATAAAATTTGTATATCTGTTAAAAAAATTGTATATCTGCTTGTCTCCTGTGCAAGCACCAATCGTTTTCAACTCCAGGGTGACTTTCCTTTCACAATGTTTTCATGGTAGACTTTTTACGGGGTGGTTTCCATTGCCTTCCCCAGTCATCTACACTTTCCCCCCAGCAAGCTCGGTGCTCACTTTACCAGCCTCGGAAGGATGGAAGGCTGAGTCAAACTGGAGTCAGCTTCCTGAACTAGCTTCTACTGGGATTGAACTCAGGTCGTGAGCAGAGGGCTCCGACTGCCGTACTGCATCTTTACTCCTCTGCATAGTATATCTGCTACCTGATCTTAAATAGGTCCACACATGGCCCGGCTCAGCCCAACCTGACATGGCCCGGCCCAACAAGGTCTCATTTATGTCAGTTCCAGCCCTCCTAACAAATGAGCTTGACATCCCTGCTCTGGAGCCTTTCAACACTACCACAGGCCTTTGTCTAAACCAGACCTATCTCCACTATCTACTGGATCTTGGTCTTTAAGAGCTGGTGTAAGGTCTGGATGGACACTTGGCATCCATCTGCATTCAGCTTCCAGTCTGATAAAATGTTGATACATTTACACAGACACACACACTTTAATTCTGAACATCAGGCCTGTCTCTCCTCGAGGCTCTAATACGACTAAGGAAATAAAAGAGATTTTCATTAGATATACAATGTCTGTTTTGATTTGGAGGTTTTGTTTTTATGATGTTATTATCAACAGTATAGTGTTTTTTTCGTTCTAAATCAGATACCAGTAAATTGAATTTATCGGCGTCCTCTGATAAGCATAGTTTCCCTCCGTAGTCTTAATTCTTGCTGGGTTTTTTTGTTTTAATTTTCTTCGGGGAGACCTTGTCCCTGCTGAGACGAGAGCAGTCAGATTCCCTCCAGAATGCAGAATTTTCATGATGATCCGATGAATGGGGAGTGGTGGGATGGTGAAACAATATAATTTAATAAGAATAATTCTTGGAGGATACTGAAATAACTCAAATGTTTATGAGTTGCTCAATAAACCTTATTACAGTTCATATTGATAGATGAAGATGGGGAGCTGTGTTAGTCTGTCTGTAGAAGTAGAAAAGAATAAAAGTCCAGTAGCATCTTAAAGACTGACAAAATTTGTGGCAGGGTATGAGCTTCCATGAGTCACTGCTCACTTCTTAATAATAATAATAATAATAAAATTTTATTTATATCCCGCCCTTCCCACCTAAGCAGGCTCAGGGCGGCTAACAACATCCATAAAATTATATAATATAGTAGCTGTACAAAACTTTAAAATCAACATTATCTAAAAACCATTCTAATGTACACTTCTTCAGACTCATGAAAGCTCATACCCTGCCATAATTCTTCTCGTTCTCCTCCTTCTCCTTCTCTTTCACCTCCTCCTCCTCCTCCTCCTTCTCCTTCTTCTTCTTTTCCCCCCAGCAGTTCAAAAATCACAAATAGTCCACTTCATTCATGGTTGTTTATTGACTCATGACAGCTATGTATAGACAGGACAGACTTTGTGAAGACTCGCATGGCAGGCTTTTTGCCCCCTTTTATCTTCTTGGCTTGACTTTGCGAACGAAGATTTAAGAAAGGTGCAGTAGTCCACGTCTGCTGCAGGCTCGCTGGTGGCTGACAAGACCAATGTGGGACAGGAGGGTCCGGCCACAGTGGCTGCAGGGAAAAGTCTGATTTGGGGTTGGTGCTGTAGCAGTGCAATTCTTCCTCAATCTCCTTTTGTCCTCAAGACCAGCTATGCATGCGTTCTCAAAGGAAGAGACAGCCTGGTGGATGATGTGCCTCCATGCTTTGCGATCTGAGGCTAGGTCAGACCACTGGTGACCACTGAGGCTAGGTCAGACCTACCCCCTTATATAGATCTCTAACTTAAACCGTTACAAATTTGAAGAAAAGTAGGAAGCAGTGATCCCTCTCCCAAGTTTTTCCCAGGCCTTTTTCGCAGGTACTCAGCTGGAGGAGTGACCTTGGTTTCCCTTGGTAACCCCTCAGACCAGTGTGAAGAAATGTTGATAACTGTCAAGGTGCTTGGCACTTTTTCTTCCTCTCATTTTGCATGTGTGTGCCCATGCCTGGAACTCACTGAAAATGTCAAGACTGTGTGATTGCAATAAAAAAAAGGCCAACACCATGATGAGAATTATTAGGAAAGGAATTGAAAACAAATCAGCCAGTATCATAATGCCCCTGTATAAATTGATGGTGCGGCCACATTTGGAGTACTGTGTACAATTCTGGTCACCACACCTCAAAAAAAGATATTATAGCATTGGAAAAAGTGCAGAAAAGGGCAACTGGAATGATTAAAGTTTTGGAACATTTTCCCTATGAAGAAAGATTAAAACGCTTGGGGCTCTTTAGCTTGGAGAAATGTCAACTGAGGGGTGAGGTTTGAAAATTATGTATGGGATAGAGAAGGTAGAGAAAGAAGTACTTTTCTCCCTTTCTCACAAGACAAGAACTCGTGGGCATTCAATGAAATTGCTGAGCAGTTGAGTTAGAACTGATAAAAGTACTTTTTCAACCAAAGGGTGATTAACATGTGGAATTCACTGCCACAGGAGGTGGTGGCAATTACAAGCATAGCTAGCTTCAAGAGGCGATTGAATCAACATATGGAGCAGAGGTCCATCAGTGGCTATTAGCCACAGCATATTGTTGGAACTCTCTGTCTGGGGCAGTGATGCTCTGTATTCTTGTGCTTGGGAGGGGGGCACAGTGGCAGAACTTCTAGCCCCACTGGCAGACCTCTTGATGGCATTTAGGTTTTTTGGCCACTATGTAACATAGAGTGTTGGACTGGATGGGCCATTGGCCTGATCCAACATGGCTTCTCTTATGTTCTTATGTCATGGAGACCTGTGGCAACTCCTACCGGGGCATGGAAGAAGTTCAGAGAAGTGGCTTGATAGCCTGGTATTTTCTGGAGGTCCCTGATCCAAATGCTTGCTGGGGATTTCCCTGTTTAACTTCTGAGAGCTGATGAGATCAAGCTTGCCTGGGGTCTCCAGGTCAGCCCTGCCACAAATGGTGTTGGTTTCTAAGGTGCTACCAGACTCCTGCTCTTTTCTACAATTCATATTATGTATTTTATTTTAATTACGTCATTCACGCCCCACTTTCCTCTCCAACGGAACGCAACTGGCTTGCAACACTCTCCCATTCTCCAATTAATCCTCACAACAACCTTGTGAAGTGTGTTTGCCTGAGCTTGTGATGATTGACCCAAGGCCATCCAGCAAGCTTGCAGGGCAGTACAAGTTGGTCAACCCCGAAGTTCAGTGGGAGAAAGAAGATTCATGTATGTTACCCTGAACTTCTGGGATAATCAATACGTAGCACGTGTTCAGTTTCTACAGCCCACAAAATAAAAGTCGGACAGTGCCCACCAAATGAGTATTGCGACCTGCTAAATGTCTGTTCCTGGCAAGACATTCAGGGTTACTTTTTGCCAACCACAACTAATGTAGCCAAGAACCATGTCTTTAGATTAGCTCAACAGCATTTTCTGTTGAAAATCAACTTTATAGTGCTGATGCTCTGACAGAATGTACTCAAGAGAAATTTACTGTGTTCTGGTGCCAAATAGTGGAATATCTCACCAAACATAATATTCTCCCAAAAACTGCTTTTTATCATGATATGCTCTTATTCTAATATGTTCTGGGCTCGCTTTCTCTCCTCTGGTCTGAATACAAAAAACTGAGCTCTAAATAGGTGAGTTTGATTAACTGAATTTCTTAATAGAATACTGGGACAGTTATTTGTACATTCATGAAGTAGAATCAGTCAATAGAATGTATTTTCACTAGATGCTCTTCAGTATAATTGTATGACTGCTCCTTGGTTCTCTATTTCATGGATTACTCTTTCTGTTTCTTGGGTTTTTTTTTAAAAAAATGTTTATTATATCCTCACTAAGGCTGCATTATTTGAGGTGATAGATTACAATGTTCTTTATTGTAAACTGAAAATCTGTTAACAAAAATCCGATTAAAAAAGAAAAACAACTTTACAGTTTACAATCAAATTTACAGTCTTGAATTTGGGAAATAGTTGTGGATGATCCTAATCCTCTGAGCAAATCAAAGTGAATTTTTGTTTAAAATGTTGACATGTTAAAAAAAAAAAAAAAGGTAAAGGTAGTCCCCTATGCAAGCACCAGTCGTTTCCAACTCTGGGTTGACATCGCATCATGACATTTTCACAGCAGACTTTTTATGGGATGGTTTGCCATTGCCTTCCCCAGTCATCTACACTTCCCCCCAGCAAGCTGGGTTCTCATTTTACTGACCTCGGAAGAATGGAAGGCTGAATCAACCTTGAGCCGACTATCTGAACCCAGCTTCCGCCGGGATCAAACTCAGGTCGTGAGCAGAGAGCTCAGACTGCAGTACTGCAGCTTTTACCACTCTGCACCATGGGGCTCTTTGCATGTTAGGCAGCTACCATTCTTAAAAACTAATCAGGGAGCTCAGTCTTGGGTCCCACCACATTGAACGCAGATGGTCTGAAGAGATAGATCGTTCCTTTTACTTCAAAACACTTTGGTTTTCAACAGATCCAGTTCACACATTCCATGTACCTAACAAAGAGCAGCTGAGTGATTACTATTGCCACATTGGAAACACCCCCAAGAACTTGAGATACCTCAGCAGGAAAGGATCGGAGTGAAATTCAACAGAGATCCTGACCAGGACAGTCTTTCATTTTATTTCATTGTTCAGTTCAGTGATTCAACTGTATCATTATATATATGGCACTAAACAATATTTAACAACATTATTGTATGCAGTGCCAAATATGAATTAATAATATTGACGCCATCTTGAATTTTAGGACTGAAATTGCAAATGCATTATACGTGTACAATGAATTTTAATGACTTTATTTTATTTTAACACTATGTATTTTATCTGTCCTTGAGCCCAATAGGGAAAGATGGAAAAGAAAGAAAGAAAGAAAGAAAGAAAGAAAGAAAGAAAGAAAGAAAGAAAGAAAGAAAGAAAGAAAGAAAGAAAGAAAGAAAGAAAGAAAGAAAGAAAGAAAGAGCCAGTTTGGTGTAGTGGTTAAATGTGCAGACTCTTATCTGGGAGAACTGGATTTGATTCCCCACTCCTACACGTGCACCTGTTGGAATGGCCTTGGGTCAGCCATAGCTCTGGCAGAGGTTGTCCTTGAAAGGGCAGCTGCTATGAGAGCCCTCTCAGCTCCACCCACCTCACAGGGTGTCTGTTGTGGGGGGAGAAGATATAGGAGATTGTAAGCCGTTCTGAGTCTCTGATTCAGAGAAAAGGTAAAGGTAGTCCCCTGCACAAGCACCAGTGATTTCCAACTCTGGGGTGACATCGCATCATGGCATTTTCAGGGCAGACTTTTTATGGGGTGGTTGTAAGCCGGAGATTGTAAGCCGCTCTGGGTCTCTGATTCAGAGAAAAGGACGGGGTATAAATCCGCAATTCTTCTCCTAAATAAATAAAATAAAAACTGAAAGCTATGAACTGTATTTCTATGAATGAAGCTATTGAAATCAGGTTCGATTTTACAGCCTGAAAACAGGAAGATTTGAAACACACTGGAATGTCTGGAATGGGCACCTTTCATGAAGACTGAGCAGATATTATGGGCTTCATCCCCCTATTGAAAAAGTGTGGAAGAACTGTGGCTTCATATGAATGGACTTTAATTTATTGGGGAGGGGGATTAAAATACAATTATGAGAGAAGGATATAGAGTGGATGAAGATTGTACTGGTGGGAATTTTTTTTTTTTGAGTCTGAAATTTCTTAATGAACTTTGTCTGTGCATTGTATAAATCAGGGATGTTGAACTCATTTGTAATGAAGGCTGGATCTGACATAAATGAGCCCTTGTTGGGCCGGATCATGTGTGTCATAAAATGTAATGCCAAGGAGCGGAGATATAAACTTTATAAAGAATTTAAACAAACAAAATTAAAGATTTTTTTAAAAAAACTTAATGCTTAATAGCACTCGTTGGTCTTAAAGGTGCTTTCTTTGTATCTCTCCGATGCAGTCCAGGGAACTGGGCAAAGCAAGTTCTGACTTTTTTCCTCCTTCCCCAGGGGACCAGGAGGGGGAGGAGCCTCAGCCAATAGAAGAAAGAGAGGCTGGGCTCAGTAGCTCTGCTGTGCGATTGAGAGAGCCTGGCAAATCAAGCTGTCCCTCCCTCTTTCCTCCCCAAGGGAGGAGCTTCAGCTAATTGAGAAAATAGAGGCTTTGCTCTGTAGCTCCTGTACAATTGAGCAAGCCTGGGAAAGCAAGCTGTGATGCAGAAGGAAGAAAGAGAGAGGAAGAAGAAAGTAGATGACACCCATTTGCTCAGGGGCTGGATAGGAGCCCTCCAAAGGCCTGATTTGGCTCCTGGGCCACATGTTTGACACCCCTGATATAAATGCTTTACTAATTGATATAAGAATTTGAGAACTGAATTGAATATATGTTAGAATATATGAATATATGTTATATATATGAATATAAATTTGGAAATATTATTCTACTCAGTGGTCTTTTCATTACCTAGTACTAACACTGAGATTCCTTCATAGGGGGGGTTCATTTTATGGAAGCTGTATGAATTACATAATTCCAAGAGTAATGTTGTCATTGTGTAATTTTTAAAAACACACCAACAGTATATGTTGCTGTCTTATATTCATTTTTTTTAAAGAAAGCCCTGCCATAAAATTTCCTAAATAATATCTATCACAATGGATAAATCTTTTAAAAAGATTTGTTCGTACCTAAGACATTTTTCAGCTTGAACAGTGATAATATTTGCATTTAGAAAAGGGGGGGGTTAAACCTCTCTGAAAACTGAACAGGCTTCCCACACACAAATGAAGTGAGAATGACTTAATCCCGCAAACTGATCTTCCTGTGTTCCTGTCAACACTTAACGAAAAACAAATCTAGTTACCTTCATGCATTTCAGTGAGTACAGCCCTGTTTAACAGAACGCCTCTTCAAATGGACATACTATTTGCAATATTTTCTCTCCTCCTGGGTTGGCAATCCCCAGGTGGGGGTAGGGGATCCTGCGGTTTGGAGGCCCACATCAGAAAGCGGGGGGAGAGGAGGGAAATGTCTGCTGGGCACTCCATTGTTCCCTATGGAGACTTATTCCCATAGGAAATAATAGATAATTAATCTGTGGTTATCTGGGGCTGCTCTTTTTTGAGGTAAAGGCACCAAATATTCAGTATAGCATTCAGTGCCTCTCCCCAAAATGCCCCATAAGTTTCAAAAAGATTGGACCAGGGAATCTAATTCTGATCCCCAAAAGAAGGTGCCCCTATCTTTCTTTATTTCCTATGGAAGGAAGGCATTTTAAAAGGTGTGCAATCTCTTTAAATGTGATGGCCAGGACTCCCTTTGGAGTTCAATTATGCTTGTCACAGCCTTGCTCCTGGCCCCACCTCAGTGTCTCCTGGCTCCACCCCCAAAGTCCCCAGTTATTTCTTGAACTGGACTTGGTAACCCCACTACCTGGTTACGCAAGGAAGACCCTTGTGCTATGATGGCTGTTACCACCAAAGCAATGTTTTTAAGCATCTGCACAACCCAACGAGTCACCAACGGCCAATCAGAAACATTGCTAGGCAAAAGCCCCCCCACACACACTTCCTGATAACTCTTGGCAGGCTGCAGGAAGACACTGGTCATCACACCACATCAGGGACATCTGTTCTCCACTTTTTCCCCCTCCCTGAGCTGCTTTTATATCCCATGGGGAACTAAAATGCCCTACTGTGATATTCCTCTTCCCCATAAATTTATCAGGAAAAGAGTGATCCAGGATAATATTTTTAACTGTCCTGGACAGACACAGCCCTTCATGACATCCCCAAACAATCAGGGGTGGAATTCTAGCAAGAGCTCCTTTGCATACTAGGCCGCACACCCCTGATGTAGCCAATCCTCCTGGAGCATACAAGGCTCTTTTTTGTAAGCACTTGGAGGACTGGCTACATCAGGGGGTGTGGCCTAATAGGCAAAGGAGCTCCTGCTAGATTTCCACCTCTGCAAACAATCATGCTAACAAAACTTCGTGGGGCATCTTTGACCCTAGATAAAAAGAATTTGATTTGGGATGGAGACGTGTCCTAGATGTAAGTTTCTTTCAGAGGGTGGAAAAGGACATTGGTTGTGATCCTACATCTGCAACTTTGATCTCTGTAGCAAGTCCACAGGATTCTCTTCCTCTCCTCCAACATTCTCTGTGCCATCTGCTCCTGAAAGTACCAGTACCAAGGCTGTGTGAACTCTTCATATATCTGATTCAGAAGTATCCATTGGTCTGCTGTTCTTTAGGGACTTGGAATGCTCTCTCCTTCTCTTTGAAGCATGTGTAAGAGGCCCATTGGAGGCCTGGAGGCTTACATAGGCCTCACAATTGTGTTTTCAGATCCAGGTGGGCAGCAATGCTGAATCAAACACAGCAGGCAGCACGCCTGGAATAAATGCACACCTAGACAGGAAGTGGAGAGGGGAAAGAAACCAATGATGGAGACCTCTTCTCATAGTGTCGCTCCACACACGAACCAAAGTTGTGTCAGTAGAAAGATGGGATGGACTAGATGATTTTAGGATTATTCTTATCAGAACATTCTTCATGCCTGTAATTTTAAATAGAGTTTCATCGTCTTTACTGCTGACAGTTGCCCCAGAGTTATCATTAAGCCTTTTGGTCCAGGGGAAAGATTCTGATTTTGAGTGTAAGAAATTCTGGGTTGAGTTTTCAACAAAGTCAGTCCTTGAGGGGACAGAGGAGTTATGTGTTGGGGACAGGCATAGGGTTGTCAGGGCCCACCTGGCAACTAACAGGGGATGGGGGAATTACTGGGAGCAAGAGGAAAGCCCAACTGATGTTCAGTGAGTTTGGTGAAGTGGTTAAGTGCATGGATCTGGGAGAACCAGGTTTTATTCTCCACTTGCAGCTGCTGAAATGGCCTTGGGCTAGCCATAGTTATCGCAGGAGTTGTCCTTGAAAGGGCAGCTGCTGTGAGAGCCCTCTCAACCCCACCTACCTCACAGGATGTCTGTTGTGGTGGGAAAAGATATAAGAGATTGTAAGCCTCTCTGAGTCTCTGATTCAGAGAGAAGGGTGGGGTATAAATCTGCTTTCTTCTTCTTCTTCTTCTTCTTCTTCTTCTTCTTCTTCTTCTTCTTCTTCTTCTTCTTCTTCTTCTTCTTCTTCTTCTTCTTCTTCTTCTTCTCATGACTTGGAAGTGATACCATTATGCCAGGATAGCACTCTGATATATGGACAAAAACTCTATGGCAAATTTGGCTTCTACCATAGAATTGTTGCCCAAATACCAGAGTTTCACCTTAATGTGATGATGTCACTTCTGCGTCATGTGGCAGTGACATAGGCATGTTGCTGCATATCAGTTGGATCTCCCTCTTTTTTGGAGTAAGTTCCCCACGCTTACCATCTGATTTGTGGTGGGGCAAGTGGGCATAGGGGATCCACTGGGGTATTTTGCAACCCTAGAGGGGCCATAGCTCACTGACAGAGTACCTGCTTTGGATGCAGAAGACCTGATCTTCAGTTGAGAGGATCATGTAGTCGGTCATGTGAACAATCTCCACCTGAAACCCTGGAGAGCAGCTGCCAGTCAGAGCTGTGACAGCAGGATTGTGTGGACCAATGATTTAACTTGGTATAAGGTAGAATCAGGCCTCAGATTCAGCGGGAGCTCAGAGGAGCACAGCTCCTGAATCTTTCTGAGAGTTCCCCCTCCTCCTCCCCACCTTGTCCATTGAATAGTAGGTGCAGCTGCATAACAATCCCTGGGTGAGCTCCACCACCTATTTTTCTACAAAACGACCCCTGGGGATAATCATTTGTGTAAATTTTCATTAACACTGGGAAACTGTCATTAATTTAACACAACAACATTATGATGGAGGAGGAGGACATTGGATTTATACCCCTCCCTTCACTCGGAGTCTCAGAGTGGCTTACAAACTCCTTCCCTTCTCCTCCTTGCCACAGACTCCCCATGAGGTGGGTGGGGCTGAGAGAGGTCTCCGAGAACTGCTCTTGAGACAACAGCTCTGAGAGAACTGTGACTGACCGAAGGTCACACCAGCAGCTGCATGTAGAGGACTGAGAAATCAAACCTTGTTCTCCCAAATTAGAGTCTGCACCCTTAACCACTACACCAAACTGGCTCTTCTACATCAAACTGTCTCTCCTAAACCAATCTGGATCAATCCCTAAACCTTGTAACATAACTTATTAAGATTTATTTGTCGATGCATCAACACAAACTAATTACTCAAATATAAGAGTTCACAAATGCATACATACTGATGTTCCATCTTTAATTCAGGTGCAAAAACTTGCTTTCCTTTAAATAACCTTTAAAATAGTTTTTTTCCCCTTGTATGCGAAGTATGGATGAATTGTGAGATGGCATTTTGATCATTTCTCAGGGTTTGATTCTGACTCTTAATTATAACTTCGTCGAGTTTCAGCTGTTTAATGTAAAGGACCTTGAGAGAGGTACACATTGCCAATGTCATTAGATGGAGGGAAAGCGGGAAATTATTCTTAAAAAGAGATAGAAATTAAGGGATAAACTCCACATTATGTGGTAGACCTGTGATTGGTTTCCCTGATATGTTAATTGTTACTTAAAATAAGCCACAGGAGGCAGCTAATTTGATGGGCATTGTGAAATAGAGGTTAACCCTCCCTCCGTACTATTTTATCAAACTAAATTCACCCTTAGAAGCTGCTGTTTACCTCACTGGGGAAAAGAATACGCTGAGAAACATTTCAGGTGAACTGAGTAGCATTTTTTTCTCCAGAGCAGACTAACATGAAAAATACAAGCAGAGGAAAGCCCACCAGAGCCTAGTGTTGCCGCCAGTTGAGGACCAGTAACCTTCAGGAGACTTGTGTGTGTGTGTGTGACACACATATAAACAGCTTGCTGTGATGTCTCAGCAGCATATCTCTGGCTACATATCTCTGTGTCCGAGGTCACTTGGGATTCATCTGAAACTCCATGATTATAGAGTTTAAGTTAAATCCTAGGCTAGGGCCTTTTCAGTCCAGGCCCCTACCTGTTGGAATGAGCTCCTGCTGGAGATCCAGGCCCTGAGGGGCTTATCGAGGTTTCTCAAGGCCTGTAAGATGGAGCTATTCCGCCAGGCTTTTAATTGATCCATCAGGTGTCTCTTTGGTATTAGCTGGCCTCCCCATCACCTTACTATGCTAACTGTGCTGTGTTGATAGATACCAGCATATATGCTGTTATTGGCTCGCCGTCTATTTTTTGATGATGCTGTATTGCCTTTGTTTTTATACTGTTATGCAGGGGTAGAATTCTAGCAAGAGCTCGTTTGCATATTAGGCCACACACACCTGATGTAGCCAATCCTCCAAGAGCTTACAAAAAAGAGCCTTGTAAGCTCTTGGAGGATTGGCTATATCTAGGGGTGTGGACTCCTGATGCAAATGGACTCCTGCTAGAATTCCACCCCTGCTGTTATGGTTTTATCTGTAATATGTGTCTAAATTTCTGTTGTAAGCCACCCTGAGCCCACTTGTGGGAAAGGGTGGGATATAAATCCAAAAATTAAATTAAATTAAATTAAAATAAGGTTGCCAACTACCAGGCAGGGCAAACACTTAGAGAAAACTAGTTATGAGTGAGTCAATTTCACTTCTCAAAACGATTCAAGGACAACATGATATTCTTCTAAATTATACTATACTTTTAATCAATATACTTTTTAATGTCAATAATGTATTCAAAAGCAGCAACACAGAAATTTCAACAGTCTATGGCATGAACAAAATCCGCTTGCATCCAATCAGGATGCCGGCGCTAGTGTCAACAGCAAAACATAGCTTAGGTGATGAACATGGATGAAATAATCCTTGTAAGGTGTAGACAGTATCTCCAGTGAACAATCAGCTTTCCATTCTGAAGTGGCTAAACATGGCTACATGCTCTTCTGGATTAAACACAGGTTTCGAAGGAGAAATCTTCTTCCCAGCCACCCAACTTATCACGGAACCTATGCTCAAAATTATTCTCATGGAATTCTCAATTCATTTCAATCAGCACAAGTTCTTGCGTCAGTTCTCAGGCCTGGAAAACTCCTGGAATGATAACCGATTGGTACCCTGCAGATATCAGTCTTGGAGTTGCCAGTCCCCCTGCGGGGAATCCTTCACCCCTGGAAGGCATGGATTTTGATGTTATTGGGCTTCCAAGCTCAACAGTTTCCCTTTGAAATATTCCTTCAAAGTTGGCTTCCTAGCCTTCTTTTCTGATGGAGAAAGAAGAAAATATACTGGTACCTTTTGAGTGGAGAAGTCACGTGAGAAGATAGCCATTGGGACAATGTCAGTCCTCTCTGGGAATCCCAGAAATTTCAGTTATTCCTAGAGAGGTGTGATATCACTTCCAGGTTTCACCCACAAGGGATAACATACCATCGCTGACAGGCAACACTCCTTGTCCCCTCAAGTCTCCTACTGTGTTGCCTGGCGACCCTGATCCTAGGAATCCCATCACATGGTGACATAAGTACTGGTTGCCCAGCTATACATGATGTCATTACATTGAGGGATGCTGTTTTGGTCCACCCATTTATTCCTCACTGTCCTATCAAGCGGCAGCAGGGGATGGGGGCTGAGGGCAGGAAGTTGCTCACCAAAGCAGATAACCTGGCCAATTTGGTGTAGTAGTTAAGTGTACAGACTCTTATCTGGGAGAACTGGGTTTGATTCCCCACTTGCAGCTGCTGGAATGGCCTTGGGTCAGCCATAACTCTCACAGAGATGTCCTTGAAAAGGCAGCATCTTGTGAGAGCTCTCTCAGCCCCATCTCACAGGGTGTCTGTTGTGTGTGGGGTGGTGGTGGTGGTAAAGGAGATTGTAAACTGCTCTGAGATTCAGAGTGAAGGATGGGATATAAATCCAATATCATCATCGTCATCATCTTCTTCTCCCTCTTCTTCTTTCTCCTCCTCCTCCTGTTCTTCTTCTTTTTCATGTAGTGGTTAAGTGTGTGGACTCTTATCTGGGTGAACTGGGTTTGATTCCCCACTCCTCCACATACAGCTGCTGGAATGGCCTTGGGTCAGCCATAGTATAGTGGGTTCTATGCATTTAAGAGTTGAAGCATAAGTGATAACCAGTTCTTTAAGTACAGAATGGTAGGTAGCTGCACTACAAGGCTAAGGACGAGGCCAACGGGACCAAACTTATATACATCCCTGGGTTCCCACGCAAGCATGTTATTGGGTCATTCAAACTGGCGGGTGCTTGTGATTGGTCCAGGGTGGCAGAGATTTGGATTCTGAAACCCATTGTTCCCAAGTCCCCAAGCTCAGTCCGTATGGCTCCAATGAACCAGGCAGGAACACCCAAAGTCTTCACTTGAGTCCACATGCATAACACTATCGCAGGAGTTGTCTTAAAAGTGCAGCTGCTTTGAGAGTCCTCTCAGCCCCACCCACCTCACAGGATGTCTGTTGTGGGAGGAGAAGATATAGGAGATTGTAAGCCGCTCTGAGTCTCTGATTCAGAGAGAAGGGCGGGGTATAAATCTGCAGTCTTCTTCTTCTTCTGTAGCGGCTTTCCTATTTCCAACCTTTAGAAAGGGCTATGAATAAAACCTGGCTTGAAACTGTGCCAGGTTTTGATTCTCTGGAATAAAAAAAAAATTACAAAACAAGGAATGGATTTCTGGATGTTACTTGGAGGCTGCAATTTTTAAAACTGTGAAGGGTTACATATCTCTCAGGATATTTTTTCTCCCACTCAGAAGGTACCCAGTATATTTTCTTCTTTCCCAGGCAGGAAAGTAGGCAGGGGAAGCCAATTTGGAGGAAATATTTCAAAGGCAAAGTCTTAAGTGAGGGAGCCAAATGACATCAAAACTAAGAGCTAGACGTCAACCGAGAAACGGTATAAGAAAGCCCATTTGCATAACTGAAAACACACGTTAATGTCGATAAAATTGACAAGCTGATTAAAAATCCATAACATTTCTGTAGCTCAGCCAATGGTTGTTGCAGTGCAATTCTTTTACTGGTGAGTGGCACACACAAGTCTGTAGTGCAGTGGCATAAATCTGTCCCCATATATTATTTCTCTTTCTATATGCTATCTCTAAGATGTCTTTTATTTCCATTAAAAAAAAACACCTTTCCCTGCCATTCCCTTTCACATACTGGCTATTCTACTGTATTCATGCATCTAATATTCAATGATTGATAACAGATGGGCAGTTTCGGGCAACTCAGAGACGCCTCAGAAGCTGACATGAAAAACTCTTCCAAACGCTAACATCTGCTGCCCATCTCCATCCTGTACTCACCCCGTCCTCCAGTGTCCTCAGAGCAGCTCAAAGAGAGATACCACTTTTGAAGCGGTAACAAATTTTTGTGGCACACACCAGTCGCCTCTTTGGCATCTGGATGTGGAAGCGCACAAGTGAGGCACCCCAAGCTGCTTCTGGCTTAAAAAAAAAGAAACAAAAAAACTACCCAGCGTGCATGATCATGCATATGAACATGATTACTAAAAATGTATAGAAAAAAAGGAAACGAAACCATGCCAAGGAAATGGTGTTTTACAGCTGTCTGACCATGCCAAGTCGCCTCATGGACAGGATGGGGACGGCTTGCCAGGGAGTGTGTGGAGGGTTTGGGATGGTTCTTTTTGAGCCGAACCACTTTGGGACGCCTTCCATCCGCCCCAAAATGCCTGTCTGTTATCAGCGATCATGGCCCCATCTGTTGATGGGGCCCCAGATACTCACAGAGCCCCAGATATTCACAGATGTATCTCTATTGTATCCTGTGGGGAGCCAGTATCCATAGGGTATAATAAAGTGTTCAGTGGACATGTCAGGCAATGCTTCATTGAAGTCAACTGTACTTATTAATAATTTTTAATCCATGCCTACTAACCCTAATGCTTAATAAAATGCTAGTTATTAATGATGACAGGACATTTCCCTCCCTCCTCCTGCTTTCTAATAAAACTGAAGTGGGGGGAGGGCCTCTAAACCAGGGGATCCTCTGCCCCCAACTGGAGATTGTGCAACCAACAAAGAGCAACATGAATAATACAGCAGGAAGAAAGGTTACAAAAACCTCCGTGAAAACCAGCCTCCAAAAGCACATAATAAACAGTTTACTTCAAAAAATACTTAAAGATTATCTCAAACAATAAATACTACAAGAAAAATGCATAGAGAACATCCAAATCCACACCCAAAGTCACTTAGAAATAAGTTAATGTCCAAAATTTCTTAACAGATCGGTGCAGGCAGTAATTCCAATGGTAAAGTTGTCAATGGAGATCCGTGCTCCAAACAATTTCTTCTGGACAGCAAGGTACAAAAAGTAATATGCGACATGGTAGTACTTGATCCTACGTTTCACATTTGCTTCTATGAGCATACAGAGAGTTTTCTACAATTCAAATGCTGATGCTAGCAGTCACTTCTATCCAGTATGCTTGTAATAGCTTCTATTCAGTTTCCTGTTTATTATATGCTTTTGGAGGCTGGTTTTTGCAGAGGTTTTTATAACCTTTCTTCCTGCCCCCAACTGGAGATCGTGCAACCCACAAAGAGCAATGCAGATAGCAGAGCAGAGAAAAATGGTAAAAACCTCCGCGAAGACCAGCCTCCTCTCACGTACAAAGATAGAATTTACTTATAAATACAATAAATACAAATATTAAGTGCATATTAGGCCATACACCCCTGATGTAGCCAATCCTCCAAGAGCTTGCAAGGTTCTTTTTTGTAAACTCTTGGAGGATTGGCTACATCAGGGGTGTGTGGCCTAACATGCAAAGGAGTTCCTGCTAGAATTTCACCCCTGCCTGTAGTAATTTGTAGGCCTCTCTTCCCCAAGATATCCATTATATCAATTGTGGCAGTCCCTAAAATCTCTCTTATTCTTGGAGGCCTTGGAGTAGACATTTTAGGTCTAGGTTGTAAGTTTGCTTGATGGTTGTTTGCTGTTTGCTGTTTCATTGGTTATATATTCATTTTATATTGTGTAAGCTCTTTGGGGGCACACACGTGGTGGTGGAAAAGCAAACATTGACACTTCATATAAATGTGTAGTGAAATTGAAAGGTACAACAGCAAGTCAGTGAGAATATCATATGCTTGATGAAGGATTTTATTTATTTATTTATTTATTTTGCAAAAAAAGATTATGCTGAAAAAAAATCACAAAATGAATGAATGGATTAGAATGGGGATAGGATTTCTGCAGACCAGTTTCCATCCTCCTGTGGCTGACTCTTGCTCTTCTTAAAGAAGAAGATGTTGGATTTGTATCCCACTCTATACTCTGAATTTCAGAGCGGTCACAATCTCCTTTACCTCCCCCCCCCACACACAACAGACACTCTGTGAGGTAGGTGGGGCTGAGAGAGCTCTTACAGCAGCTGCCCTTTCAAGGACTGCTCCTACGAAAGCTATGGCTGACCCAAGGCCATTCCAGCAGCTGCAAGTGGAGGAGGGGGGAATCAAACCCCGTTCTCCCAAATAAGAGCACTATGGCTGACCCAAGGCCATGCTAGCAGGTGCAAGTGGAGGAGGGGGGAATCAAACCCCGTTCTCCCAAATAAGAGCGCTATGGCTGACCCAAGGACATGCTAGCAGGTGCAAGTGGAGGAGTGGGGAATCAAACCCCGTTCTCCCAAATAAGAGCGCTATGGCTGACCCAAGGCCATGCTAGCAGGTGCAAGTGGAGGAGGGGGGAATCAAACCCCGTTCTCCCAAATAAGAGCGCTATGGCTGACCCAAGGCCATGCTAGCAGGTGCAAGTGGAGGAGTGGGGAATCAAACCCCGTTCTCCCAAATAAGAGCGCTATGGCTGACCCAAGGCCATGCTAGCAGGTGCAAGTGGAGGAGTGGGGAATCAAACCCCATTCTCCCAAATAAGAGCGCTATGGCTGACCCAAGGCCATGCTAGCAGGTGCAAGTGGAGGAGTGGGGAATCAAACCCCGTTCTCCCAAATAAGAGCGCTATGGCTGACCCAAGGCCATGCTAGCAGGTGCAAGTGGAGGAGTGGGGAATCAAACCCAGTTCTCCTAGATAAGAGTCCACACACTTAACCACTACACCAAACTGGCTCTTGAGGGGGTCTTCTGTCCTCCAAGATCACCCCAATTGATACCTTGGGCTGTAGTAGGAAGAAGACAAAAAACCATGTTGTGCGGATGGAAATCCTTCAGTTGGCAGACATTTCCAGCAGTATCCAAGCTATTTGACTTGAATGGGCTGTTTATTTTCAGATATTTTCAGCAGACTGGGAGACTTCAGGGACATGGCAGAACTTAAGGGTTGTTGTTCATCATCAGGAGCTCGACATATCTCTACATTTCGAATATTTGCATGCCGTCTCTTCAGGAGACCTGCCTGAGGTAGTTTATGAAATAAAACACATCGGACACCTAAAACATTGAAAAAAAATTACAAATGGGGAAGGAGCTGTGGCTCAGTGGTAGGGCGACTGCTTGGTAAGCAGAAGGTCCTAGCTTCAGCCCCCGACATCTTCAGTTAAAGGTTTTAGGGGCTGAGAAAGACCCCAGCCTAAAGCTCTGTAGAGGGAAGGGCAATGACTGAGTTGTACAGTAACTTCTGGACATGTAGAAATTCCCAGGTTCAGTCCCCAGCATCTCCAGTGAAAAAAGTTCTGGCCATAGCTTATCTGAAAGATCTCTCTGCCTGAGACCCTGAAAAGCAACTACCAGAATGAGTAGACAATATTGACTTTGATGGACCAAGGGTCCAATTCATTATAAGGCAGCTTCAGGGCTGTTTTGTAGCAGGAACTTCTTTGCATATGAGGCCACACCCCCTGATGTAGCCAATCCTCCAAGAGCTTACAGGGCTCTTAGTACAGGGCCTACTGTAAACTCCAGGAGGATTGGCTACATCAGGTCGGTGTGGCCTAATAAGCAAAGGAGTTCCTGCTACAAAAAAAGCCCTGGGCAGCTTCATGTGTTCAAAACACAGCATAAAAAACCCAGTCGGCATAAAAACACCGAGCAGCTTAAAATAAATTTAACAGGGTCCAGACTAAACATATTATTAAAATCAGGGCTTTTTTGTTGCAGGAACTCTTTTGCATATTATTAGGCCACAGCGACCTGATGTAGCCAATTCTCCTGGAGCTTACAGTAGGCCCTGTAAGAAGAGCCCTGTAAGATCTTGGAGGATTGGCTACATCAAGAGTGTGTGGCCTAATATGCAAAGGAGTTCCTACTACAAAAAAAGCCCTGATTAAAATGGTATTTAAAATGGTCAACCTCGCTATTGCCGAAACGTATTACTTTGAATAGCAGGAGGGGAGGAATTTGAAGAGTTTTATGTGACATCATCAGGTACAAATTGTGGGCTGGAAGTCCAGAGGTCCAGATTTTGGTGGCACAGAGGGTTGCCAACTTTGCATTGGAAAATTCCTGGAGATTTGGTAGGTGGAGGCTAGGGAAGGTGGGGTTTGAGAAGAGGAGGGACCTCATGAGGGTGTAACGGCAGAGTCCAGCCTCAAAAGCAACTGTTTTCTCCAGGGAACTGATCTCTACCATCTGAAAGTTAGTTGCAATTCTAGAAGATCTCCAGGCCCCATCTGAAGGCTGGCAACCAGTGTTCCCTGTAAGCTGAGTTAGTGTGACCTCGCTCACAGATTTTTAGCCTCCAGCTCACACATTTTTGTCTTAGCTTAGGAAGGACGACCCCAGAGCAGAATAACTTATGCAATGGCTCACAACTTTAATGCTAGTAGTTCACAATTTTAATGCCAGCAGCTAGGGTTGCCAAGTCCAATTCAAGAAATATCTGGGGACTTTGGGGGTGGAGCCAGGAGACATTGGGGGCGGAGCCAGGAACAAGGGTGTGACAAGAATAACTGAACTCCAAGGGAGTTCTGGCCATCACATTTAAAAGGACAGCACACTTTTTAAAATGTCTTCCTTCCATAGGAAATAATGAAGGATAGGAGCACCTTCTTTTGGGGCTCATAGAATTGGACACCATGGTCCAATCGTTTTGAAACTTGGAGGGTACTTTGGGGAGAGGCACTAGATACTATACTAAAAATTTGGTGTCTCTACCTCAAAAAATAGCTCCCCCAGAGCCCCTGAAACCTCCAGATCAATTCCCCATTATACCCTATGAGAAATGATCTCCACATAGGGAATAATGAAGACGTTTCCCTCTCCTCCACACACACACCCTTCTCGCAAATCTGATGTAGGGGATTGGCCTCTCTACTCACCAGCCAGCTTCTTCATAGCAACACAGACATAGAAACAGGAAGTTGAAGCCTTTCACCACCTCCGGAGGTGCAAAGGCACATGGTCCTTTGGGGCGGGGCAGGAAGCAGCCTGGGAAAGCTCCGGCTGCTGCGATGGAGCTGGGTGGGAAGGGGAGGGGCAAGGAGAAGCTGCTGCGATCCAAGGCGAGAAGGGAAGGAAGGAGGAGAAGCATCGAGGATTGGTGGGAAGGGGAGAGGAGAAGCTTCTGGGATCTAGGCTGTGTGGGAAGGGCCGCCATCCCTCCCCCCCCGCTTTCTAGATTTTGGGCGAGCGGGAGCAGGAGTCTCCAAATCGGGGGTCCCCCGCCCAGGCGGGGGATTTGGGAAGCCTACCAGCAGCTCACAATCTTAATGCCAGTAGCTCACAACATTAATGCCAGTAGCTCACAAAGTAGAATTTTTGCTCACAAGACTCTGCAGCTTAGAGGGAACATTGCTGGCAACCTTAGCAGGAAAGGGGGACAAAAGGCATCTTGTTGACCCACATCCAGTGGGGAAGTTTTGTGAGGAGTGCCAGATGCTTCTCACATCCATCGAAACCGAGACCTGGTGTAGTTGCCTATATCTGTGTTGATGTCACTGCCCGTGCATGGGAAGTTTGGCGCTGGTCTGAAAGTTCTCCACGGAAACTTTAAAATGCTGAGCATCTCTGCTCAGGCTGAGCACCTGTCATAATGACAGATGAGGCCTGCAGAGTGGGAGAGCCAGGCTCTCGCCATCTACAAGAGATCTGTCAACAAGAGTCTGCCCCCCTCCATCTTAGGACAGGTAGGCCAATTTTTTCCCCCTCCTTCCTCACTGTACTGAAGTGTAACGTTGTGCTTTTCTCCATAGTAATGACTGACAACCGCTCACTTTCAGCCACGAAAGGAAAGAGTTGCTCCCCAGCGAGGGATAAACCTGTTCCCTGTCACTCAAATTCTGGTTATCAACATCAGCCTTCCACATACACCCCCACCCCAGCCTCACCTGCGTAGAGGATGCCTTGACAGTCCCTGATTTTGAGACTTTGCCCTTATAAAGTACATTCCCTATTTGGGCTTCTGAGCAAATATTGAGGATATATATATATACTGTGTATATTAACAAAGAAATGTCACCAGTGGGAATGGCACATGTTGCAGAACCCTTCAGGTTTCGGTCTCATGAGAACATGAGTCCTGCTGGATCAGACCAGTGGTCCATCTGCTTCAGAATCCTGTCTCACACATTAGGCAACTAACTTTTTTTTTTTCTGCAGGGCTAACAATAAAAGGAGAAGAAGGAGAAGCAGAAGAAGAAATTGGATTTTTACCCCACCCTTCACTCGAAGTCTCAGAGCAGCTTACAATCTCCTTTCCCTTCCTCCCCCACAACAGACACCCTGTGAGGCGGGTGGGGCTGAGAGGACTCTCACATCAGTCGTCCTTTCAAGGACAACCTCTGCCAGAGCTATGGCTGACCCAAGGCCATCCCAGCAGCTGCAATTGGAGGAGTGGGGAATCAAACCCGGTTCTCCCAGAAAACAGTCCGCACACTTAACCACTACACCAAACTGGCGCAGAGGCCTTTCTCTGATATTGCCTCCTGGCATTGGGATTCAGAGACTGACTGCTTCTCAATGTGAAGTTCTCTTTAATCATCACGGCTAGTAGCCACTAATAGACCCATCATCTGTGAATCTCTCTAATCCCCTTTTGAAGCGGCCATCACTGGGTGCATTCACACACACCAAAAAACACACCTTGCAACTGGATTTTTACTGTGTAAGAATAGCAAAATCCACATGCAAACAGTTGCTGTGTGAAAGCACTCACTGTATTCTCTGGCAACAAATTCCTTGAAAGGGTGGCTTGTCCTTGAAAGGGCGGCTGCTGTGAGAGTCCTCTCAGCCTCAACCGCCTCACAGGGTGTCTGTTGTGGGGGAGGAAGGTAAAGGAGATTGTAAGCCGCTCTGAGACTCTGAGTGAAGGGCGGGGTATAAATCCAATTTCTTCTTCTTCTCTGTGTAAAGAACTATTTCCTTCTGTTTGTCCTGAATCTACCCCCCCCCCTTCAGGTTCATTGGATACCCCCGAGTTCCTCATTGGGGTTTCTCTAGTCTCCCTCTTCCTGTTTCCCAATAGTTAAATGTTTCTGTCATTCTATTTCGTGTTTATTCCACAACTTCTTCATGGGATTCATGGTGTAGTACAGGGCTTTCTTTGTAGCAGGAACTCCTTTCATATTTAGGCCACGCCCCCCTGATGTAGCCAATCCTCCTGGAGCTTACAGTCAGCCCTTTAAGAGCCCTGTAAGCTCTTGGAGGATTGGCTACATCAGGGGTGTGTGGCCTAATATGCAAAGGAGTTCCTGCCACAAAAAAAGCCCTGAAGAACATTATTTCATGCCTTTATGTAACACACCTTTCTCTTTAATGTATCACCTAGGCAACCTTCAGAATATAAAAAAGCCCTATAAAAACTATTTAAACCTGACTACACAACAACTTATAAAACAAGGCGATTAGAGAAGAAACAGCCGTAAAAGAGTTCATGTCTAGCATATAAATTCATTCCTGGGTGAGAATCCAGCTAAAGTGAGATGGAACAGATGAGTCTCAATGACTTTTTTGAAGTTCACGAGGAGATTGCTGATCAAGTTGGTGATGGGCTGGAATTTCTTAATTTCAGGGTCACCAGAAAAGACCTTAACAGGTATTGTTTTCTAACAAATACGTGGCACCCTGAGTAGGTACATCCTGAAAGAGCTCAACAACTGGGAAGGTTCAGATACATGAAGGTAGCTTTTCAGGTATCTCTCCCCCAATCCAATTAGGCTTTAAAGGTCAAAACTCACAGGGAAATGAATCGGTAGCCAATGTAGACGCATGAAGATTATTGTTATAGAATTCCAGTCAAAAGTAGCAGACAGCAAAGGGAATGTCTGCATTGGAGACTAACGGACATTGCCAAGAGCTTGTCAAAGGCAAAGGGAGGGAGGGAGGGAGGGAGGGAGGGAGGAAGGAAGGAAGGAAGGAAGGAAGGAAGGAAGGAAGGAAGGAAGGGAGGGAGGGAGGGAGGGAGGGAGGAAGGAAGGAAGGAAGGAAGGAAGGAAGGAAGGAAGGAAGGAAGGAAGGAAGGGAGGGAGGGAGGGAGGGAGGAAGGAAGGGAGGGAGGGAGGGAGGAAGGGAGGGAGGGAGGGAAGGAGAAAGGAAGGAAGGGAGGGAGGGAGGAAGCAAGGAAGGAAGGAAGGGAGGGAGACAAGGAGAGAGGGAGGGAGGGAAGGAGAAAGGAAGGGAGGGAGGGAGGGAGGAAGCAAGGAAGGAAGGAAGGAAGGAAGGAAGGAAGGAAGGAAGGAATGGAGAGGGAGGGAGGAAGGAAGGGAGGGAAGGAGAAAGGAAGGGAGGGAGGGAGGAAGCAAGGAAGGAATGGAGAGGGAGGGAGGAAGGAAGGAAGGAAGGAAGGGAGGAAGGGAGGGAGGGAGGGAGGGAGGGGGGAAGGAAGGAAGGAAGGGAGGGAGGGAGGGAGAAAGGAAGGAAGGGAGAGGGAGGGAGGGAGGGAGAAAGGAAGGAAGGAAGGGAGGGAGGGAAACAAGGAGGGAGGGAGACAAGGAGGGAGGGAGACAAGGAGAGAAAGAGGGAGAAAGGGAGGGAGACAAGGAGAGAGGGAGGGAGGGAGGAAGGAAGGGAGGGAAGGAGAAAGGAAGGGAGGGAGGGAGGAAGGGAGACAAGGAGAGAGGGAGGGAGAGAGAGAGGGAGAAAGGAAGGAAGGGAGAGAGAGAGGGAGAAAGGAAGGAAGGGAGGGAGGAAGGGAGACAAGGAGAGAGGGAGGGAGGGAGACAAGGAGAGAAAGAGGGAGAAAGGGAGGGAGACAAGGAGAGAGGGAGGGAGGGAGACAAGGAGAGAGGGAGGGAGAGAGGGAGGGAGGAAGGAAGGGAGGGAAGGAGAAAGGAAGGGAGGGAGGGAGGAAGGGAGACAAGGAGAGAGGGAGGGAGAGAGAGAGGGAGAAAGGAAGGGAGGGAGGAAGGGAGACAAGGAGAGAGGGAGGGAGAGAGAGAGGGAGAAAGGAAGGAAGGGAGGGAGGAAGGGAGACAAGGAGAGAGGGAGGGAGGGAGACAAGGAGAGAGGGAGGAAGGGAGAAAGGAAGGAAGGGAGAGGGAGGGAGGGAGGAAAGGAGGGAGAAAGGAAGGAAGGGAGGGAGGGAGACAAGGAGGGAGGGAGGAAGGGAGGGAGGGAACCAACAACACAAAAATCAGATTACTTTAACAATAGAAATATGGCAGAATCAAGACAGATTGAGATGGCTGGCCACTTTAGAAAAGAGCAGGACTCCAGGAGCATCTCAAAGACTAACCAGATGTGTGGCAGGGTCGCTGCTCACTCAGTCAGGAGGATGACTCAGTATTTAGGCTTCCTGTTTTATTACCAGTGTTGATCTTTCCTTTCCGACTATCAGTTCTAATCCAATAACGCCTGCTATCGTCATTCATTCTGCTATTGTCGTTCGGCATCTAAAACCATCCGCTTGCAAAGATATAAGGACAGATGGACTCCCATTCTAGCTGTATCTGAAGAAGTGAGCAGCGACTCATGGCAAGCTGCCCCAAATTGTGTTAGTTTGTAAGGTGCTCCAGGTCTCTTGCTCTTTTCTACTGCCACAGAAAGACTAACAAGGCAACTCATCTAGCTCTTTCTCTATGGAGACACATCTCTTTGCAATTCTCTCCTGTTGCTAAAATGCCCTTGTATTCCCACGCGTGTGATGTCAGACAAGCTGACCATTCATGATAGTGAAAGTCCTCTCTAGATTAAACTTCTGTTTCTTCTGTTGACTGCAACCTGAATGTGAACTGAATTGAGTTGAATAAATGTTTCCTTTTTTGGCAATATTGAATTGAAGAATAGAAGAATTACAGATTTACAGGGGAGGGACGGTGGCTCAGTGGTAGAGCATCTGCTTGGGAAGCAGAAGGTCCCAGGTTCAATCCCTGGCATCTCCAAAAAAGGGTCCAGGCAAATAGGTGTGAAAAACCTCCGCTTGAGACCCTGGAGAGCCACTGCCAGTCTGAGAAGACAATACTGACTTTGATGGACCAAGGGTCTGATTCAGTATAAGGCAGCTTCATGTGTTCATATGTACACCCTGCCCTTCTCCTTGAATCAGACTTACAATCTCCTATATCTTCTCCCCCCACAACAGACACCCTGCGAGGTGGGTGGGGCTGAGAGGGCCCTCACAGCAGCTGCCCTTTCAAGGACAACCTCTGCCAGAGCTATGGCTGACCCAAGGCCATTCCAGCAGCTGCAAGTGGAGGAGTGGGGAATCAAACCCGGTTCTCCCAGATAAGAGTCCACATGCTTAATCACTACACCAAACTGGCTTTCAAAAATATACTTATTGGGAAATTTATTTACTGCACTCGGTATCATATTTCTGTGATTGGGCAAAATTATGTTATTCAAATATCCCGATAGTATAAGTAAGCCCATTGTCCATTCTGCTTGAAACTTAAGGGGTCTTTTGATTAGCAGAAGTGTTCATGTGCAAATCCGGGAACATTATCTTTTTTTTAAAAAAGCTGCCCTGGACCCATTGAAAACAGCGGTCCTGAGAATCTGGAACTTGAAAAATAGACATGGATTAAAAACTTTAACCAGTAATATCCTACCCCCCAAACAGCAATCATGGTAATAGCTCCCTCCCAGATCTGAAATTATAATGATTTTTTTGGTATGTGGGCACACCAGTGCTTTTTTTGTAGCAGCAACTCCTTTGCATATTAAAGTTAAATTTATTAGATTTCTATCCCAACCTCCATGCCAAAGCAGGCTCAGGGCGGCTCACATACCCCTGATGTAGCCAATCCTCCTGGAGCTATATCCTACTTACCTCATTTATGTATTCTCTGTTTAATCCTTATTTTCTCTCTCTCTCTCTCTTTCATTATTGTTATTGTTGTTGTTGTTGTTGATGATGATGATGATGATGATAATGATGTCAGTAAAAGGCAAATGTAGTCCCCTGTGCAAGCATCAGTCGATTCCGACTTGGGTTACGTCACATCATGACGTTTTCATGGCAGACTTTTTATGGGGTGGTTTGCCATTGCCTTCCCCACTCAGCTGGGTACTCATTTTACCGACCTTGGAAAGATGGAAGGCTGAGTCAACCTTGAGCCAGCTACCTGAACCCAGCTTCTGCTGGAATTGAACTCAAGTCTGGAGCAGAGAGCTCGAACTGCAGTACTGCAGCTTTACCACTCTGCACAATGGGGCACCATTGTCAGACAGTACTTTCATGTTAATATTTGAAAAAGTATTATGAAAATTATGAAAATCTTACCTTGGGTAGTACTTTTGGATATGGCCTTGGGTTATAGGAGATTGAAAGCCGCTCTGAGTCTCTGATTCAGAGAGAAGGGTGGGGTATAAATCTGTAGTTCTTCTTCTAAATGAAGTAAACTCTTACTCTTTAAAATATTGTCATAATGTATTCTCTGGTCATATTGTATAAGAGTTTTTATGCTTTTTTGCTCAGTATTTTCAATAGATGTTACTTAACTGATTCTTCTACAAGCATAGCCAGCTTCAAGAGGGGATTGGATAAAAATATGGAGCAGAGGTCCATCAGTGGCTATTAGCCACAGTATATATATAAAATATTTTTTGGCCACTGTGTGACACAGAGTGTTGGACTGGATGGGCCATTGGCCTGATCCAACATGTCTTCTCTTATGTTCTTATGTCCTTCATATATCTGGATGTTGATAGTTAATAATGAAGTTTAAAAAAAAATCCTCCTTGAGCTTACAGTGGGTCCTGTACCAAGAGGATTGGCTACATCAGGGGTGTGTATAAAAGAAAGTATTGAAACCACCACACTTCAAGTCAAAGAGATGAACCTGAGATTTCTTTTGTGTAACTTCTCTAGAGAAGCAGCAGAAATAATAGAATCATCTAACAGTGCTGTCCTAAACAGAGTTACTTACTTCTAGGGCCAGTTTGGTGTAGTGGTTAGGTACAAGGACTCTTATCTGCCAGAACCAGGTTTGATTCCCCACTCCTCGACCTGCACCTGCTGGTGTGATCTTGAGTCAGTCATGAGTTCTCACAGAGCTGTTCTTCTCAAGAACAGTTCTGGGAGAGCTCTCTCAGTTCCACCTACCTCTCAAGGTGTCTGTTGTGGGGAGGGGGGGGGGAGGGAAAGAAGATTGTTAGCCACTCCTTTGGGTAATGAAAGGCTCCTTTGGGTAATGAAAGGCGAGGTATAAATCCAATCTCCTCCTCCTCCTCTTTTTTTAGCCAGTTTGTGTCAAGCATCGACATTTCAAAATAATCAAGCTTTTGTTTAAATCAAAGACTTGGTTTATTGAAACTCTGTTACTTGCTCCAAGGACCGAAACCTTGGAAGTAATACAGGTTGTTACTTTGCATAGCATCTTAAAGGTTACTTCAAAGGCAGGGGTTACAGATAACTTCAGAAGAATAACATCAGGATGTAAATTGCATTGAGGGTTCAAAGGCTACAAGCAACTATCTCTTTGGTCACTACGGAATGGCAACATCTCCTGTTCGCATACATTCTTCCCATGCTGATAAGACCTTTTGGTGAGAACCTGTGGGAGAGGCATTTACATTATTATTACAAGGTTACCGCCACATCCTGAGTAGGTGAGATTTGCTATGCATGGGAGGAGGAAGAGAAGAAGAAAGAGGGGAGAAGGGTAGATGAAAGAAATATAGGCGATACAACATTCAGAAATAGCATGCTTGACAGTTTGGTGTAGTGGTTGTCCTTGACAGGGCAGCTTCTGTGAGAGCTCTCTCAGCCCCACCCACCTCACAGGGTGTTTGTTGTGGAGGAGGAAGCTAAAGGAGACTGTGAGGTGCTCTGAGACTCTTGAGTGGAGAGCAGAATATAAATCCAATTTCTTTTTCTTCTTCCTCTTTCTCCCATTGATTTCACTAGATTTAGAAGACTATAACTTAGCCAGTGGCTGAACTGTAAAAGTATTAGCCAAGGATAACTCTCATCTAGGCAACTCTAAGTAATCCATTCTAAAGTTTATGTAACAATGCAATTTAGAAGCCCCAAGTAGAACTGAACTATCACACTCTGTTCTGTTACAATCCCAATTATTTGAGCCAGGAATATAAATAGATGCTGTCTTTGGATTAGATTCCACCTAGATTTCATAGGAGCAGGTGGGGATTTTTGCCAATTCCTCTCTCCCCTAGCAGCTCAAAATGCTCCCAAATACTGCTCTTGGAGGAGAGGGGCCCTGGGAATAGCTTTTTGGGGAGTGGGGAGAATTACAGGTCCCTTCAGGGCTTTAACCAGCAGTGGGGCAATGGGTAGTGCCCCTTATAGAATCTGCAGCATCCCCACCCAATCTTCCCTAGTCTTTCTTTTCAGTGAAAAAGCAAATTGGGGGAGATTGGGCAGGGGTGCTGCTGAATCATTAGGGGCACTGCCCCTTGCCCCACTTTCTGGCTACGGCCCTGGGTCTCATGCAGTAGGGCGTGTCAGCAAAAATCCTCTCCGTGTCTGCAGAATTCAAGGCAGGATCCGATCGGTTATCTGAGGGTCCATAACAATCAGTCAGTAAGAAATTGCGCAATAATTTCCATTTTAATCTTTTAGCTGCTTAGTCGCTTAAATTCAGACATGGGTCATGCATATTTTACATGCAATGCTCCTCTTATGTGCACCTTGCTGTGTTTGGCGCAGCATCAGGTGAAAAAAAATGCCCCCGTGCTGCACTTCGCAATGCAAGGTACGAGGCCCAGAGATGGAAGCTGAAATAATAAAACAGGACAGCGCATGTATGCAAGATGTCAGCATGATCTCTTATCTGTCGAGTTCTGAACTGGCCAAAGAGCTTGGATGAAAAGGGAAATGACAGGTAATAAGTAACTTGGCAATTTATCAGCAATTTTGAGTGCTCAGAACCAACCTTATAATGCCATCATCTGCGGTAATATAAGCAGCGAAATCAATGTGCGTTTTTTGGAAACACGGCCCAGAACATGGCCTTTCAGACCAACAAGGGTAGGTTTTCACTTTTGCTTTATTTACAGCCTTCACCCAGTGCAAAAAGGGGCCAAGATGTCAAATCAAGCAAAATGAAAGCGTATTTACGTGTGTTATCATTTCTGCACAGTAGGAGATAGTGACAGTTTATTAAAAATCAAAGTCAAGCATCCGGTTTTGTAAGAGTGGGCTGGATTCAGTCTCCTTTTCACTCACTCTCGGTCAGTTCGCCTCCTTATTACATACCCTCCCATCTAGGGTTGCTAAGAGCCTGAAGGGGGGGGGAGGTACTGTCCCCTTAATGGAGGTTTAATGGGATGTTATTTACCTGGTGAAATTATTTACCTCAATGTCATGAAAAACCTCGACTTCTTATTTCCACAATTAAGCCTCAATTAAAAAGACTGGACATTTTTCAACAGGCCTGTTGACAACTCTCTCCAAAATGGGTTTTGTGGTGGTTGAAAGGGGATCAATGGACTCTTGCCAAATCTGATTTCATCAGATTTTGGAAGCTATGTAGGGTCAGCCCTAGGTGGTATTTGGATAGGAGGCCTCTAAGGGAGGGGTGTCAAACATGTGGCCCAGGGGTCGAATCAGGCCCTCAGAGGGCACCTATCAGCAGTGCTGCTCCAGGCAGACCTCGGCACTGTGCCTCTCCAACGAGTTCTGTCAGGGAGTTGATCATACATGCAATGCAATGTCACACAGGGCAGGCAGGGGAACGAAGAGTGGCGCACAAGCCGTGCCACCGCTTTCCCCTACAGACAGTACGCGGCTCTTTGGAGGCTTCCTTTGCATATTAGGCCACACCCACCAGATGGTGGCCACACCCACCAGAGGGAACAGGGCACCGGGCTGAGGATAAGGGGAATGCGCCCTCAGAAGGGACCTCTTCTTCGGTTGGTAAATGGGAATCATTTCATGCCAAGGAACCATCCCTGGGCGGGGAGAGAGGGAGGGTCCTGGTAGTTGGTGATTCGATCCTTAGGCAAGTAGACAGCTGGGTGGCAAAACTGCGTACTGACCGTATGGTGATTTGCCTGCCTGGTGCGAAGGTAGTGGACATTACGCATGTAGTAGATAGGCTGATAGACAGTGCTGGAGAGGAGCCGGTGGTCGTGGTGCATGTTGGCACCAACGATGTGGGGAATGCAGTCATGAGGTCCTGGAGGAAAAATTTAGCCTGCTAGGTGGGAGACTTAAGGCCAGGACCTCCAAGGTAGCCTTCTCGGAAGTGCTACCTGTTCCACGTGCAGGGCTGGAGAGACAGGCACAAATTAGAAGTCTCAATGTGTGGATGAGACGATAGTGCAAGGAGGAAGGGTTTAAGTTTGTTAGGCACTGGGATGCTTTCTGAAACAAGCGGGAGCTGTACAAAAAAGATGGTCTCCACTTGTCCCCGGATGGAACCAGGCTGCTGGCGCTTAAAATCAACAAGGTGGCAGAGCAGTTTTTAAACTAAATCTAGGGGGAAAGCTGACAGGAGATGAAATGTCTCTGGTTCGGGAAGATTCATCTCAAAAAGATGAAGGGTTAGCTGATACTTTTCTACCGGGTAATGCAACAGAGTTGTCCACTGAGATGGTGACAAACAGAATGCACTGCCTGCCAGAGTCTCGAGGCAGCAGGAGGAAGGTGGCGGGCCTAGCTTGCCTAGGAAATTATAGATGTTTGTATGCAAATGCTAGAAGTCTTCGAAGTAAAATTGGTGAGTTGGAATGTTTAGCGTTGAGAGAAAACATAGACATTGTGGAAATTTCAGAAACTTGGTGGAATGAGGAGAATCAGTGGGACACGGTGATTCCTGGATATAAGTTATATCGGAAGGATAGGGAGGGAAGGCTTGGAGGTGGGGTGGCTCTGTATGTCAGAGAGGGCATACGGTCCAGTAAGACTGAGGTCAGAGAATTAGACTCCCTTCTAGAAATGCTTTGGGTCGAAATAGAGGGCCCAAAAGGAAATTTAACTATGGGAGTTTGTTATCGCCCACCAAATCAAAACACAGAGGATGACTATAATATGATGGAAGGCTTAAAGATGGTGGCTAGATGAAAAAACTGTGTCGTCATAGGTGATTTTAACTACCCGCAGATTGATTGGGTCAATATGTGTTCTGGTCGAGAGAAAGAGACTGAGTTTCTAGATGCTCTCAATGACTGCTATGGAGCTGATGGTCACAGAACCTACCAGGGTTGGGGCGATCCTGGATTTGGTCCTAAGTAATGCCCAATACCTGGTGAGAGATGTAAAAGTGATTGCACCGCTTGGGAGCAGTGCCCATAACATTATTGATTTCACTATTTGTATAAATAGGGAGTTGCTTCAAAAGACCGGCACAACCACGTTTAACTTTAAAAGGGGTAAATTCTCTGAGATGCGGAGGCATGTGAAGAGGAAACTGAAAGGAAAGGTAAATATAGTCAAAACCCTTGGGGAAGCTTGGAGTCTATTTAAAACTACAATCCTAGAAGCTCAGATAAAATATATACCACAAGTTAGGAAAGGTACAAACAGGTATAAGAGAAGGCACAAACAGGTATAAGAGAAGTTGGGTTAGAACGGATAAAAGAAGGTACTTCTTCACCCAAAGGGTGATTAGCATGTGGAATTCACTGCCACAGGAGGTGGTGGCGGCTACAAGCATAGCCAGCTTCAAGAGGGGGTTAGATAAAAATATGGAGCAGAGGTCCATCAGTGGCTATTAGCCACAGTGTGTGTATGTGTGTGTATATATATATAAATTTTTGGCCACTGTGTGATACAGAGTGTTGGACTGGATGGGCCATTAGCCTGATCCAACATGGCTTCTCTTATGTTCTTATGTAACACAGAGTGTTGGACTGGATGGGCCACTGGCCTGATCCAACAGGGCTTCTCTTATGTTCTTATGTGACACAGAGTGTTGAACTGAAGGGGCCATTGGCCTGATCCAGCAGGGCTTCTCTTATGTTCTTATGTGACACAGAGTGTTGAACTGGAGGGGCCATTGGCCTGATCCAACATGGCTTCTCTTATGTTCTTATGTGACACAGAGTGTTGGACTGGACGGGCTACTGGCCTGATCCAACATGGCTTCTCTTATGTTCTTATGTGACACAGAGTGTTGGACTGGATGGGCCATTAGCCTGATCCAACATGGCTTCTCTTATGTTCTTATGTAGCCAATCCTTGAAGAGCTTACAAGGCTCTTAGTACAGGGCCTACTGTGAGCAAATCATAAAATTAGCATTGGTTTCTTTATCCATGCATAATGCACCTATTTATTGTGCAAGCTGACTTTTATCCACCAAAAAAGAAGTATCCACTTCTGAAGGTGCTGTGTCATTTCCTTCACGAGTATATGAAGCCCAGCTAGATCATTACATTTACCTTGAAGAAAGGTCACCCAACTATTTCCAGAAATAAATGCATCTTATATTGAATTAAACTTTCTTGACCTCTTTGCCACAAATCTACCAGAAGTTCCTAGACTTTCTTATATTAGCTGGATTGCTCAACTGCCTCTGTAATTTGTCGAAATTCTATGATTTTTTTTTCTTTAATATAAATGCAGATTGCTAACCAAATAGAAATTAAAAGTTTAATTGCCACTAGTTTATTTCAAAGCTGCCCGTTATGATTTGCATCATTAAATAATCTTTCTATGCCCTCCCCCTTGCTCTGCAAACTTGCTCTACTACTACTTCCACCCAAGAGGTTCACTGTTACTCAATAGTCTAAAATTGAGCTCTACATTTTCATCTACCTTTAGAACACATTTCAAATTCCTTCTGGCCAGATTGATTCCTCCTTAAGAAAAAATGGAGGAATTTCAAGAGAATTTTTGTTTTCTAGAAAAAGAAAATAATTATTACCTGCTCAATTAAAGTTTGGTGTAGTCGTTAAGTGCGCAGACTCTTATCCGGGAGAACTAGGTTTGATTCCCCACTCCTCCACTTGCAGCTGCTGGAATGACCTTGGGTCAGCCATAGCTCTCACAGAGCTGTCCTTGAAAGGGCAGTTTCTGTGAGAGCTCTCTCAGCCCCACCCACCTCAAAGGGTGTCTATTGTGGGGGGAGAAGATATAAGAGATTGTAAACCACCCTGAGACTCTGAGATTCAGAGTGAAGGGCGGGGTATAAATCTGCTATTCTTCTTCTAACTGAGAGAACTGGGTGATTCCCCACTCCTCCACTTGCAGCAGCTGGAAAGTCCTTGGGTCAGCCATAGCTCTCGCAGAGCTGTCCTTGAAAGGGCAGCTTCTGGGAGAGCTCTGTCAGCCCCACCCATCTCACAAGGTTGGTGTTGTGGGAGAGGAAGGTAAAGGAGATTGTGAGCCGCTCTGAGACTCTGAGATTCAGAACGAAGGGCGGGATTTAAATCCAATATCTTCTTCTTCTTTTGGGGGAATGTGGATTGCATATTCCTAAACTCTCACTGAATATATTGAAGTGAATTCTCCTCTAAGGAGGAGAGAGGGACCATGTACTTCAGAGAAGTTATGCCCACAGAGAAGAAACTCCTAAGACTTGCAGCTGTACTCCACCACAAGAATAGAGATCCTACCCCTACTGATTATCTGGATCAGAACCAACTCTATTCTAACATTACTCATTCTAACATGGTTTATTGTCACTGTCGTTTTGGAGAGTGAGATCTCTATCTGAAAATTCACTTAGTTTCAATATAGCCATGGATTCTTTATTCTCTGGTTCTCTTCCAAAACAAGAAGTTCTTGTAATTGATTTCTCTTTGTAGTTTTCTGTTACACGTTTATATGCCCTTTTAATTTCAGTCCTTGGATTTTTTCTTTGGTATTTAATATCACAGAGTAGTGGTCTAGTAGGTCAGTAGCCAATTCAAGAAATATCTGGGGACTTTGGGGGTAGGGCCAGGAGACATTGGGGGTGGAGCCAGGAGCAGGGGTGTGACAAGCATAATTGAACTCCAAAGCGAGTTCTGGCCATCACATTTCAAGGGACTGCACACCTTTTAATGTGGAACTAATGAAGGATAGGGGCACCTTCTTTGGAGACTCAAAGAATTGGACCCCCAGTCCAATATTTTTGAAGCTTGGAGAGTATTTTGAGGAGAGGCACTGGATGACATGCTGAAAATTTGGTGCCTCTACCTCAAAAAACAGCCCCCCCCGATACCCGAGGATCCATTATACCCTATGGGAATCAGTCTCCATAGGGAATAATGGAGTGCCCAGCAGACATTTCCCTCCCTGCCCAACTTTCTGATTACCTTGAAGCGAGGGGAGGGCCTCCAAACTGGGGGATCCCCTGCCTCCACTGGGGATTAATAAATACACAACCACAAAGTGGTTATAGTGACCAACAATTATATATAGACTATATTCACTGGTGCTTGCACAGGGGACTACCTTTACCTTTTCTTTCTTTTTTTTTTTACTTACAGTAAGCTTACAAAACAGTATAGACCACAATCCCTAGTCATTTATCCAAGTGAGTTCGTAAACTATTTTGTATGGTGCAACTCAATTAGCTGTGCAGAAAGACTCTCTTGAATAATTCAGTTGTGCATAATTTGCCACCTGTGTGAGAGTAATATTACAACAGCTGCACTGGCTGGAGGCTTCTGAATGCAACAGAAGGTGCTGCTCCTGACCCTTAAGCCCTTCATGACCCAGGTCCCTTGAAGGGCCTCCTCACAACAAGGTTTGCCTTCGTCCCCTCCTTAACAGAGGTGAGATCTGTGACTGTCACTGGAAGGTTGTTGTCTGTGGTTGCCCTTTATTTACTATTTATTTATTACTTCAGTTTTCTATCCTGCCCCCTCTGCAAGTGGACTCAGGGCAGCTAGCAGTCAATTAAAAATAATAATAATAATAATAATAATAATAATAATATTTTATTTTTATATCCCGCCCTCCCCGCTAGGCGGGATATAAAACAAACCAATTGACGGTTACAATTTAAAAGCAATAAAATAACAATTAGAATACATTTCATGGTGCTGCTCAATACTTCCGTTCCATTAGGATAGGTTTCCTATCTTTGTGGAACAGGCTGCCTATTTGGTATAGTGGTTAAGTTCACAAACTCTTATCTGGGAGAACTGGGTTTGATTCCCCACTCCTCCACTTGCAGCTGCTTGAATGGCCTTGGGTCAGCCATAGCTTTCGCAGCAGTTGTCCTTGAAAGGGCAGCTTCTATGAGAGCTCTCTCAGCCCCACCTACCTCACTGGCTGTTTGTTGTGAGAGGAGAAGCTAAAGGAGATATTGAATGCTCTGAGATTCAGAGTGAAGGGCAAGATATAAATCCAACATCTTCTATCCTTCTTCTTCTATTGAAGTCAGGGCTCTCTGTCTTCTATCATCCAATTTAGATGGCCACAGGAAGCCATATTGGTTTTTAAACATTTTTGTATTTTTGTATATTTCAGGGGTGTGTTTGTGTTTGTGCATGTGTATCGGGAAGTCATGTCAACCTCTGGTCACCGACCTCTACTGGGGACCTGGTGGATATTCAGAGAGGTGACTGAATAGAACCTGCCTCTTCTTTGCAACTGGGTATTTCAAGGAAGTCTCCCATCCAAGCACCAACCACAGCCAATCCTGCTCAGCTTCCAAGATCTTGTGAGATCAGGCTATTCAGGTCAAGGCAGGAAGCCGTATTGTTGAGAGTGATCATTTCCTGACTGGTTCTAATGGTGGTTATTTTTTTCATATTTATAATGTGCCAGGGCAGGGGTCAGTTTTAAATTGCTTGTTTTATTAGAAACTACTTCAAGCAGACACGTTGGGCGCTTTCGCACGGCGACTGTTTGCAAGTGGTCTTGCTATTCTTACGCAGCAAAAATCCAGTTGCCAAGCACATTATTATGTGCGAACACACCCACAAAAATACATTATAGTCAGGGCCAGCTCACCCACTAGGCAAACTAGGCAACTGCCTAGGGCGCCAAGAAGGGGGGGCCGAATTGGGCTCCCCTCCTGCCCAAGAAAATTGCCTCCCCTCCCTTCCATTCCCCAATGCAGCACAGCACCACACTGTCAGCTTGTATGCATTGAAGCTTGCTTTATTACCGGAAATGTTTATTTACTGCTAACTAACTCTATAACCCTCTGCTGTACTAACCACAGTGTTGTAGAAGAATGTGAAGGATGGCTGGGAGGGCGAACTGAGGTGCCAGAGGTCTTTGAAGTGCAAAACATCTAGCTGGTTCCCAGGCACCTAGCAAAGACAAGCAAGGCCACAGCAGGGGAGGAGAGACAGACTGTGTAGGTGGGAGATAACAGATAGGCGCACTGGTTACTCTCAACAGGAGAGCCCCAGTTTTATTATGGGAAGTGATTTAAAACCCCTATGCTTTGATGTGTATCCATAAATGCTCATGCTTGCACCCCTCTCGTTATTAGTATCAATGAACCTGCGTAGTGAATAGCATTGCTGTAATCAATAAATGGAAACTTTGTTTTAAACAAATCCAAGGCTGTTCCTTCTTGAAACTTCAATGCCCCTTCTCTGACACACATTCTGGCACCCCCCCCCCCACCTGAGCGATCAGAGGAGCAACAAGACTCAGCCCTGCCTGCTTTGCAAGGGCCTGGGTTTCTTCTAAGTTGGTTGAAGAGCACAGTGGAGGAGTTTCACTCCTCCCTCATTTTCGGTTCTGGAAGTGAGGGGGGGAGAAGACTCCTCCAGTGCGCTCTTCAAACAACTTAGAAGCCTGGGCCCTTCAAAGTGGGTAGGGCTGAGCCTCATTGTGCTGCTCCTCTGTTCATGCCAGCGATGGAGCATGGTGCTGTGTTGCGGCACTGCTGAGAGAAGGCAGGGGGCGGCAGCAGCAGGGGCGGGCGGGCGGGCAGGTAGCTTGCCTGAGGTGCCACGCACGCCGAAACTGATTATAGTTATAAATAAAGTCAAACATAGAGAGGTCCTGTACTAATATCAGAAGATTTAGCGTGTTTTTAACAGTATGGAATAGTAGATTTGGAACTGTAAGGCCAAATCCAGACTGGGCAGCTTTATAACTCATATGCCTCATTGTCTTTCTATCTCATTGGTCCCTTGTCAGACGTTCTCGATCACATTTGTTTATTTCAGTCATATTAATTTAAATTCCTTTTTTTAAAAAAAAATTTAAAAAATCTCTTGACTATGAGATCTTTGCCTCTGATTTCTTTGGTGCTTCCTAATAGCCGTGGCAAGAAGAAATACAGCTCATGTTACCCGGAAACTTCACAACATGACATTTTCTCTTTAAGGGTACTTTGAAAGATGTAAACAGCCATCTCCACAAGGAAGAAAAAGCTTCTTTTTCTCTCTTGTTGGAAAAACACAGGACCACTACTCCAGCAGAAGCAAAGGGGATAATGGTTGTTATAAAGTCTGTAAATCACTGCTTATTTTAACAGAGTTCATAATGTCACTGTGTGTTGTGGTGGGGGGGATTTAGAGAACAGAGTCATTGGTGAGCTCCTTGAGAAAATAACATTTTAGGTGAGAACAATATGACGCACTTAGAATCTGTCAGGAACTATATAGACTATCTTAGTACTGTTATTCTTTGATAATGATAATATCTTATTGATATTCATAGTACCCATTGTTAGCTAATGCTGGTATACAGGGCTGTAGCCAGGATTTTACAAGTCAGGGGGCTTTTTAAAAAGTCAGGGGGCACCCTTTTCCATCTACTGTGGGCCTTGCCACTTCTCAGAAGCTTTCTGGGGTAGGGGCCAAAGCTGGAGGCACTGAATGTGGCCAAATTGAGGCAGCCAACCTTAAAACTTTGGAGTGAAGAAGGGACTGCACTGTGTGTGCTAACAGGGGGGTTTCCTTCCACCTCCCTCTCTCCCACCTTGGCACTTTGCATCCAGGATCTCCATCTGTCTCCCCTCCCCAGCCCATTCTCTGCCTCTCTCCTGTCCACCTGTTGCTTTTGCGGCCCCAGTGCAATGTGCCCTGCTCAGCTCTCCTGGCTCAGCCATGGCAAAAAGAAAAGGCTGCACACTGAAGGCCCCCTGGAAGCTGGCGGGGGGAGGGGGCTGCCTGGAAGTCAGGGGACAGGGCCCCCACAGGCCCCTCTGTGGCTACAGGCCTGCTGGTATATGTCATTGTTCCTCTAATACACTAAAAAGCTTTGATGCCTTTGATTCATTGAATAATCCCCCTCTCCCCCCAAAGTAGAATTTATAGAAAAATATGGATTTGTCTGGAACTCTCGGCATTTCAACCCTCCCACACACATTTGTCAGACTAGTGAGTCTATATCTATGACACTTTCACAGGCACAGAATAGTGCACTTGAGAGCCAGTTTGGTGTAGTGGTTAAGTGCGTGGACTTTTTATCCGGGAGAACCGGGTTTGATTCCCCACTCCTCCACTTGCAGCTACTGGAATGACCTTGCGTCAGCCATTGTTATCACAGAGCTTGTCCTTGAAAGGGCAGCTTCTAGGAGAGCTCACAGGGTGTCTGTTGTGGGGAGGGGAAGGAAAAGGAGATTGTGACCACTCTGAGACTCTGAGATTCAGAGTACAGGGCGAGATATAAATCCATCATCATCACTTTCAATCCAATCAGTGCAATAGCTTGCAAGAGAATCTTGCTGTTTTCCACAGTAATGTTTTGTTGCAAAGTGCAGTGAAAGTAGATTGAATGTGCATTATTCAGCATGGGCTCTTCCTCTTCCTCCTTCTCATTTTCATTGCTTCTGTGCCCCTATTGTGTTTTCTTTTTCTTTTCTGCATGTGGTTTGGCCCTCTTGCTATCAGTTTGATATTGCATCACTGTATGTCTGGCGTATCTAACTGCAGATTTAAAGTGCAAGTTTTTATGCCAAGCATACAGCAATGTAATATCAAATCGACCACTAGAGGGAGCAAAACACATGCAGAAGAGGGGGAAAAAACCCAGAAGCAATAGGGGTTCACAAGCAAGAAAAATGAGAATTCAGAAAAGTGTGAAAATGCCTAGCATGAAGCAGTTACATGCCCTTAGGGAGACAGCATTTTATGCATGGAGGGATTGTGGGTAAGCGAGGTAAACACGGAGGAGCTATATTTACCTCTCTGCCCCATGGCGCAGAGTGGTAAAGCTGCAATACTGCAGTCAGAGCCGTCTGCTCACAACCTGAGTTTGATCCCAGCAGAAGCTGGTTCAGGTAGCCGACTCCAGGTTGACTCAGCTTTCCATCCTTCCAAGGTCAGCAAAATGAGGGCCCAGCTTGCTGGGGGGGAAGTGTAGATGACTGGGGAAGGCAAAGGCAAACCACCCTGTAAAAAGTCTGCTGTGAAAATATTGTGAAAGCAACATCACCCCAGAGTCGAAAATGACTGGTGCTTGCACAGGGTGACCTCTACCTTTTACCTTAATTAGGAATTTAAGCTCATCTTTTGTGTATTGTACTGAGCATTGTGTATTCTACTGAGCATTGTGTGTTTTACTAACCAGCAGGGCTTCTGGTTAGCCACAGCACAAAAATCTTCACTGTGTGACTAAACATAAATTGTGTGCAAGCCAGAACACCACCAGGGACAGGGCCTTCTCTGTGGCGGCTCCTACATGGTGGAATGCACTTCCAGACAGCATCAGAGCCCTGCGGGACCTCCCACAATTCTGCGGGGCTTGCAAGACTGAA